>NC_050092.1:16070441-16370441 GCF_009764565.3 Dermochelys coriacea
GCATGGGGACCAGGACTCCTGGGTTCTATCCCCAGGGATGGGAGCAGGAAGGGTGTAGGATGCTGTGCTCGGCCCGGGGGAAGGCCGTGGGGCCCAGGACTCCTGGGTTCTATCCCCAGGGATGGGAGCGGGAAGGGTGTAGGATGCTGTGCTCGGCCCGGGGGAAGGCCGTGGGGCCCAGGACTCCTGGGTTCTATCCCCAGGGATGGGAGCGGGAAGGGTGTAGGATGCTGTGCTCGGCCCGGGGGAAGGCCGTGGGGACCAGGACTCCTGGGTTCTATCCCCAGGGATGGGAGCGGGAAGGGTGTAGGATGCTGTGCTCGGCCCGGGGGAAGGCCGTGGGGACCAGGACTCCTGGGTTCTATCCCCAGGGATGGGAGGGGGAAAGAGGACTCTGGGCTCCGTGCCCAGCCCGGAGGAAGGCCGTGGGGACCAGGACTCCTGGGTTCTATCCCCAGGGATGGGAGGGGGAAGGGTGTAGGATGCTGTGCTCGGCCCGGGGGAAGGCCGTGGGGCCCAGGACTCCTGGGTTCTATCCCCAGGGATGGGAGGGGGAAGGGTGTAGGATGCTGTGCTCAGCCCGGGGGGAAGGCCGTGGGGCCCAGGACTCCTGGGTTCTATCCCCAGGGATGGGAGCGGGAAGGGTGTAGGATGCTGTGCTCGGCCCGGGGGAAGGCCGTGGGGCCCAGGACTCCTGGGTTCTATCCCCAGGGATGGGAGCGGGAAGGGTGTAGGATGCTGTGCTCGGCCCGGGGGAAGGCCGTGGGGACCAGGACTCCTGGGTTCTATCCCCAGGGATGGGAGCGGGAAGGGTGTAGGATGCTGTGCTCGGCTCGGGGGAAGGCCATGGGGACCAGGACTCCTGGGTTCTATCCCCAGGGATGGGAGGGGGAGGGTGTAGGATGCTGTGCTCGGCCCGGGGGAAGGCCGTGGGGCCCAGGACTCCTGGGTTCTATCCCCAGGGATGGGAGGGGGAAGGGTGTAGGATGCTGTGCTCGGCCCGGGGGAAGGCCGTGGGGCCCAGGACTCCTGGGTTCTATCCCCAGGGATGGGAGCGGGAAGTGTGTAGGATGCTGTGCTCGGCCCGGGGGAAGGCCGTGGGGCCCAGGACTCCTGGGTTCTATCCCCAGGGATGGGAGCGGGAAGGGTGTAGGATGCTGTGCTCGGCCCGGGGGAAGGCCGTGGGGACCAGGACTCCTGGGTTCTACCCTCGGGGATGGGAGCGGGAAGGGTGTAGGATGCTGTGCTCGGCCCGGGGGAAGGCCATGGGGACCAGGACTCCTGGGTTCTATCCCCAGGGATGGGAGGGGGAAAGAGGACTCTGGGCTCGGTGCCCAGCCCGGGGGAAGGCCATGGGGACCAGGACTCCTGGGTTCTATCCCCAGGGATGGGAGGGGGAAAGAGGACTCTGGGCTCCGTGCCCAGCCCGGGGGAAGGCCGTGGGGCCCAGGACTCCTGGGTTCTACCCTCGGGGATGGGAGGGGGAAGGGTGTAGGATGCTGTGCTCGGCCCGGGGGAAGGCCATGGGGACCAGGACTCCTGGGTTCTATCCCCAGGGATGGGAGGGGGAAGGGTGTAGGATGCTGTGCTCGGCCCGGGGGAAGGCCATGGGGACCAGGACTCCTGGGTTCTATCCCCAGGGATGGGAGGGGGAAGGGTGTAGGATGCTGTGCTCGGCCCGGGGGAAGGCCATGGGGACCAGGACTCCTGGGTTCTATCCCCAGGGATGGGAGGGGGAAAGAGGACTCTGGGCTCCGTGCCCAGCCCGGGGGAAGGCCGTGGGGCCCAGGACTCCTGGGTTCTACCCTCGGGGATGGGAGGGGGAAGGGTGTAGGATGCTGTGCTCGGCCCGGGGGAAGGCCATGGGGGCCAGGACTCCTGAGTTCTATCTCCAGGGATGGGAGGAGGAAAGAGGACTCTGGGTTCCGTGCCCAGCCCGGGGGAAGGCCGTGGGGACCAGGACTCCTGGGTTCTATCCCCAGGGATGGGAGGGGGAAAGAGGACTCTGGGCTCCGTGCCCAGCCCGGGGGAAGGCCGTGGGGACCAGGACTCCTGGGTTCTATCCCCAGGGATGGGAGGGGGAAAGAGGACTCTGGGCTCCGTGCCCAGCCCGGGGGAAGGCCGTGGGGACCAGGACTCCTGGGTTCTATCCCCAGGGATGGGAGGGGGAAAGAGGACTCTGGGCTCCGTGCTCAGCCCGGGGGAAGGCCATGGGGGCCAGGACTCCTGGGTTCTATCCCCAGGGATGGGAGGAGGAAGAGGACTCTGGGTTCCGTGCTCAGCCCGGGGGAAGGCCATGGGGACCAGGACTCCTGGGTTCTATCCCCAGGGATGGGAGGGGGAAAGAGGACTCTGGGCTCCGTGCCCAGCCCGGGGGAAGGCCGTGGGGACCAGGACTCCTGGGTTCTATCCCCAGGGATGGGAGGGGGAAAGAGGACTCTGTGCTCCGTGCCCAGCCCGGGGGAAGGCCGTGGGGACCAGGACTCCTGGGTTCTATCCCCAGGGATGGGAGGGGGAAAGAGGACTCTGGGCTCCGTGCCCAGCCCGGGGGAAGGCCTTGGGGACCAGGACTCCTGGGTTCTATCCCCAGGGATGGGAGGGGGAAAGAGGACTCTGGGCTCCGTGCTCAGCCCGGGGGAAGGCCGTGGGGCCCAGGACTCCTGGGTTCTATCCCCAGGGATGGGAGGGGGAAGTGTGTAGGATGCTGTGCTCGGCCCGGGGGAAGGCCATGGGGACCAGGACTCCTGGGTTCTATCCCCAGGGATGGGAGCGGGAAGGGTGTAGGATGCTGTGCTCGGCCCGGGGGAAGGCCATGGGGACCAGGACTCCTGGGTTCTATCCCCAGGGATGGGAGCGGGAAGGGTGTAGGATGCTGTGCTCGGCCCGGGGGAAGGCCGTGGGGCCCAGGACTCCTGGGTTCTATCCCCAGGGATGGGAGGGGGAAGGGTGTAGGATGCTGTGCTCGGCCGGGGGGAAGGCCATGGGGACCAGGACTCCTGGGTTCTATCCCCAGGGATGGGAGGGGGAAAGAGGACTCTGGGCTCCGTGCTCAGCCCGGGGGAAGGCCATGGGGGCCAGGACTCCTGGGTTCTATCCCCAGGGATGGGAGGAGGAAAGAGGACTCGGGTTCCGTGCTCAGCCCGGGGGAAGGCCATGGGGACCAGGACTCCTGGGTTCTATCCCCAGGGATGGGAGGGGGAAAGAGGACTCTGGGCTCCGTGCCCAGCCTGGGGGAAGGCCGTGGGGACCAGGACTCCTGGGTTCTATGCCCAGGGATGGGAGGGGGAAAGAGGACTCTGGGCTCCGTGCCCAGCCCGGGGGAAGGCCGTGGGGACCAGGACTCCTGGGTTCTATCCCCAGGGATGGGAGGGGGAAAGAGGACTCTGGGCTCCGTGCTCAGCCCGGGGGAAGGCCGTGGGGCCCAGGACTCCTGGGTTCTATCCCCAGGGATGGGAGGGGGAAGTGTGTAGGATGCTGTGCTCGGCCCGGGGGAAGGCCATGGGGACCAGGACTCCTGGGTTCTATCCCCAGGGATGGGAGCGGGAAGGGTGTAGGATGCTGTGCTCGGCCCGGGGGAAGGTCATGGGGACCAGGACTCCTGGGTTCTATCCCCAGGGATGGGAGGGGGAAAGAGGACTCTGGGCTCGGTGCTCAGCCCGGGGGAAGGCCATGGGGACCAGGACTCCTGGGTTTTATCCCCAGGGATGGGAGCGGGAAGGGTGTAGGATGCTGTGCTCGGCCCGGGGGAAGGCCGTGGGGACCAGGACTCCTGGGTTCTATCCCCAGGGATGGGAGGGGGAAAGAGGACTCTGGGCTCCGTGCCCAGCCCGGGGGAAGGCCGTGGGGACCAGGACTCCTGGGTTCTATCCCCAGGGATGGGAGGGGGAAGGGTGTAGGATGCTGTGCTCGGCCCGGGGGAAGGCCGTGGGGCCCAGGACTCCTGGGTTCTATCCCCAGGGATGGGAGGGGGAAGTGTGTAGGATGCTGTGCTCGGCCCGGGGGAAGGCCATGGGGACCAGGACTCCTGGGTTCTATCCCCAGGGATGGGAGCGGGAAGGGTGTAGGATGCTGTGCTCGGCCCGGGGGAAGGCCATGGGGACCAGGACTCCTGGGTTCTATCCCCAGGGATGGGAGGGGGAAAGAGGACTCTGGGTTCCGTGCTCAGCCCGGGGGAAGGCCATGGGGACCAGGACTCCTGGGTTCTATCCCCAGGGATGGGAGGGGGAAAGAGGACTCTGGGCTCCGTGCCCAGCCTGGGGGAAGGCCGTGGGGACCAGGACTCCTGGGTTCTATCCCCAGGGATGGGAGGGGGAAAGAGGACTCTGGGCTCCGTGCCCAGCCCGGGGGAAGGCCGTGGGGACCAGGACTCCTGGGTTCTATCCCCAGGGATGGGAGGGGGAAAGAGGACTCTGGGCTCCGTGCCCAGCCCGGGGGAAGGCCGTGGGGACCAGGACTCCTGGGTTCTATCCCCAGGGATGGGAGGGGGAAAGAGGACTCTGGGCTCCGTGCTCAGCCCGGGGGAAGGCCGTGGGGCCCAGGACTCCTGGGTTCTATCCCCAGGGATGGGAGGGGGAAGGGTGTAGGATGCTGTGCTCGGCCCGGGGGAAGGCCATGGGGACCAGGACTCCTGGGTTCTATCCCCAGGGATGGGAGCGGGAAGGGTGTAGGATGCTGTGCTCGGCCCGGGGGAAGGCCGTGGGGACCAGGACTCCTGGGTTCTATCCCCAGGGATGGGAGGGGGAAAGAGGACTCTGGGCTCCGTGCCCAGCCCGGGGGAAGGCCGTGGGGACCAGGACTCCTGGGTTCTATCCCCAGGGATGGGAGGGGGAAGGGTGTAGGATGCTGTGCTCGGCCCGGGGGAAGGCCGTGGGGCCCAGGACTCCTGGGTTCTATCCCCAGGGATGGGAGGGGGAAGGGTGTAGGATGCTGTGCTCGGCCCGGGGGAAGGCCGTGGGGCCCAGGACTCCTGGGTTCTATCCCCAGGGATGGGAGCGGGAAGGGTGTAGGATGCTGTGCTCGGCCCGGGGGAAGGCCATGGGGACCAGGACTCCTGGGTTCTATCCCCAGGGATGGGAGCGGGAAGGGTGTAGGATGCTGTGCTCGGCCCGGGGGAAGGCCGTGGGGACCAGGACTCCTGGGTTCTATCCCCAGGGATGGGAGGGGGAAAGAGGACTCTGGGCTCCGTGCCCAGCCCGGGGGAAGGCCGTGGGGACCAGGACTCCTGGGTTCTATCCCCAGGGATGGGAGGGGGAAGGGTGTAGGATGCTGTGCTCGGCCCGGGGGAAGGCCGTGGGGCCCAGGACTCCTGGGTTCTATCCCCAGGGATGGGAGGGGGAAGGGTGTAGGATGCTGTGCTCGGCCCGGGGGAAGGCCGTGGGGCCCAGGACTCCTGGGTTCTATCCCCCGGGATGGGAGCGGGGAGGGTGTAGGATGCTGTGCCGGCCCGGGGGAGGCGTGTGCCAGGACTCCTGGTTCTATCCCAGGGATGGGAGCGGGAAGGGTGTAGTAGGCTGTGCTCGGCCCGGGGGAAGGCCGTGGGGACCAGACTCCTGGGTTCTATCCCAGGGATGGGAGCGGGAAGGGTGTAGGATGCTGTGCCGGCTCGGGGAAGGCCATGGGGACCAGGACTCCTGGGTTCTTCCCCAGGGATGGGAGGGGGAAGGGTTAGGATGCTGTGCTCGGCCCGTGGGAAGGCCGTGGGGCCCAGGACTCCTGGGTTCTATCCCAGGGATGGGAGGGGGAAGGTTAGGATGCTGTGCTCGGCCCGGGGGAAGGCCGTGGGGCCCAGGACTCCTGGGTTCTATCCCCAGGGATGGGAGCGGGAAGGGTGTAGGATGCTGTGCTCGGCCCGGGGGGAAGGCCGTGGGCCCAGGACTCCTGGGTTCTATCCCCAGGGATGGGAGCGGGAAGGGTGTAGGATGCTGTGCTCGGCCCGGGGGAAGGCCGTGGGGACCAGGACTCCTGGGTTCTATCCCCAGGGATGGGAGCGGGAAGGGTGTAGGATGCTGTGCTCGGCTCGGGGGAAGGCCATGGGGACCAGGACTCCTGGGTTCTATCCCCAGGGATGGGAGGGGGAAGGGTGTAGGATGCTGTGCTCGGCCCGGGGGAAGGCCATGGGGACCAGGACTCCTGGGTTCTATCCCCAGGGATGGGAGGGGGAAAGAGGACTCTGGGCTCCGTGCCCAGCCCGGGGGAAGGCCGTGGGGCCCAGGACTCCTGGGTTCTACCCTCGGGGATGGGAGGGGGAAGGGTGTAGGATGCTGTGCTCGGCCCGGGGGAAGGCCATGGGGGCCAGGACTCCTGGGTTCTATCCCCAGGGATGGGAGGAGGAAAGAGGACTCTGGGTTCCGTGCCCAGCCCGGGGGAAGGCCGTGGGGACCAGGACTCCTGGGTTCTATCCCCAGGGATGGGAGGGGGAAAGAGGACTCTGGTCTCCGTGCCCAGCCCGGGGGAAGGCCGTGGGGACCAGGACTCCTGGGTTCTATCCCCAGGGATGGGAGGGGGAAAGAGGACTCTGGGCTCCGTGCCCAGCCCGGGGGAAGGCCGTGGGGACCAGGACTCCTGGGTTCTATCCCCAGGGATGGGAGGGGGAAAGAGGACTCTGGGCTCCGTGCTCAGCCCGGGGGAAGGCCATGGGGGCCAGGACTCCTGGGTTCTATCCCCAGGGATGGGAGGAGGAAAGAGGACTCTGGGTTCCGTGCTCAGCCCGGGGGAAGGCCATGGGGACCAGGACTCCTGGGTTCTATCCCCAGGGATGGGAGGGGGAAAGAGGACTCTGGGCTCCGTGCCCAGCCTGGGGGAAGGCCGTGGGGACCAGGACTCCTGGGTTCTATCCCCAGGGATGGGAGGGGGAAAGAGGACTCTGGGCTCCGTGCCCAGCCCGGGGGAAGGCCGTGGGGACCAGGACTCCTGGGTTCTATCCCCAGGGATGGGAGGGGGAAAGAGGACTCTGGGCTCCGTGCCCAGCCCGGGGGAAGGCCTTGGGGACCAGGACTCCTGGGTTCTATCCCCAGGGATGGGAGGGGGAAAGAGGACTCTGGACTCCGTGCTCAGCCCGGGGGAAGGCCGTGGGGCCCAGGACTCCTGGGTTCTATCCCCAGGGATGGGAGGGGGAAGTGTGTAGGATGCTGTGCTCGGCCCGGGGGAAGGCCATGGGGACCAGGACTCCTGGGTTCTATCCCCAGGGATGGGAGCGGGAAGGGTGTAGGATGCTGTGCTCGGCCCGGGGGAAGGCCATGGGGACCAGGACTCCTGGGTTCTATCCCCAGGGATGGGAGCGGGAAGGGTGTAGGATGCTGTGCTCGGCCCGGGGGAAGGCCGTGGGGCCCAGGACTCCTGGGTTCTATCCCCAGGGATGGGAGGGGGAAGGGTGTAGGATGCTGTGCTCGGCCCGGGGGAAGGCCATGGGGACCAGGACTCCTGGGTTCTATCCCCAGGGATGGGAGGGGGAAAGAGGACTCTGGGCTCCGTGCTCAGCCCGGGGGAAGGCCATGGGGGCCAGGACTCCTGGGTTCTATCCCCAGGGATGGGAGGAGGAAAGAGGACTCTGGGTTCCGTGCTCAGCCCGGGGGAAGGCCATGGGGACCAGGACTCCTGGGTTCTATCCCCAGGGATGGGAGGGGGAAAGAGGACTCTGGGCTCCGTGCCCAGCCTGGGGGAAGGCCGTGGGGACCAGGACTCCTGGGTTCTATCCCCAGGGATGGGAGGGGGAAAGAGGACTCTGGGCTCCGTGCCCAGCCCGGGGGAAGGCCGTGGGGACCAGGACTCGTGGGTTCTATCCCCAGGGATGGGAGGGGGAAAGAGGACTCTGGGCTCCGTGCTCAGCCCGGGGGAAGGCCGTGGGGCCCAGGACTCCTGGGTTCTATCCCCAGGGATGGGAGGGGGAAGTGTGTAGGATGCTGTGCTCGGCCTGGGGGAAGGCCATGGGGACCAGGACTCCTGGGTTCTATCCCCAGGGATGGGAGCGGGAAGGGTGTAGGATGCTGTGCTCGGCCCGGGGGAAGGCCATGGGGACCAGGACTCCTGGGTTCTATCCCCAGGGATGGGAGGGGGAAAGAGGACTCTGGGCTCCGTGCTCAGCCCGGGGGAAGGCCATGGGGGCCAGGACTCCTGGGTTCTATCCCCAGGGATGGGAGGAGGAAAGAGGACTCTGGGTTCCGTGCTCAGCCCGGGGGAAGGCCATGGGGGCCAGGACTCCTGGGTTCTATCCCCAGGGATGGGAGGAGGAAAGAGGACTCTGGGCTCCGTGCCCAGCCCGGGGGAAGGCCGTGGGGACCAGGACTCCTGGGTTCTATCCCCAGGGATGGGAGGGGGAAGGGTGTAGGATGCTGTGCTCGGCCCGGGGGAAGGCCGTGGGGCCCAGGACTCCTGGGTTCTATCCCCAGGGATGGGAGGGGGAAGGGTGTAGGATGCTGTGCTCGGCCCGGGGGAAGGCCGTGGGGCCCAGGACTCCTGGGTTCTATCCCCAGGGATGGGAGCGGGAAGGGTGTAGGATGCTGTGCTCGGCCCGGGGGAAGGCCGTGGGGCCCAGGACTCCTGGGTTCTATCCCCAGGGATGGGAGGGGGAAAGAGGACTCTGGGCTCCGTGCCCAGCCCGGGGGAAGCCCATGGGGCCCAGGACTCCTGGGTTCTATCCCCAGGGATGGGAGCGGGAAGGGTGTAGGATGCTGTGCTCGGCCCGGGGGAAGGCCGTGGGGCCCAGGACTCCTGGGTTCTATCCCCAGGGATGGGAGCGGGAAGGGTGTAGGATGCTGTGCTCGGCCCGGGGGAAGGCCGTGGGGCCCAGGACTCCTGGGTTCTATCCCCAGGGATGGGAGGGGGAAAGAGGACTCTGGGCTCCGTGCCCAGCCCGGGGGAAGCCCATGGGGACCAGGACTCCTGGGTTCTATCCCCAGGGATGGGAGGGGGAAGGGTGTAGGATGCTGTGCTCGGCCCGGGGGAAGGCCGTGGGGCCCAGGACTCCTGGGTTCTATCCCCAGGGATGGGAGGGGGAAAGAGGACTCTGGGCTCCGTGCCCAGCCCGGGGGAAGCCCATGGGGCCCAGGACTCCTGGGTTCTATCCCCAGGGATGGGAGGGGGAAGGGTGTAGGATGCTGTGCTCGGCCCGGGGGAAGGCCGTGGGGCCCAGGACTCCTGGGTTCTATCCCCAGGGATGGGAGGGGGAAGGGTGTAGGATGCTGTGCTCGGCCCGGGGGAAGGCCGTGGGGCCCAGGACTCCTGGGTTCTATCCCCAGGGATGGGAGCGGGAAGGGTGTAGGATGCTGTGCTCGGCCCGGGGGAAGGCCGTGGGGCCCAGGACTCCTGGGTTCTATCCCCAGGGATGGGAGGGGGAAAGAGGACTCTGGGCTCCGTGCCCAGCCCGGGGGAAGCCCATGGGGACCAGGACTCCTGGGTTCTATCCCCAGGGATGGGAGGGGGAAGGGTGTAGGATGCTGTGCTCGGCCCGGGGGAAGGCCGTGGGGCCCAGGACTCCTGGGTTCTATCCCCAGGGATGGGAGCGGGAAGGGTGTAGGATGCTGTGCTCGGCCCGGGGGAAGGCCGTGGGGCCCAGGACTCCTGGGTTCTATCCCCAGGGATGGGAGGGGGAAAGAGGACTCTGGGCTCCGTGCCCAGCCCGGGGGAAGCCCATGGGGCCCAGGACTCCTGGGTTCTATCCCCAGGGATGGGAGGGGGAAGGGTGTAGGATGCTGTGCTCGGCCCGGGGGAAGGCCGTGGGGCCCAGGACTCCTGGGTTCTATCCCCAGGGATGGGAGGGGGAAAGAGGACTCTGGGCTCCGTGCCCAGCCCGGGGGAAGCCCATGGGGCCCAGGACTCCTGGGTTCTATCCCCAGGGATGGGAGGGGGAAGGGTGTAGGATGCTGTGCTCGGCCCGGGGGAAGGCCGTGGGGCCCAGGACTCCTGGGTTCTACCTCGACTCTCTCCCAGGGGGACCCTACCGAGAGTCCCCGCCCAGAGCAGACAGGCCCCGCCCCCTGTATCGCCACCTGGCGGCCAAGCGAGGGGGTCTCGGCGCAGCCTGGACGCCGGGTGCGTGCGGGCGCGCGCGGAATCGCAAAGGAATTGAGCAGGCGCCGGCCCTTTGCGGTTCCGGTTCCGGTTCCGGGCGCGGTCCGGAAGCCGCCGCGATGATCGGGGACCTGCTGCTCTGCGGGTACCGGGCCGGGGGGATTGGGCGGGAGTCCCCGGAGAACGCCCGGCTCCCCGGCCGCTCGCTCCCGCTCTAACCCGCTCTCTGTCTCTCCCTTTAGGACGCTGCTGATGAACGCCGGCGCCGTGTTAAACTTCAGGCTGTGAGTGGGGCTGGGGCGGGCCTCGGCCTCCGATCGGGCCTTCCCGTAACCAGCCGCTGAACGGGGCGCCGCTGGGTCCTCCTGGCCCCCGCCCCGTTTACCCGCGTCTGCCCCGCTCGCCGGGCCGGTGCTGCCCTCCCTCCGTCCCGGGTGCTCCTGGCTGTCCCGGCTGCAGAGGGGAAGTCGTGTGCTCCCTGCCTTGTGGTACTTTCATCAGCAGCCCGGGTCGCTCCCTCCCAGTCACTCCTGGCAGACTGCTGTCCCCCAGGGCTCTGGTGGTTTTGCACCCCGTTCAACCTCTTGTTAGATTAATTGTCTGGTCCCAAATCCTATGGACTCCCGCCTAGGGTTGGTACTGATAATGCATGTCTGCTCTGAGCAATGTGGAAATAACTCCTGTGTCCCTGCAGGAAGAAGAAAGACACTGAGGGCTTCGTTGAAGAGTCTAGGGAGCCAACTACGGGTAATAGGCTCAATGAGTGAACACTTCCTCTGTGACTCTTAGGGCATGGCTACACTTGCAGATGTAGAGCGCTTTGAGTTAAACCAGCCTTCGGAGAGCGCAGTAGGGAAAGCACTGCAGTCTGTCCACACAGACAGCTTCAAGCACACTGGCATGGCCACATTTGTGGCCCATGCAGCGGCATTGGGCACGGTGCATTATGGGCAACTGTTGTGCAACGTGCTTTTCAAATGGGGGATGGAGTGGAGTGTGACAGGGATTGTGTTGTGTGTATGTGGGTGGAGAGAGAGTGGGTTCTTGGGGGGCTGAGAGCATGTGAGCATGCTGTCTTGTAAGTTCAGACAGCAGCAGACCCCCCCGTCGCCCCCCGCCTCTCTCTCTCTCACACAGCATTCCACACTAATGGTTGCTTTGTCTTGGCGCAGATAAGCAGCCGGCTGTCAGAAACAGAGTTTTCAAAGGGCATATCCACATTCCTAGACGGATTCAAAAACAATGACAAGAGTGGCCACTTGACTTAAGGGGATTATGGGGCGTTTCCGGAGGCTGATCAGAGCGCAGTAATGCAACACCTCGTCCACACTGGCGCTGTGGGGGTGCAGCAAATGTTATTCCACTCGCGAGGTGAAGTACCAGCAGTGCTGTAGCCGCCGAGTCAGAGCGCTCTATGTGCCTTGCCAGTGTGGACGGGTAATGAGCTAGTGCGCCCGGGGCTCCTTTATTGCACTGTAACTCGCAAGTGTAGCCAAGCCCTTAGTGTGTGTAGTTTCCTTCAGTGTGGGCACTACAAAGATGGCTGTGAATGCAGCACTTTGTTCATATAGATGGCTTCCCTCTGATTAATCAAATCTACATGGGAAACCTCTAAGACAAAAGTGCTTAACATGAACCGATTTCTGAGACACCCAAATATGAGTTCACTGATCCATCTATAGCTAGTGACTGGCTCATCAATCTCTGCTAACAACTTGACTGAACAATATTTACCTAGGAGCTTTGCAGGCACTGCTCTTCCTCTCAGAACTGTGACTTGGAGAAGGAGTCCTAAGATTTACAGTGTACATTCCCTCCTGCATTTTTGGACACTGGCATCTGTGCTGCAGAAGAACTCAGTGTCTTTGTGTGTTGATTTCTTCATTAATGTTTGTGTTTTTAAGTTGCCTCTATGTATTTATCCTCATTATGATGCATGATTGAGGTGGGAAGACCCCATACTATAACGTGGCCATGACAGATGTCCTTTTCCTTTTTTGGAATGGGACGAGACCTATCTTCTGGTTTCTTTTCCTTGTTTTCTAGACCTTTGTGGGTGTTTGTGACAGACTGTACTAGGTGGTGGCCATCCCCTCCCAAATCTCCATTTCTCGTTTGTTTTGTCCTTGTAACATTCAGTTTTTATTTTGAACTAACAGTTAATGACATGTTTCAGTTAATATTGAAAATGTAAATTGTAAATGTGTGTGTCTGTGTTTGCTGTATATGATAAATGGTTTTTCCTTTGATTTTCTAGGTGACAATATCAGGGAGTTCTTGCTGAGTCTCAGGTACTTTCGAATCTTCATTGCCTTGTGGAACATCTTCATGATGTTTTGCATGATTGTGTAAGTAGAACCAGATAGGATCTCATTGATATAATTTTTTTCTTAAGTTAGACATCTTGGTTTTGTTCCGAACTCCTCCTCTTCTGATCCCGCTCTCTTCCTTTGTTTTGGGCTGCTGTTGAGCCTCATTTGTTTCAATTTTGATCTGTAAGGAGATGTTCACTGACCTTGTCACTTAATGATAATGAAACTTGTAATGCATGATGAATTTAGTTTCTTTGCTCATCAATAAGAGATTCAACCTTGAATCTAGTGCTTTTTACAATGTGTTGCTTAAACATGTCAGTTATGTTGGAAGACCAGGGCAAATGATGTCTTTTTCAAAAAGACATTAGTGGTGTCTTGGATGTAAAAAAACCAAACTCTCACACAGAAAAACCCTTGGGCTAGGCCAGCTTCATGGCCTTGCAGATGCCTTCATGCTGCCTCTCAAAACCCTGGATTTGAGCCTCGTGCTCAGTCTCAATGGACAGGCTGGCAGAATATCTGCTAGCTTTTCACCTGTGTAGCTATATGGTCCAATGAATGGGAAAGCAGAATTGACGCAGACGTGTATTAATGTCTCTTCTGGCAGTAATGACATTTAATTGGATGTCTACTATACAATTATACACAATTCTCAACTACTTTTGTGTTTTCTGTTATATCTGCTAGGTTATTTGGATCTTGAAAATTATCCAGAAGTTATCCAGTTTGGAGAGCAGTCTTTATCTGGTAACTTGGAGGAGGCTTTTGGCTGGAAACATGACCTTTCCATAAAGTAAAAGATTGCAATGTTTTCAAAATATGAACAAAGAATTTTGGTCTGTTCTTTTATACAAGGCTCTAAATGTTAAAGAGAGAGGACACATTCATATTCTTGGGCAGATTGTAAGATGGTGTGATTATTATGTAAATGAAAGTAGCTTCTTGTTAAATGGTGGGGAGCACTTTCATGGTTGGTAGACACACAAACTGACCCTCCTGGACCATAGTTACCAAAAGTGTGGGCTGACTCTTGGAACTTTTTTCATATCTTTTTTCAACAGACCCCAAAAAATATTGGACTAACAGCAAACACATTGACCCATGTGTATACCCTCCTCTAGCTTGCCTCTATGGGAGTGTCAGCTTTTAGGCCTACCAACCTTGATGCTCAAAGCAAAATTGTTCAACTTTTCTAGCATATATAAATAACTTCTAAATGATGATGCTGGCTCAGCAACATGATGCTTGGTGTACTATAGAACTACAACAACATCTGATGGTCATAAGAATCTCCGCTTTCAGTCACTCATTGCTCTTAGTCTGTTATGGCATAGTATAGGCTATTTGAGGAGCCACTGCTCTATTGTCTGAGACCAATTTTGCCATTTGTAAGGCATTTTTATAAAGTTAAGCTAAACAATGTTATATTCTTGGAATTTTAATGATTGTCAGTTTTGTATCTGACTATAGAGAGCTGCGTAGCACTCTAAATATCTGGATGTCATGGGCTGCGCAATAAAGAAATAACTTGTGGGAGGAGGAGGAGAAGAATGTTTTTCACTATATTAAAGATAGTATGTGCCTGCAAACTGCTCTAGAGAATCTACCTACTGAGACAGGTAGATTTTGTGGATATGGAGTTAGCAGAGTAGAGGCCACCAGAATTAAGCCTTTCCCAAGTTGATTATAAATGTCCTTGAAGTTGAAATAACTGAGAATGAGCATACAGACACTACTACTTATACAATTAAATTCCAATAAAGAGGGTCCAGAAGCTCAGGAACAAGCTCCAAAGAACTTGTAGGTTAAAAAAAATACACATTCATCATCAAAAGAAGTAACAGGTCTTGAGATCTTAAACTAACTTCCAAGTATTATGAGAATGTACACATCAGAACAGGCTGAAAAGAAAATTTTAAAAATAATTAATTCAGTCTTTTTTTCTTTCTCTTCAGGCTTTACAAGTTGTGCGGTAAAACAGCGTTTAAGTAAACATTTAATTTAGGCCTAAGGGAGTTATTGTATGTCAGCATATTTTTGTATTCGATGTTAGTGCGCTAACATCTTCTTAATAGCAGTTACAATAGTCCTGTTTCTTTCATGCAAAAGTGCTAAATGTAATTTTAAATATCAATTAAATGATGATCTGTTATCAGTTGATATGTAATATGCCATATGCATGTTCTAGATTCATAGCACACATCTAAGATAGTTACCAAATTTAGTGTAATCAGACTTCTTAAATCAGTGTTGGTGATTGTGTATGTGTAAATTGTTCATCTTCCAAACCAGTACTGGAGGTTTCAATAAAAATGGCTCAGATTATACATCCCTGTTGAACTCTGATGGATAATATGTAAATGGATTTGAAGAGAGTAGTTTTATTTTTAGAGGGTTAAAGCTGCTTGGTACTCTGTTAGTTCCTAGTAGAGTCAACTAGCAAGAGTCAGGTATCAGAGTAGCAGCCGTGTTAGTCTGTATCTGCAAAAAGAAAAGGAGTACTAGTGGCAGCTTAGAGACTAACAAATTTATTTGAGCATAAGCTTTCATGAGCTACAGCTCACTTCATCAAATACATCACGAAAGCTTTTTTTTTTTTCCACCAAATGCATCCAATGAAGTGAGCTGTAGCTCACGAAAGCTTATGCTCTAATAAATTTGTTAGTCTCTAAGGTGCTACAAGTACTCTTTTTCTTTTTGAGATATTTTAGTTTGCAAAGAATAATCTTTAGGATGGGGTTATATTTTAAAGTTCAGTTGTCCCATGCACATCTGTTGAAAAGGGGAGAGATGCTGTCCTTTCCACGGTATGCAGGGGATGGCATCCCATTAAAATCTACTGTTTTTAGAATCCATGACTCTCAAAGTATTTCCACCCTAATTTTTATCCAGCGTCCTCAGTGAATACTTAGCCAGTGTATTGAAGAGGATGGTCCTACAGTTTATAAATAAGCCACTAGAGGTCCCCATAATCGTCAGAGTAGCACTCAGCTCTATTTTGTGTCCACCATTCTTTTGATTTGTATCAGTTATTCAGAGCAATGTTATGTAGTGTAAAGTTCTGGTCAATTCCATGTAGAACAAGTAGCATTCTCTTCTCTAAGTAACTCTTTTCAATTTGTTTTAATTTAGGAGGTAGAAAATGTTCAAACTATACTAACACTACAAATATGGCAAACTATATTATAGCAGTAAGGTAGGTGAGGTAATGTTTTTCATTAGACCAACTTCTGTTGGTGGAAGGTACAAGCTTCCAAGTTACACAGAGCTCTTGTATAGTAACTATAATATATGTATAATAAACCATATTCTGACTAAATGGATAATATAATGCAATGAAGCATTGATAGTAGTCACTTTAGCAGATGTTATAAGTGTAATAGTTAAATATTTATACACATTACCATTGCAGTTATACACTGTTGCACTGAAACTGATTAAAATTGTTTGCTTTGAACTACTTATTCTTACGATGCACCCAAGAGTTTAGATCCTTGATTAGTGTGGCAGACCACTTAGTGAACACTTTGATTTTCAGAGTGTGAGATTTATGGCGCAGCTTTACTTTTTGTGTGGAATGAAATTTTAGATTGTGCATTTCTCAGGGCAGGGCCTGTTTTCTTATTTGTGCCTTATACAGAGCTGAGCACGTAGTGCAAGTATGACTGTTGTTGGATATCTGGCTGCATGTGTGTGCTCTCTGTGTGCTGTCCCAGCCAAATAGTTGGCACAGCAGACTTCAGTCAAACTGTCCGATGATCACAGGATCCGTTAAGGTACGAAGGCACCCGGCCAAGTTTATTGTCAATGAAGCATGGTAATAGCACCTGGCAGACTCTATGAGGATACTAAGACGTATGCCTGTGATAATGGATGCAGCTCAATAAATGGTGGATTTTCCATTCCCCCTACGCTGGCCAAAGACACTCCCTTTGAGATACCTTTTTATACATCGTTACAAACAAATTATGTATTGCCCCGATGTATCTGGGCACCACTCTCTGATATATCTGGCCGCCACCCATTGCCTTGTACCTGTTGGTTCGATCAAAACATCTCTATCCATCATGTTATCATCCTGACCTAATCTTTAAGATGGGTCAGCATGTTCGTTATCTTTGGAGGATAGGCTGGTATCGGGGTGTTCTAGTACCACCCTTCTGGAATGTGTTTGCGTGTGTATTCTCGTACCTAACACTACTTAGGAATTGTGTTTCTGCAATATCAGCCCTGTTGCCAGAGTCTGTGAGCAGGGCCTAGTTCACAGCCTGACTTTGCTTTATATTAGGAAAACTTTACTACTTTAGCTCAGGCCTCTGATATAAGGCCTTGTGTGTCTTTCTTTGTATTTTGTAAACTCAGTCCTTTCCACACGGGTTAAACTATGCAGGCTCTAGCAGTTGCTTCATTGATCATTTTCACCACTACAATGAAAATTAGTGGAAATCCTCATTATGCCAGGGTATAAAAATCAGCATTTGCCCATGCCTATGTCTCAGATGTGAGAGGTCAAATGTGACTACACAAAAGGCAGCCAAAAAGCAAATTAATAGGGGCAAGGTGTGGTAGTGATTATATGCCAAATATAATTCTTTCGTGAACATTCCAGAATTATTTAGCATCCATCGATTTCCTTTTTCCAGTAGAGGCCACAAGAACATAAACGAACTCTTCTGAGCTTTTAAACAAGTGCAGCTGCTGCTGGGAGAAGAAAATAGGTTTTCTCCTCCCCTATCCAGAACTTTGGTTCTTTGGCAGCATAACTATAGCTTGACTTGTTGGGGATGTCTAGCTTTTAGTTTTATATACTTAACCCTACCAATAGATTGCAACTTAGTTTGGTGAGATGTTTAAAAATGTTATGTGCTATGGAGATTTAATGTAGACAATGGCTCATATAAAATTGATGCAAATAAAATAGGCACCTTTAGGAATGTATCTGTGGGCATTAAAGCCCTTGAAAGTAACCTGATTCAAATTATTCTGGGTGTATGTTTTTATTTTACTAAGTGTAATGAGGTCCAATCTGTTTAAGAATTTTTGCACTGCTTCAGATTGCATTGGCATGCAAGGGCGACACTATGGTGCATGTTATGACTAATACCATTACTTTCTTGAGGCTACTGCCAGCAGGAAGATTATGGAAATGTGTGTTTTTAGTAATGGCCATTTTCTTCAAATAGTGTTATTATATCATCTGCTTTTCAGCTAGAAAGACTCACTGTTGTCAGTCTCGAGTGAGGGCATCGTGCATTGAAGAAAAATCTTAGCCTCTGCAAAACCCGACAGCTATCCCCTCTCCCCGTTACTGCCAGGACAAGTGCCCATCTCTAAGCAAGAGCTGGAGATCAAACCATTGGCTTTCTGTGAATACTTTGTTTAATCTTGACCTGTCCCCTCACTCTTGCTGGTTTCAGCGTGGCTTTACTATAGCCATACATCTTTGCCATTATCCCTTGAGCTGCAGCCCCCTATTATTCCAGCCCTTCCCATCCCCTACTGCCGCAGCCGCCCCTGAATCCCACGCTGTAGTGCCGCTGCCCTAGCTCTGGGGCTGCCCCCGCGTCCTGGGCTGTGCCCCTGCCACTCCAGCCCAGGACGCTCCAGGGGAGCAATGCGGGGCCGGGAGCAGCTGCTGGGGCTAAGGGGAAGGCCTAGCGGGGTCCGGTGCAGCCTAGCAGACGCTGGAGCCGCGTCCCCCGCCGGCTCCGTGTTTCCCGCTCCCCCTGGCTCGGTAACGTGCGGGGTCAGGGCGCCGGCTTTGCATCGGCGCTGTGCGGAGCAGCCCTGCCTTCGGCGCATGCGTATTGCGAACAGGTCGCCTTCGCGTCTCCCGAGCATGAGCACTCGCTCAACGTGCCTGTGCGTGCGTTGGTACGTCACAGACGCGCCGTGCGTAACGGCGTCGGGTGGGTCCCATGGTGCCTTGCGCGGGGCTGGCTCTCCGAGTCCTGCCCACAGTTGAGTTCGGCCCCGAGCTGAGCAGACGGGTCTGGCCTAGTCCTGCTGCCTCGACCCTCCCCTCGCGGTCGCGTCTGGCTCCGAGCGCCGCTCCCCCGCCGCGCGGGGAGCGAACATGCGGCTGCGGCTCCCTGAGGAGGCTGCTGCCGGCGAGTGAGGAGCCGCTGCCCCGGCCCGGCCCGGCCCCGCCGCCTGCCCGCCCCGGCCGCAGCCGCCCCGCTTCGCCCAGGCAATGACAGCGGCTCCGGCCCCCTCCCCGCAGCAGATCAGGGACCGGCTGCTGCAGGCCATCGACCCGCAGAGTAATGTGAGTACAGACCTCCCCCTCCCGGAGGGGGAGGCGCTGCCCCCTGCTCCGCCGACCTCCCCCTCCCCCTCCCCGGGGGGGGCGCTGCCCCGTAGGTCGTGCCGTCCGCGAACCGGTGACCCTTGTGGGTGTCTTGCGAGGTCCTGGTTTCTGGCCTCCCGGGAGGCGCCTATCCCGTAGGCAGCCTGAATGTCGGTTCCCCGGGGTCCCTAGCTACCCCGGGGTCTCCTCCTCGCGGAGCAGCCCTAGACCGGAAGCTCCTGCTGTGGGTGGTGCAAGGGGAGCTTGGGTTTCCTGGCTCCCTTCTTGGGATGCTCCGGAATCCGAGGCGTTTCGTCTCCCTGTGCGAGGGCCCAGGATTCCCGCGCCCTCAGGACTGGGGGTTTCCCGAGGCCTGATCCCCTTGCCACAGGGGCCCGGCTTGCCCAGTGCGTGTACTCCCGCGGGCATGGCTGTGGGGCCGGGGACCGGGGGCAGATGGTAACCGGCCATGTGGTGCGGTGCCGGACTGCGCTCTGTACTCGAGACCGCGGCTCTGGCGCGGCCTGCAGAGGGTTCTGGGCTGACTGTAATGGGCTTTCCTATTCTGGCTCCTTTGGGAAAGCGGCGGGACAGGGACCTCTCTGGCCAGGAGCAGCTAGGACATGATGGCCTCCGCGCGGAAGGAGGCGGCGGCAGAGCAACCAGTGTCCGTCCCGAGGCTGCTCTGAGTGCTCGATTGCACTCCCGAGGGGGCATCCCAACGGTTCTCCCTTCTTCACCCCATAAAAGACCCTGGGGTAGGGGTATCCTCCAGTGGTTTCGGCACCCTTGCCCTCTCTGGAGAGCTCCCACGCTTTCCCTATCTTGTGTTCCAGCCTTTCTTTCTCCCCCTACATCTACACCTGCGGGGGGCACTCCCAGCAAATCCCTCTGCTCTCCGCTATACCGTAGCACACCCTGGAAGGGGCTTCTTGTCATTTCTCCTTCTGTTCCCTGACCCACAAGCTCCCATGCTTAGGGACTTCATTTGCTACAGGTTAGTGTCTCAGATAAGATCCTGATCTGAAATTACAGGACTGTGAGGCCCTTGAAACTTTTGGGGCCATCTCTGGGGCTAGGGCAGAAGCAGGCTGTGAGTTCCCGAATTCTTTACTGTTGGGGGTAAAACATTCTTGGTCTTTGGTTTGGCTTCATTCTTTTCTACAGGATAAGCTTATTATTTAGTATGAGGATGCAGCATAAGCACAGAGAAACTGGTGTACATTTTACCTTGTACTTTAAATAATTAAACTTACAATTTTCTGTTTCAAATTAGTGGTGCGTAGGGGCTGTAGGGTTAGTTTGGATCAGCAGCACATCAAGTCCATGAAAGCTTATGCTCTAGTAAATTTGTTAGTCTCTAAGGTGTCACAGGTACTCCTGTTCTTTTTACATCAAAGTCTGTAAGTTGCAAAGTAGAGTTCAGCTCATATAACATCTGAGGCTGGCTATGATGGAGCCTAAGTGTGCGCAAAGTCTAATGCTATACACCAATACATCATGCCATCCTCAGGGTGGGCAGGTCTCGTTTCCACTTGCCATAGGGCAGATGGAATTTGATATATCAGTTCACACATACCTGTCTTTTAGAGAAGCTCTCTTTTTATTAGGAGCAGATGTATGTGTCTCAGTAATAAAGTGGGATAATGAAGTGAATGCACTCTCAGGATACTACAACAAATTATACACATAATCTGAAAGCCAAAGAAAAATCAGCTCAATCACTTCATGTTTATTTTCCTATACATCTGATTTTGGACTAAAAGATCCTGTAATAAAATAAATAATGTTACTTATTGAGGCATTTTAAAGATAAAGCTGTCCAAGAATGCAGTACTTGACCCTCGTTGTTACTCAATGCAGTTATTACGGCATTGTTTTAAATGAGGTCTGGCATACTGTGCTCTCTACAAACTCATGAGATCTTGATCTTTCAGTTTAACAGGCCATAGGAGTAGCACATACTATTTTAAAGCAATTTATCTTTAATCTTCTGTTCCTATGCACCCTTTATAACCTGTGGTAACATCATTAAAATGTACTATACACTAACCCTCAGCAGTGCTGGATATTGACAGTTACTGATCCCAAATATGGAAGATAATCAGAATTGTAAAACTTCATGTAATTAATTTTATAGTAAATTAATCTATAGGCATTTGTTAGGGTTTAAATAGAAAACATCTAGGCAAAGCATGTTGTGAGTGCTGTAGATTATTGGGAGAGGAAGTGCCCCTAAATAGTAAATTTTCTTTCACCTCCGTCTCAGTTACTGATTAAGAACTCTGAAGGGTGTTTCGGAGAGAGCAGTTTTCAGGGGGTATGAGGGAGTGATGATGCCAGGCTATAATCTTATTGCCTGGCAGTTCAGAAAACAAACGAAAAAGCCATATGAAGTGAAATATGGTTCCTGACTGCTTGCTGAACAGCCTGCCAAACCATATGTCAGAATCTTGGATTTGCTGACTGAGGCAGTATATTGCTCATGAGGTTAAACTGTACAGTTCTGGCCTCGTTTTCCACCTAAAGGTCTTCAAGCAGATGGAAGATGGATAGATTTCTTGTCCTGCATTTGCTCATCAGTTTGTTTCATACTGAATTTTTGGATGAGTACAGTGGCTAGAATGTGTGGAGTTGCTTGTTGATAAGGAAACTGAGTCAGGAGGCTAATTCTTACTTTTGCTGTCAGGTCAGATACATCAGTCAATCGGTGTACGTAGGACTTTGAAGTATTAAACAGGTCAAAACCTTGACCTTGTAGGAAGGAGATACCAATCTATAATACAGATTCTGTTTTTTAGAAAATGTGTTAAATTCAGGTCGTCCCTGCATTAGTCACTTCAAATCTTTCCTGGCCTCAGTAATACAATGTTAGTGCAACTTTCAAGGTTTTAATAGGTGCAAAAATAACCATTTACTGGGGAAAATGTCAGTCAAAATAAAATATTTATGTACCAATGGCTTTCTTCTGGCACTAATGTTGCTTGTTTCTAGCTCAGCTGAACCTTCTTTGTTCTAGAGCTCTATCTAATGTTTTGGAATTCAGAATTATTTAATTTGTATTTGAGCAAGTGTCATCTAATTAGTTTCCCATTTAAAAGAATTAATTTGTCTTTTTAAACTTAGCACAGTTTATGACAGGCCTGTTGAATTAGTACTTTCTGTAACATATTATAACAATATGCAATTAAGAAGTAAATATTCTGTGAATTTTTTTTACCCTCCCTCACCAGTCTTGCCAAGACCTATGAAAATGAACATAAAAAGAATGTGTATTTTCAGCACTACTGCTGCTTGGAGTGCAGTTGTAGTGATGGGGGCCATATAAGTAAGGCTATGTTTTAGTCACAGGTATTTTTAGTAAAAGCCATGGACAGGTTACAGGCAGTAAACAAAAATTCACGGCCTGTGACCTGTTCATGACTTTTATTATTTGCCCCTAAATAAAACTTGGGCTGGGGGTGCTCTGGGGAGTGGCCCGGGGACCCCCACTGGTGCTGGGAGGGGAGGCTGGGTGTTGGTGTGTGGCCTGGGGCCCCCGCTGATACTGGGGGGTGGGTGGGTGGCAGCGCGTGGCCTGGGACCCCTGCTGGGGGAGGGGAAGGTTGGTGGGGCTGGCAGAATCCCTACCCAGTTCTGACTGGCATGTTCCTGCAGCTCCTAGTGGGAGGGGTGATCGGGGGGCTCCACGCGCTGCTCCTGCCACAAGCACTGGCTCTGCAGCTCCCATTGGCTGGGAACCGCAGACAATGGGGGCTGCGGGCAGTGTGTGGAGTCCATGGCCCCTCCACCTACGAGCTGTAGCGACATGCTGGTGGGACCCCCTCCCCGGTAAATGCCACCCCGCACTGCAATTCCCTGCCCCAGCCCTGAGACCCCTCCCTGACACCCAAGCTGCTGCTGCTGGCCACTCTAGAAGTCACAAAGTCACAAAATCCATAACCTCTGTGACAGATGCACAGTCTTTACATATAAGTAAGCAGACTGATCTGTTCAGAGAGAATTAGGTTAGCAGTTAATAGCATTGATGCTCAGCTTTTGACAGGTTAGTTACCCACATCATTTAATGTACATTAATAATAAGATTATTATTCTGCATATTTTGATAGACTTATCCTGGCCAATAATATTGGAAAAATAAGTCGTGTTTAAAAGTGCCTATAGGAAGGGGGTGTCTTCCATCTTAGCCTTTTCAACCAAGAGCAAAGGTAATGTACTCGAGATCAACTCAATAAACTATTAATAGACCTTGGATGTTCTAGACTCCAAAGCCTGTAAGACGGTCAACAAATGCTTCATGGATACTGTGCAGGTAGGTATTTTAATTAAGCAGAAAACTTCAGTGGCCTGTAGCTGATGCGACTGCTAGCAGCAGATATATCCAGTGGCTGGTGATGGGGAGGCTCTGAGTTACTACAATGAATTCTTTCCCAGGTGTCTGGATGGTGGGTCTTGGCCACATGCTCAGGGTCTAACTGATCACCTTATTTGGGTTCAGGAAGGAATTTCCCCCCAGATCAGCTTGGCAGACTTGGAGTTTTTCACCTTCCTTTGCAGCATGAGGCATAGGTCACTTGCAGGTTTAAACTAGTGTAAATAGTGGCTTCTCTGTAAATTTAAGTCTTTAAATCATGATTTCAGGACTTCTGTAATAGACCCCATAAGCTCTGTCTGAGTTACTGAAGTGGATGGTCCCTTTTGGCCTTAAACTCTGAGTTTTGAAAACACTATTTCTCTTCTCCTCCCCCCCACCCCCCAAACAAAAAACAAAAAGAAATAAACCCACCACCACCACGGATGATATCTCTGACAGATTTAAGTCCTGGTGTATGTTATAAACAATTGCTTAGTCACATAGGGAAATTGCTTTGGAAACTAAGGAAGCTGAGAGCTGCAGCACTATCTCCACCATTGGAATCAATACTCATAATTAAAAAAAAAAAATCTTGGTTGCTTTCTTTTGGAGCCTGGTTATAGCCTGTTAGATTAATTTGATATGGGGGTTTCATTAATCACATACTAAATAAGTTGTTCAGCAAGGAAGTCTGAGTAAGACCAGGTTTATACTTAATTGTAACTGGCATAGCTATACCAGGGAGTCTTGTATAAAAATCACACCCCTAACTCATGTAGCTATGCTGGCAAAAGCCCTAGTTTAAACGTGGTTATACTAGCAAAAAAGTCAGTTTGCTAATGTAATTTTTTTTGTTCAGGCAACTGGTATAAACTGCATCTCCACTAGGAGGGTTTGTTGGTATGGCTAAATCAGCAAACACTTTCTAGTATAGACAAGGCCTGAGTTGACTTTGAGGTCCTTCTTTAAAACAAACAAACAAAACTTGTCCTAGGTCAATTGAGTGCGATTGGGCAAGTAAGCGCTATGTTGATTACATCATCATCTGGACCCATGGAAAAGAAGCTCTTGAGGAATTGCACCATGATTTCAACAATTTTCATCCCACCATCAACCTCAGCCTGGACCAGTCCACACAAGAGATCCACTTCCTGGACACTACGGTGCTAATAAGCGATGGTCACATAAACACCACCCTATATCGGAAACCTACTGACCGCTATTCCTATCTACATGCCTCCAGCTTTCATCCAGACTACACCACACGATCCATTGTCTACAGCCAAGCTCTTTGATACAACCGCATTTGCTCCAGCTCCTCAGACAGAGACAAACACCTACAAGATCTCTATCAAGCATTTTTACAACTACACTACCCACCAGCTGAAGTGAAGAAACAGATTGACAGAGCCAGAAGAGTACCCAGAAGTCACCTACTACAGGACAGGCCCAACAAAGAAAATAACAGAATGCCACTAGCCATCACCTTCAGCCCCCAACTAAAACCTCTCCAACGCATCGTCAAGGATCTACAACCTATCCTGAAGGAAGACCCATCACTCTCACAGATCTTGGGAGACAGGCCAGTCCTTGCTTACAGACAGCCCCCCAACCTGAAGCAAATACTCACCAGCAACCACATACCACACAACAGAACCGCTAACCCAGGAACCTATTCTTGCAACAAAGCCCGTTGCCAACTTGTCCACATATCTATTCAGGGAACACCATCATAGGGCCTAATCACATCAGCCATACTATCAGAGGCTCGTTCACCTGCACATATACCAACGTGATATATGCCATCATGTGCCAGCAATGCCCCTCTGCCATGTACATTGGTCATACCGGATAGTCTCTACGTAAAAGAATAAATGGACACAAATCAGACGTCAAGAATTATAACATTCAAAAACCAGTCTGAGAACACTTCAGTCTCTTTGGTCGCTTGATTACAGACCTAAAAGTTGCAATTCTTCAACAAAAAAAAACTTCAAAAACAGACTCCAATGAGTTGGGATTAATTTGCAAACTGATATAATTAACTTAGGCTTGAATAGAGACTGGGAGTGGATGGGTCATTACACAACGTAAAACTATTTCCCCATGTTTATTTCCTCACCCCCCACTGTTCCTCAGACATTCTTGTCAACTACTGGAAATGGCCCACCTTGATCACTACAAAAGTCCCCCCCCTCCCCCCCGGCCTCTCCTGCTGGTTAAAATAGCTCACCTTAAGTGATCACTCTCATTACAGTGTGTATGGTAACACCCATTGTTTCATGTTCTCTATGTATATAAATCTCCCCACTTTGTTTTTCACTGAATGCATCCGATGAAGTGAGCTGTAGCTCACGAAAGCTTATGCTCAAATAAATTTTAGTGTTTAAGGTGCCACAAGTACTTTTTTATTTATTTATTTTTGAAGAATACAGACTAATACGGCTGCTACTCTGAAACCTGCCACTTTATTGTAATAGTTGTGTGAAGTATTATGGAGAGGAGGTCTGCCACATGCTGCATTGTATTTAATGTAACAGATTTTTTCTTTTGCTCTCGGTACATTGAGAAGGCAGATAACACCCTGGCGCCCCCACCCCAACATAGTGTTGATTAATGCTACTACTTTAAACTTTTCAGGAGTGGTGTTATCCCACTCCAATAATGTTGAGATTTATTAATCCTGTTTGACTCACCCTATCAAAGAAAATCTAAAGTATATGTATACTGGCAGAGTTACATCGCTGCTCAGAGAGCGCTGAAGGGAAACCGCTGTTGTGTGCGCGCACTGTCAGCTGCCTGCGTGATAGCATGTTCACACTTGCGGCACTTGCAGTGGTATTTGGAGCGGTGCACTATGGGCAGCTATCCCACAGAGCATCTCTTTCTCTGCTGCCGCTAAGAGTTGTGGGAAGTCAGAGCAGTCGCAGGGCATCCTGGGTCCTGTCCCAATGTCCTGTGATGCATTGCTTCGCATCCCAGCAATCCCTATGCTTCCATCCGCATTTGGCACCATTTTTCAACAGTTTGTGTACTGCGTGCTCTGTCTCTTTGGTCTGCAGGAATAGATCCCGCACTGTTGACCAATATGCTGCTTGCTCTCACTAACACGTCACAAGTGGCAGTGGAGTTATTCCTTAAACTACAAAGGCAAGAGGAGTTCGACATTGATCTTGCCATGCGTAGTAGCTACGACACGAGATTGCTTATGGCATTCACGGAGTTGCTGACCACAGTGGAATGCCACTTTTGGACTCGGGGAAACAAGCACTGAGTGGTGGGATCACATAGTCATGCACGTCTGGGATGACGAGCAGTGGCTGCAGAATTTCCGGATGAGAAAAGCCACGTTTATGGGACTGCGTGATGAGCTTGCCCCAGCCCTACAGTGCAAGGACATGAAAATGACAGCTGCCCTGTCACTGGAGAAGCGCGTGGAGATTGCACTGTGGAAGCTGGCTATTCCAGACTGGTACTGATCGGTCGCTAACCAGTTTGGAGTGGGAAAGTCGACCTTTGGACTTGTGTTGACGGAAGTTTGCAGGGCCATTAATTGCATCCTGCTTCGAAAGACACTGACTCTGGGCAACATGCATGACATTGTGGATGGCTTTGCGCAAACGGGCTTCCCTAACTGCGGAGGGGTGATAGATGGCATGCATATTCCAATTCTGGCACCAGACCACCTACCCACCAGATACATTAATCGGAAGGGGTATTTCTCTATGGTTCTCCAGATGCTTGTGGATCACCGTGGGTGTTTCACGGACATTAACACAGGCTGGTGTATGGGGGGTGCATGTGTGGGGGTGCATGGGAAAGAGTTTTGCGACAGTGGCCGCAGAGGAGGGTAGGCACGGAGCTGCTTGGTCTTCAGTGCTATTAGTGTCTGGAGCATGTCCGCTTGGCACTCCTTAACGTTTAAGAGCCGCTCCGTGGCTTCATTCTGGCATGCCACGTTCTCCTTTCGGTCCCTCTTCTCGCTATCCTTCAGTCCTTTGATTCTTGTTTTTCAGCAGCAGAGTGCATTATGACATTTTGCAGAAAGTCCTCTTTAGTTCTTTGTGGCCACTTTCTAATTCTGCGCAGCTGTTGAGACAGTGATAACAAAGAGGGAGGCTGGGCTTCCAAGGTCATATCCTGCGTTTCGCCAAGCTCCGACAGCTGTGACTGGGTAGCCTCCTCCTGGGTAGAGAAGAGCTCCTGGATGCATGATCTCTGACCTCTGAGTCATCCTCTGTCTCTGGGTCCCCCTCCACATCCTTGTCCAAGATTTCCTCCTCCTGGCTCGGTCCACTTTTGACTGGCACGCGAGCCACTGAAGTATCCACAGTGGCCTTCGCAGTGGATGTGGGGTTGCTACCGAGTATCACATCTAGCTCTTTGTAGATCCAGCAGCTCGTGGACACAGTACTGGAGCAGTGGTTTGCCTCCCGTGCCTGTTGTAGGCATTCCGCAGCTCCTTC
The DNA here is from genome assembly GCF_009764565.3 of Dermochelys coriacea. Classification (NCBI taxonomy): domain Eukaryota; kingdom Metazoa; phylum Chordata; order Testudines; family Dermochelyidae; genus Dermochelys; species Dermochelys coriacea. Next base: position 16,097,871 of record NC_050092.1, read on the forward strand.
AGTTTGACCCTACATTGCAGTGTGTCCTGGTCATGACCCCATTCTCTCATGCATTGTGAAATCTGTCCATAGGTATCATAATTCCTACGGCTGGAGTGCAGCTGGGACTGGACAGCCGCCTCTCCCCAAATGCTGATGAGGTCCAGCAGCTCGGCATTCTGCAAGCGGGGGATCCTCTGGTGCATGGAGCAGGCATGGTCGTCTGGAAATATGTGCTGAGACCACAGCATGCATCACCGAGCAAACACGAAGGGGACTTTCAAAATTCCCAAGGAATTTAAGGGGTGGGGCTCACAGTTGGTCACCTGAGGGCAGAGCAGTAGAGTTCAAACTGATGACCGGAGAGGCGAGAACAGGCATTTTGGGACACCTCCCAGAGGCTGGTTGCAGCGCTGTAATCGACCAGGGTGTCTACACTGGCACTGCGGCACAGTAGCCCCAGCGCAGAAAGCTGTACAGCTCTTGTTGGCATGGTTCTTTTACAGCATACACCGCAGAAAGCTGCGTTACTGCGTAGAAACTTGCCAGTGTACACGAGGCCTATCTTTTAAACTATTTCCCCTTTGCTGGCCTCTTATGAGACCCCAGAGAAATGATGGATTCCTAGTACTAAAATGAGTAAATGCATAACATTCACTCCCTGAGTTTAAACTCTAGAAATGAATTAGTAAAACAGGGTGTTTGACTTAGAGGATTCAGTGTTGTTGCTGTTACCATCTCTGTCATTAGTTCAAATCTGATCTGGATTGACAGTAAGTATCTTATGGGTGTTTACTCACCATGTGAAATGACTTGGTTGTAAGTCAAGATGCCATGGAGACCATATGATAGTTGGCATCACTGCTTAGACTCCCAGAACGGACCCGAATTATTAGTAAAAGATTAAGGCTACCTGTATTGGCTTGGGGAGTTCCCTCCAGTTGGTGTTTGAGTTGTGCAGCTAAGCTTCCATGGCTCTGGGTTTATAGCATCTCACCAATATGAAATTCACTTAGGGTGATCAGATAGCAAATGTGAAAAATTGGGATGAGAGTGGTGAGGGGTAATAGGTGCCTATATAAGAAGAAGCCCAAAATATTGGGACTGTCCCTATAAAATTGGGACCTCAGGTCACCCTAAATTCACTCTTTTTACTTTAAAAAAAAATGTAGTAAAAGCATAATGGGAGAGCGTTTTCTCCCTTAATTTTCTAAGCAATAGAAGGGAAAGAGGACAGTGCCCCCTCGCTTCCCTTCTTAGTGACTTTTTTAGGTGCAGGAAAGTGTCTCAAGTGCGAATGAAGGTAAAAAACTTGACATTTGCTTTGGCTTTATCCTTTCCTTTAAGGAACTAAGTGTATTTAGTTCAAGGATGCTGCCTGAGTATATAGAAGCTAGTGTATAATTTACTACTTACGATGAATTAAACTTACAACTTAGTTTTCTGTTTCAAATAACTTGAAATTCTAAATTATACTTTGAATGCAAAAGTAGCTGACAAGGTTTTACCTGTCACCTGCCTTGTCTCTCTAAGGTTTTACCTGCCTTACTGCGTGCTTATGGAGGGGCTGCTGAGTAGGAGGAATAATAAGGTGGTCTTTTTAGAGTTTGAATCAGCACATCAAAATCTGGGTTGCAGAGGAGGATTTGGTGCACTGATGTATGTCCACTGTAGTTGGTCGCATCTGAAACAACTTAATTTTCAAAGCCACTTTAATAAATGGGGAGGATTGCATTTGATACTTTAATATTTTTAATAGCTGGACTGAGCTAATTGGAGTTGCTTTCTGTTAAGTCACGTGGGTCAAGTGAGAACGTTAGCATAGTGGGTCGACTGGCTTCATGCCTGTGAAAGGGTGTAGTGGGTCAGCTGGCTTCAGCCCCACAGTTGTGGTGGTCATTTCTGTTCAGAATAGCTTGTTGAATTTTTGCAGCTCTGTTGTCTTGCTTCCACTGTTTCCGAAAGGTGCCTGTAATTGGCACAGTAATACTTGCATGGGTACCAGGTTGTAACTAATATGAGCTAGTACTATCCAGAAACATCCTCCTTGATAGTCTCAAACATATTATGGCACATAGAATTATAGAATCTCAGGGTTGGAAGGGACCTCAGGAGGCCATCTAGTCCAACCCCCTGCTCAAAGCAGGACCAATCCCCAATTTTTGCCCCAGATCCCTAAATGGCCCCCTTAATCACAACCCTGGATTTAGCAGGCCAATGCTCAAACCACTGAGCTATACCTCCCCCCCAAATATATCAATACAGTACATTTTCTGAGGCCATATTGGATGAAGCTCAGACTGGAAAAATGGCACAATGGTATCAGCTATCTTGTATATGTTTATGGTTCTTTGATAGGAAAAATAGAACTTCCTCCATTTTCCCACTGAGGCCTTATGGTGGTCCATTGGTGCAGAGACCATGTCGCTTGTGGCAGGACATAATCTCACAGGGCTGGGGTTAGTAGCCATCCTTCAATCAGGTTAGGGTTGGGGCTGAGGCTGCTGAAGGAAGTCTGGGTGCTGTCAAAAAAGTGAGATGTATGTTGGAGGTCAAAGCAATGGTGTGGTTCAACTGCCCCTTCAACATCTGCTTTCCCCAGGCCCCAGATGAGGAAGAGGAGGTGGTGATGGTATCACTTGCTTTTAGCCACCTCCCCCTCGCCCCCCCCCCCGGTGTTCAGTGGGGAGGGGAGGTAACTTATTCAAGGTATGTCTTCACTACTGAATTAACTCAAATGTTCTATGCTTGTTTTTCTTGAGTGAGCCTAGCTTGAGTGAGAGTGCCCACACTGCTAAATAGCACTCAAGATGCTGTGTCCACATTGGTGCTGCACTCACTCATGTCTGGCACTAAAACTATTAATTCTTTCCCAGTGAATTGTGGGAGAACATGTATGTGTTCTGGGCATATGGGAGGAATTTTGCAAAGGCATTGGAGGTAGTAAGTTCTTTGGGGCAGGGCCTGTCTTTTTGTAATGTTTGTAACTTAGACCAGGATTTCCCTGTCCTAGGTATCACTAGGGCTTCTAGGCACGATGGCAATACAAATAATAAAAAGAAAAGGAGTACTTGTGGCACCTTAGAGACTAACAAATTTATTAGAGCATAAGCTTTCGTGAGCTACATGCATCCGATGAAGTGAGCTGTAGCTCACGAAAGCTTATGCTCTAATAAATTTGTTAGTCTCTAAGGTGCCACAAGTACTCCTTTTCTTTTTGCGAATACAGACTAACACGGCTGCTACTCTGAAATACAAATAATGAACTAGTGTCAGTCAAGTGGAGCTAGCCTGTATCCACAATGCAGAATGCTCATGTTAGCAGCTGACAATTCTAGCTTTAGCCTCTGCTCACTGATGGGCCAACCAATTTAAATTAAAAGCACCACCACAGTTGAGGGGGGGATGTGTGTGTGTGATTCAAACTGAGTTGACTTTGCAATGAAGGCAAGATGTCCACTGATGCTCTCTGCAGTGCCTCAGGGAGATTTGTTTTCCCTTTGTTTTTAAATGATTCCCTAATCTAAACTACCCATCTCTCACCCATTCAGAAAGATGGTTAACAACAAAATTCAGCAATGAATAAATTAACACTCTCCATAACAAGGACCCATAGTGAGAAATCAGCATCCTGGCTGCTCTTGAGAATCCTTGAGACAAGGAAGGCATATAGAAGGAAATTGCTATCAAAGTACCCTGAAACGTTATAGTCACTGTATCACCAGAGGGGTCACTAGAACAAAAACAACTTGATGCAGACGGTCTGGAATAAAACCTTAAAACCTTAAACCTTAAATATAAAAAGAAAAAATAGTGAAGAGGATTTTTGTGTAAAACAGATTCTTACAGAGGAAGCAGGGTATCTGGAAAGTAAAATGCTTAGTATCATTTGTATGAAAGTCAAGGGACTGAACACTTATCAAGATCATAAAAATCTATTCCACTCATTTATAGAAAGAGCCAATACTGGAAAAACAATTGGAAAAAACTGCAGTAACACAAACTTGGTAAACAATAAAGATTCACAGCCAGGTACTTATGTTCCACCTTCAGGCCTTGCAGAGACTTGTATAATGCTCATAGTCTGACATAGAGTATGCCAGTACATGGCTTTCTTCACCACCTCCAAGGGCTGTGATATGACCAGCAGCTCTTTCATCTCCATCCAAGAGGTCTTCCCTGATGCATCTCTGCGCTGCCTGTCTTTTACTAGTTTCAGAGTAGCAGCCGTGTTAGTCTGTATTCGCAAAAAGAAAAGAAGTACTTGTGGCACCTTAGAGACTAACAAATTTATTTGAGCATAAGCTTTCGTGAGCTACAGCATCTGATGAAGTGAGCTGTAGCTCCCGAAAGTTTATGCTCAAATAAATTTGTTAGTCTCTAAGGTGCTACAAGTACTTCTTTTCTTCTTGTCTTTTACCAGGACATCCTCAGGAGCTGGAAGCTATTTTCAGCAACGGGGTCTGTAGTGGTCATAGAGAGGAAGATATTGCTGAATCCCTGCAACACAAACCACATCTTTCTAAAACTGTACTGAAATCTGCATTTAAATTATATTTAAGATTTGCTAAATGTCAGATGATGGAATCCTCAGTGAGTGAACTGTAGAGGACAGGTTGCATGATTTTGCAAGGCTTATGCATCTTAGTGGATACTTCAAAGACTTACTTGCATATTTTGTAGAAAAATATTGTGTTATCATGTGATTAAAGGTTTCAGAGTAGCAGCCGTGTTAGTCTGTATTCGCAAAAAGAAAAGGAGTACTTGTCGCACCTTAGAGACTAACAAATTTATTAGAGCGTAAGCTTTCGTGAGCTACAGCTCACTTCATTGGATGCATTTCGGAATGCATCCGATGAAGTGAGCTGTAGCTCACGAAAGCTTACGCTCTAATAAATTTGTTAGTCTCTAAGGTGCCACAAGTACTCCTTTTCTTCATGTGATTAAGACTATATTAATGTGAGGGGGCTGAGTTGAGGATGCATGGGCAATCTTAATCCTGGCATTTTCTAACTTAAGAATGCTCTACTTTGCAACCTTACCATTCTTTTAATGTATTTTTTATGTAATCTATATATACTATCTATTTGTCAATGTTAACATTAATTCAGAAGCATTTTCTTTAGGGCATAGTTATTCAGCAATATCAGATTTGAAAATGATGGGGCGCTTAGACATATTGTAGTAAGGTGATAAGTGGAAACCTCATTTTTTGTGTGCTATAACTCACTTTCCTGTTACCCTTTCTTGTCGTGTCATTGTCCTTCTCTTCTCTTCTGTTTCCCCCTCCGCCATTTCTTTTCATCCTTTTTTTCATCTTTGTTATGATATGATGAACTCTTTGCGATAGAGACTGTCTTCTTACTCTGTCTGCATAGCATCTGGTGCCCTGAATCTCAATTAGCATCTGTAGGCACTACAATACAAATAATAAAATCCTTATTGAATAAAGAAACATAATTGTACTTAACGTGAACCTGGTGTACTTGCATCTTTATTGTACTAGAAAATTGCTCATTTGAGGTAAAATCTATTTAATGCCCCAGTATTTCAGCAGTTTCTGTGGCATGGTTGTGACAGGAGAGTAATGCGTACTTAAAACTGGAGTAGTTGCTTGACTGGTTTTAGTCTCAGATTATTCAATTTTAACATGTACAAAACAGCTGGTGATAGAATTTTCCACTGAAGAGCCAGTGGATGCAAAATTTGATGCGTTTATATTTTGATCTCTGAAGAAGGTAGTGGTTGAAGACCAGTTTGTTCCAGCTGGTTCTTCTCACTGAGTTAGTTAGTATTGAAGGTCTAGTCCATAGCAGTGGCCTTTGTGAACTGAAACAAAAGTTTAGTAAGAAAAAGTTAAGCTATGAATTCTTTTGGGAAGTAATTCTGCTGGATTCAGAGTAGCAGCCGTGTTAATCTGTATTCACAAAAAGAAAAGGAGTACTTGTGGCACCTTAGAGACTAACAAATTTATTAGAGCATAAGCTTTCGTGAGCTACAGCTCACTTCATCGGATGCATGAAGTGAGCTGTAGCTCACAGAAGCTTATGCTCTAATAAATTTGTTAGTCTCTAAGGTGCCACAAGTACTCCTTTTCTTTTTGTGAATTCTGCTGGAATTAGCCTACCTTGCTTGTCACCATGAAAGGTTTCCCCCTCCCCCCCCTCTCCCCCCCCCCCCCCGCTGCTGGTGATGGCTTATCTTAAGTGATCACTCTCCTTACAGTGTGTATGATAAACCCATTGTTTCATGTTCTCTGTGTGTGTGTATATAAATCTCTCCTCTGTTTTTTCCACCAAATGCATCCGATGAAGTGAGCTGTAGCTCACGAAAGCTTATGCTCTAATAAATTTGTTAGTCTCTAAGGTGCCACAAGTACTCCTTTTCTTTTTGCGAATAGAGACTAACACGGTTGCTACTCTGAAACCTTTGGGAAGTACGATTCCCACATCTGACACTTAAATATCTGAACCCAGAAAATAGTTTAGGAATGTAAAGTTTCAGCTCTGAGTGTTTCTGATCCAGCACACGTTTTTTGCCACTTTCACCGAACGGGATTAAATGGTGTCACTTTGCATGCATCTTACATATTCTTGTGAAATAACTGCAAAACAAAATACTGTATTCCTTTAGAATCACTATTCTTCCGGTTAGTTGTACATATGTCCTATCTAGCAGATTTCGATTCTTCTCTTTATTTATATTCCATTTACAAGGGGTTTGTTCCAGGACTGTAGTAGGGGTATAAATCTATTTGCATAGTTTCCAGCAATAAGTTCAGTTCCATTTGATGTATTTTGTTTTAGGTTTTGTAGTGTTGAAGGTGCTCGAGTAAAATCTTTTTCCTGTATATGTTGTGGCTAATGCTTTTGTGGAACTCTTTTAGCATATTATGAAATCCATCTAGAATTAAAACTTGCAGAATATCATGGTTATATTGTAGGGCTAATTTCATTCCATTGATGAATGCAAGGTGTAAAATGGGGAAATTTTAATATTACTCCTAAAGTGGTGACATATTTTATTGTATCTTAAGTCCTCCTGATCTCACACTCAACATTGTTTATTTTTGTGTCATTTGCTGTAGGTAACACACAACATCATGTTAATTTAACTGCCTACAGTGAACAAACTTGACATGCAGTTCTAACCGCCATAAATAAACTCCATAACTTAGCAGTTGCTTGACCAGAGATCTTGTACAAGGTGCATAGCAGAGAGGTGCATGGCATTGTGGGAATATAAAATTCTGTGGGGTAATCACAGGTCAGGTGGGAACATGTTTATGTAAAAATATATTGGATGTTAAGGGTTTTGTCACATTTGGCTTTCTTTGTAGTCACTGTGCTAGATCTCTCAGTAATACTCGTATCTTGTCCCAATACCCTTGCTTAGGGAAAATGCAGTTTGACTCTCTCTCTTGTGAAGAGGATAGTGGAAAAGAAAATGGGTTTCTTGTTCTTTCAAATTAATTTAAAAATATACTTTTAGTTTGTATGGCTGTCCCTGCATACTTCATGTAAATAGGCTATTCTCACCTTAATGCTAGTAAAAGACATTCAGTCTTTTAAATTCTGACGTAATTGTTTTTTGAATTGGCATAATATTTAGTCCACAGACACAGCAGCTTTCAGGGGACTTGGGATCTGTTCCAAACTCTGCCACTGGTCTTAATGAGTGGATTTGGGCAAGTCACTTAACCTCCCTGTACCTCAGTTTCCCCATCTTGAAATGGGGATGATATTGACCTCCTTTGTAAAAATGATGGAAAGTGCTATATAAGAGCCACATGGTGGTGTTAGTTTCTTGATATTTCACGACATCAGGGACTTTCCAAAGTGGGAACTGTCACTACATGTTTGGCATTAGATTACACTGAACAGGTAATCTGATTTGAAATAATTGATTTTTTTTTAACTTGGTACACACCAAGCCCCAACTTTGAACGGTATATTTTTTTATTATTTTACATAATGCAGATCAGTATATAGAGCTCCTTTATGGCACTCTGTCCTGTTGTAATTGCATTGGATGACAGCTTTGCTGTAGTGAAACTTGCTGGTAAATAAAATAAATGATTCTGGTGGCTGTACACTGCTGAGGGGAATGGTTGGGTTTACAGCCCTCCAAGAAATGATATTTTTCTTGGCAAAGAGGTTGAGAGGAGAGCTCATTTTGTTCTCAAGAACCTGTTAATAGCCATGCTACTGAATGGCCTTGACAGTAGCTGGCTATCCATGGAATAATTGTGCTTACTTGTAGGGGAAGGAGAAATAACCCAAACCAGATGGAACAGTTTAAAATAATGAGGCACTATTTTGAGAAAACGAAGTACTTGAGTAGGTGAGATGCTGAGGAAGAAACAACCCATACTTCAGTGAGGATGAAAGCAACCTCTCAAAAAGGAGTGGGGCTGGGGGAAAGACTTTTAGCAAATATGTAGCTAGAATACAAGCTATAGAGCGCAAGCTGTCTTCTGTCAGGGATGGTCTAACTCTAGATCATACTTAGCTCTGCCTTGAGTGCAGGATCTGGATTAGAAGACCTCTCCAGGTCCCTTCCAGTCCTATGATTCTCCCACTGTAGTTCCATCTCCCACTCTGACTTGGCTCCTTGTGCTGCAGGGCAGGCAGCAACAGGCTCAAACAGTGTGTTGGTGAGTGGAGAGAGGGATTGTATCTGCAGCATGGTCAGGAGATTTTGACTGAGCAGCTTGGCCTAGTGGAGGTTACCTGAGGTTAGGGGAGTGGAGCAAGTCGGACTGGTGGCTGTATACAATGATCTATTTCCCTTTGCCTCCCAAATTATGCTCATAACTCTGAAGATCTTTCTAACCTTTAGTTGTTTTGGCAGATTTCAGAATAAATGCTCTGATTAATGTTAAAAGAACATTGATATCTGGGAAGGAATATATTTGATATACCCATTAAGAGCAGTGTAATTCATTTTTTCTAGAACTCTGGTTTATATCTTGACCCTATAATTTTGTAGTTGTCCCCTATTGAACAAGACTTTGTCATTTAGTTGGTATGTGTCAAGAGAACCTGCTACAGAAAGTGGCCAGATTCAACAACATGGGTATGCAATAAGATAATGTGGATTTAAGGTTTTTTCTTGGCCTTGTTATTCAATCTCCATTTCCTCACAGATGAGGTATAACTGAGTACCGTTAAATTCAAAGTCTTGTCCTTGCCTCCAAGGCTCTGTTTCTCATTGCTTGCCACTTTTCTTCTGAAGTTCTGTAGCCCACCTGTTTTGCTTCCTTTTTTAATTTCTAGTTAATCTATTTTAGGTACTTGTATATGGCTCCCTCACCATAGTATTGGAGTGTCTCATAATCTTTAATGTATTTATCCTTTCAAAACACCCCAGTGAGGCAGGACTATTATCCCCATTTTACAGATGAGGCACGGAGGCGAAGTGACTTGCCCAGGGTCACACAGGAAGTCTGGTGGAAGTCCTAAGCTAGCGTTATTACTGGACCATCTTTGAGAGAGACATTTTCCCACAAATGCTCCAGCAGTGACCCCCCTCTCTTATTCTAATGCACTAGATTTAACAGAGGAACTTTCCATTCTCTTTCTTTGTCTGATGCTCATTAGTGGAATGAGGGACATAAGTGACACAAGCCCACCACCAACTGTATTAAGAGATCACCAACTTATTGTAGAATAGGTCACTGAACTGCTATTAGATGGTAGTACCAGTAAATCAAACCAAGGACTTTGCAGTGAGAGTCAGTATCTTGCTACTGTTAAATCTCTTAACCGTGCAATTCCTAAGTACTGACAGGTTTCAGAGTAGCAGCCGTGTTAGTCTGTATTGGCAAAAAGAAAAGGAGTACTTGTGGCACCTTAGAGACTAACAAATTTATTTGAGCATAAGCTTTTGTGAGCTACAGCTCACTTCATCGGATGCATGAGTACTGTCATTAGTATGTAGACGCTTTATTGATACTTGTTTTTAATGTTGTTATGGGGCAGTTTGAAAATTGCCCTGCTACACACTGAAGCTTATGATACAGAATCGTATTGTTTGAGCATCATTGCCATTATTCATGTATCCTGTCTTAGTTGACATGCTGAAGATCTGAGATAACTTCTTACCATCTTAAAATTATTTTTTACAGTTGACTATCGATTAGTCACATTCAGTTCATTGCATTGCCACAAAATACCAGTTGAGGGAACTTGCACATGGTTTCCAGAGTGGTTTTTTTTAATGTCAAGCTATTTATACTCACATGCAAACATTTTGGTACTGTAGGAGAGTCAGACTTGTGGTGGATCCATATATTGCAAATCTGTATTGGAGGAGTCATTCAGTGCTTGGGCATGCTCTCTCACCAACAGAAGTTGGTCCAATAGAAGATACTACCTCACCCACCTTACCTCTTTCATGTCTCACTTATAAACAAATATCTCTTACCTCCCTCCAGACAAGAGGGTAGTTGTTTCTGAGGAGTAAGGGTAACAGGCCGGATCACTCTTTGAGATGCTAGGGCAGTGATCTTCACTATTTTTGAAGTGGGGGCCACTTTGGCAAAAAACCTCAATTGTGAGAGCCACATGGGATGGGGCAGAGAGGATTCAGAGTGTGGAAGGTGGCCCAGGGTAGGGCAGATGGTGGGGTGAGGGGTTCAGGGTGCAGGAGGGGGCTCATTACTGGGGCAGAGGGTTGGGATGGGGGGTGAGGGTTCTGGGGTGGGGCCAGGGTTTAGGAGTTTGGGGTGTAGGCAGGCTGCCCCTGGCTGCAGCTAGAGGACTCACCCCAGCCCTCTCCCTGTTGGCAGCAGCTAGCTCTGGGGGAAGGGACCATCTCTCTCCCTGCTGGCAGCAGGGAGCTCTAGCGCCGGGGGAGAGGCCTACAGCAGCCCTGCAAGCCCCAACTTGCTCCACTCCCCAGTTCCCACCTACCCCCTACCTCTCTCCTCTCCAGATCTCTGCTGCATGGCCCTTTAGGTTGATGAGCGCCGCCACTGGCTCACGGGCCTTGCAATGAAGAACGCTGTGATAGGGTGTCTGCAGTAGTATACATAAACTTCTTTCCTGTTACTTTGATGCCAATTTCATAGAGATTACAAGACTTCTGTAGTTCTTGTCATGTCATCATACTGCTTCCTGCTACATTTGTGTACATGTGATTTGCCTGTGATCATTGCACTCTGCCAGGTCACTGGAACAGCATTCACACTCAGACAGCTGGCATTGCAGGAGATGTTTCATATTTCGAGGTTATCTACCCAGTCATATATATTGGAGCCAGTAATGTAGCCCCACTTGATCATCAAGTCTCTTGAGATTTAACTATTCCTCGTCTTGTTCTTCTTAAGGAACTAATTTGAAAATAGAATATCCAAAAAGCAGCCAGATCTAATGGATAACTAGCTCTGTCAGGATAACCAGCTTTTTCATTTTCCACCGAATGCATCCGATGAAGTGAGCTGTAGCTCACGAAAGCTTATGCTCAAATAAATTTTAGTCTCTAAGGTGCCACAAGTACTCCTTTTCTTTTTTTCAGCTTTTTCATTGTGAGGGTTGAACTTGAGCAGTAGAGAAAAGGGACGATCTGGAATAGCCAAGCGTGTACTTAGACAAGTTAGCTCTCTGTGTGACTGCTTGCACGTTTTGCACCATTGGATATTGTGGACAGAAATAAGAACTCTACTACATCTAGATTAGGGATGTAAAATATTAAATGGTTAACTGATAAGTATTAGTCTTACTATTCATATATTGCAGTTAATGTGTAAAACAGATTGGTAAAATCATTTTGTGACAATACCTAACTTGCACATTAAAAACACTGTAGCAATACCTGGGGGGCGCTGGAGCTTGTCATGCTCTCGCAGCTTGGGGCACTGCTGGAGCAGCCTATGCCTGGCAGAGAGGGTACCGTTAGGGGCAGCCTGGCAACCCCCCTCCCCCGCTCTGCTTCTCCTGCAGCTCGCTGCAGCAGTGGGTCTGCCCGTGAATCACTGGATCTGCAAGAACAGTTGGATCTTTCCTGGCACTGCTGCTTTCCTGGAAGCAATCTGCTAAATTAGCTGCATTAGGCAGCATCTAGAAACTAGGAGAGCGAGGAGTGGGATCAGAGCAAGGCGCGAAATGCCCAGCCATGCGCACACAAACAATCCCCAGCATGCTCTGCTCCACCTCAGAGGAGAGAGAGCAGGATGTCTTCCCCCACCCCGACTGTGAACTTGTTAATGATTAAACGATTAACTGATATAATTTTAATAGTTGAAACAAGTACTTTTTAAAGCAATATTTACATCCCTAATCTAGGTGACATTAGTTGGACTCTTTGATACTTGTTCAAAGACATAACTCCAGTAGTTAAAGCTCAAATGGGCAACACTTGATAGAAATACAGTGAACTGCAAAAAAAGGACTGAATTAGATTCCTGAGAGAGCTTTAGAGAACTGTAGGAGCCATCAGATTCTTAAATGCAAGCTTACATAATTTTAAATCTCTGATTACTCCCTAGGGTTCATTAGGGTTAAGCAAATGATTCCAAAATGATTCTCTCTAGTTGGTGTTTCTAACTCATTCTCATACACAGCCTGGCTAACAGAGTCTAGCTTTGCTTTTGTTGTAGTGGCGGCAGAAAATGACTGAACTGTCAGTGATTTCTTTGCTGATCAGATGAAATTGAATGCTGTCACTTTGGGATATTTTGCTCTCAACAGTGCTTGTCAGCTATCAACTGTTGAAGCTGGAGAAGGGATTCAAACGGATTGCAGTTACTCATGGTAGTGATTCCCATAATGAGACTTAACTATAGACTTCTGATAGACAGAATACACACACAGGACAAGTAATTTCCTTTTACTGTAAAGAGCACTAAGACCATGGCAAATCGAAATCAAAAAACCTAAAATTAATTTTCTGTAGATCAGTTGGGTTTTTACTTTTAATTAAAAAAGTGTTCCAAATTAAATGTTATGTTGGTGAAATGGAGTTGTTCATCCCTGTGAATTTAATAACTTACCCAAGAATAAACCTCATTTAGAGGTCTCAAAGATTAAAAATTAACACTATGTCCAGATAATGTTTGGATTAGTCTTGATGTATCAGAATTCAAGCGGTCATGCTAATTCTTCTAAATACATTTCCTTGTTGGGAGATGCTCCAATTTTATTCAACAGAAGCATATGAAATTTATCCTGTGCAATTGCTGCTGTTCAGTCAGCCTGAGTTTGTGGGTGGTTTAACTGGTGCGTGGGTGGCGTTTTACCTACTGATCCCTCTGCCTGGTCCTGGCAGTAAAGGTGGCAATTCATGTGCCAAAAACTCTGATCCAGTCCAACAGTCATACATTTGCAAAAAGAAAAGGAGGATGTGTGGCACACGTCCATTTCCAGCAGTTAACAAGACCACTAACCCAGGAACCTATCCTTGCAACAAAACCCGTTGCCAACTCTGTCCACATATCTATTCAGGGGACACCATCATAGGGCCTAATCACATCAGCCACGCTATCAGAGGCTCGTTCACCTGCGCATCTACCAATGTGATATATGCCATCATGTGCCAGCAATTCCCCTCTGCCATGTACATTGGTCAAACTCGACAGTCTCTACGTAAAAGAATAAATGGATACAAATCAGACATCAAGAATTATAACATTCAAAAACCAGTCGGAGAACACTTCAATCTCTCCGGTCACTCGATTACAGACCTGAGAGTGGCTATTTTTCAACAAAAAAACTTCAAAAACCGACTCCAGCGAGAGACTGCTGAATTGGAATTAATTTGCAAACTGGATACAATTAACTTAGGTTTGAATAGAGACTGGGAGTGGATGAGTCATTACACAAAGTAAAACTATTTCCCCATGTTATTTCTCCCCCCCACCCCACCTCCCACTGTTCCTCAGACATTCTTGTTAACTGCTGGAAATGGCCCACCTTGCTTTGTCACCATGAAAGGTTTTCCTCCTCCCCCCCCCCCCCTCCTGCTGGTGATGGCTCATCTTAAGTGATCACTCTCTTTACAGTGTGTATGATAAAACCCATTGTTTCATGTTCTCTGTGTGTGTATATACATCTTCCCACTGTATTTTCCACCGAATGCATCCGATGAAGTGAGCTGTAGCTCACGAAAGCTTATGCTCAAATAAATTTTAGTCTCTAAGGTGCCACAAGTACTCCTTTTCTTTTGCGAATACAGACTAACACGGCTGCTACTCTGAAACCAAAAAGAAAAGGAGTACTTGTGGCACCTTAGAGACTAACAAATTAATTTCATGAAGCTGACAGATTTCCACTCTATACGGCTAAATTCAGTGCCTTGCATAATGACAGGTTTCAGAGTAGCAGCCGTGTTAGTCTGTATTTGCAAAAAGAAAAGGAGTACCATAAGTACTAAGGTGCCACAAGTACTCCTTTTCTTTTTGCGAATACAGACTAACACGGCTGCTACTCTGAAACTCTGAAACCAGTCATACATTTGACACTCTCCATTTCAAGCTAGTCTTTCCTAGGATTTTGGTCTCCCAGAAGGAGATTTGGATTAATTAGATCACGGATGGGCAAGCTTTTTGGTCTGAGGGCCAAATCTGGGTATGGAAGTAGTATGGCAGGCCATGAATGTTCACCAAATTGGGGGTTGAGGTGTGGAAGGGGTTGAGGGCTCCGGCTGGAGGCGTGGACTCTGGGGTGGGACCAGGAATGTGGGGCTTGGTGTGCAGGAGGGGGCTGGAGGTGGAACAGAGGGGTTTGGAGTATGGAAGGGGGCTCTGGGCTGAGGCAGGGGGTTGGAGTGTGGGAAGGGGTACGGGTTCTGGGCTGGAGGTGTGGGTTCCAGGCTGGGGTTAGAAATGAGAGGTTCAGGGTGCAGGAGGGTGCTCTGGGCTGGGACACAAGGTTGGGGTGTGGAGGAGGGGGCCCCAGGCTGGGACTGAAGGGTTTGGAGTGCAGCAGGGGGCTCCGGGCTGGGGCAGAGGCTTGGTGAGGGCTCTGGCTGGGGCTGCGGGCTCTATGGTGTGGCTGGGAATGAGGGGTTTGGAGGGGGGGAGGGGGCTCTGGGCTGGGATCGAGGGGTTCGGAGGGTGGGAGGGAGATCAGGGCTGAGGCAGAGGTTGGGACGTGGGGAGGTCAGGGGTGCAGGCTCTAGGCGGCTCTGCACGCTGCTCTGTCTGCAGGCGCTGCCCCTGCAGCTCCCATTGGCTGCGATTCCTGGCCAGTGACAGCTGCAGGGTTTGCGCTTGGGGAGGGGGCAGCATGTGGAGCCTCCTAGCTCCCCCTATATGTAGGAGCTGGAGTGGGGACATGCTGGTGCTTCTCGGAGCTGCGTGGCATGGGGCAAGCCCGTGACCCTGCTCCCTGGCGGGAGTTTGAGGGTCATATTAAAAGATCTAATGGGGCAGATGCGACCCATAATTTGCCCATCTCTGAATTAGAATACTTGGAGTTACTATACTAGTAATGATATATAGCTGAACTGAGTTGAGAATATAAACTTAATAGAATGTGTAACCATCTGTGTTCAGGTTTAATTGGTGAATATTGATGTTATTTATACATATGCTGTCTAACACAGAGTGAGCACACTTCATAGGTTACGTACAAAATGGGAAATGACTGCCTAGGAAGGAGTACTCCGTAAAGGGTTCTGGGGGGTCACAGTGGACCACAAGCTGAATATGAGTCAACAGTGTTAACACTGTTGCAAAAAAAGTGAACATGATTCTGGGATATATTCACAGGAGTGTTGTAAACAAGACCCAAGAAGTAATTCTTCTGCTCTACTCCGCACTGATTAGGAGTATTGTGTCCAGTTCTGGACACCACATTTCAGGAAAGATGTGGACAATTTGGAGAAAGTCTAGAGAAGAGCAACAAAAATGATTAAAGGTCTAGAAAACATGACCTATGAGGGAAGACTGAAAAAACTGGGTTTGTTTGGTCTGGAAAATAGAAGACTGACAGGGGACATAAGTTTTCAAGCACATAAAAGGTTGTTATAAGAAGGAGGAAGAAAAATTATTGTTCTTGGCCTCTGAGGATAGGACAAGAAGCAATAGGCTTAAATTGCAGCAAGGGAGGTTAAGGATGGACATTAGGAAAAACATCCTAACTGTCAGGGTGGTTAAGCACTGGAATAAATTGCCTAGAATGGTTGTGGAATCTCCATCACTGGAGATTTTTAAGAGCAGGCTAGACAAGCATCTGTTGGGATGGTCTAGCTGTTACTTAGTCCTGCACTGAGTGCAGGGGACTGGACTAGATGACCTCTTGAGGTCACTTCCAGTCCTATGATTCTATCACTCAAACTAGCATAGTTTGCTGTACTTTTAGGGCTTGTGTGTGTGTGCGCGCACACACCCTACTGCTGCAGCTGTGCCACTTTAGCTCTTCAGTGAAGACACTATCTATGCCGGCAGGAGGGCTTCTCCCTGAGAGGTGGTAGCTAGATACACAGGAGAATTCTCCTGTTGACCTAGTGTTGTCTACACAGGAGGTTAGGTTGGTTTAACTGCGTTGCTCAGGGGTGTGGATTTTTCACACCCCTGAGTGATGATGTAGTTGTTATAACCTAATTTTCTAGGGTAGATCAGGCCTTAGGCAATGTCTACATGGAACTTTCGTTGGTAAAACTTTCGTTGGTCAGGGGTGTGGAAAAAAAACACCCCTGACCAACGAAAGTGTTACTGACAAAAAGCACTGGTGCGGACAGCCCTTTGTCCTGCCTACGAAGTTACCATCCCTCATTGGGTGTGGTTTTATTTTTTGACTAGAGCTCTCTCCTGCCAACAAAGAGCAGATATACCGCATACCTTACAGCGGCACTGCTGTAACAGCACAGCTGTGCCGCTGTAAAATATGCAATACAGCCTTAGTCTCTTGCCTACATTCTCATCATTTTTACAGCTGAGTAGTCAATTCATAGCAAGAGGATCAGAAAGTCCTGCTTACAATTTTGAAATAATTTCCTATCTCCGTAATCCCTTTCAGCCCCCTTCAAAAAAGCTACTTTTGTCACCATCTAGTAGACTCTTTACTGCCTTAACTTTAAATACCAGAATGGGTTTTTTTCTCCTTCAGAACTCTGTGCTAGGAACAAAATATTTTTATCGATGACGAATTGCAAACTGAAAGGTTTCTTGCTCAGTTTTCATTGCCTGCAGGCTTTTATAATTGCATACAAGCAATTATCCAAGCCAGACTGTATCTCTTTGAGATCTAATTTAGAACAAGAATTGCTGTACTGAATAGACTTTTTTCTGCTTGGGAATAGATAGAAATACACTGCCACGGCCAATCTTGTTTCTAGTGCTTGGTGATTAGAGGGGTATCTATTCAGAAGACATCTAAATTTGTGTAAATATTGGAAGGGTTAACCCTTCAATCATTTAATCTGTCATAGTCTTTAATGAAATTTCCAAAGCATCTTCAGTGATGATGCAGTCTTCTTTGCTTGAATCTGATCTAATTTATTACAAATAACTTAGTGTCTTTTCATGGTGTTCCTACTTGCCAAAAAAAAATCCTTGTTTGGGAAGTACATTTTCTATGCTAATCTTGAAAGGTGCCTGTAGTGGGGTGGACTAGGCCCAAAGGCCTCCTACTGGAGGCCTCAGGGTACTGCCATACCCATCCCAGGACAGGAGAAGTGGTTGCAGAGGAAGCAGCCAATCAGAGAGGCACAGGGAGTAGCCAATGAGGGCCCAGCAGTCTCATATAAAAGGAGCTGCAGGGCCAGAGTGAGTGCAGTCTACTAGCAGGGACCAGGGGAGCAACAGGTACTCCTGGCTGGCTGGCTGCAAGGGGTAAGGCAGGTAGTTGCTGGCAGGGACCAGGGAAGTGACGGAATAGCTTCTGGATGGCTGCCAGGACTCATTTAAGGCAGGCCCAGGGAAGGGACTCTACATAGAACTATTAACACCTCCCCTTGGAAGTTTCAGAGTAGCAGCCGTGTTAGTCTGTATTCGCAAAAAGAAAAGGAGTACTTGTGGCACCTTAGAGTACCAATGTGATATATGCCATCATGTGCCAGCAATGCCCCTCTGCCATGTACATTGGCCAAACTGGACAGTCTCTACATAAAAGAATGAATGGACACAAATCAGACGTCAAGAATTATAACATTCAAAAACCAGTTGGAGAACACTTCAATCTCTCTGGTCACTCGATCACAGACCTAAGAGTGGCTATACTTCAACAACAAAACTTCAAAAACAGACTCCAACGAGAGACTGCTGAATTGGAATTAATTTGCAAACTGGATACAATTAACTTAGGCTTGAATAGAGACTGGGAATGGATGAGTCATTACACAAAGTAAAACTATTTCCCCATGGTATTTCTCCCCCCACCCCACCCCCCACTGTTCCTCTGATATTCTTGTTAACTGCTGGAATTAGCCTACCTGCTTGTCACCATGGAAGGTTTTCCTCCGCCCCCCCCCCCCCCCGCTGTTGGTGATGGCTTATCTTAAGTGATCACTCTCCTTACAGTGTGTATGATAAACCCATTCTTTCATGTTCTCTGTGTGTGTATATAAATCTCTCCTCTGTTTTTTCCACCAAATGCATCCGATGAAGTGAGCTGTAGCTCACGAAAGCTTATGCTCTAATAAATGTTAGTCTCTAAGGTGCCACAAGTACTCCTTTTCCTTTTTCCCCTTGGAAGGGGGCTAATCTAGACTGACCCACCCCAGAGCTTCTCCATCCCAGAGCAGGAACCTTCACATGTAAGCTGGCCAACTAGTGTACTGAGATAGTCCCTGTTGGTCAGACTTTTGAGGACTGGAGCCCGAAGGGCTACAGACAGTCCTCTGGCTGAGCCACCTATACTATGAGTCGCTGAATACCTGCCGAGACATGTATCAGCTGGAGGTGGGTGCTCGCAAGAGGTAGGTGCCACCTCGCTGAAAAGAACTGAGAGATTGCAGGCACCATCAGCCAGAGGAAGGAAGTGCTCGTGAGAGGCAGGTGCCAAGCCCATTACAGTGCCATATATGTCAACTCTAGGGAATGTTACCATGTCTCACTATAGAGCAGCACAGCACAATCTGTACAAACTTCTCCATGTGATTTAACATGTAGGGTTTAATTCTAGGGATAAGTACAGTAGTTTTTGTGCCTATTTGTTCCTTCAACCCTCTGTTGACACAGCCAACAAAGTGTCATTTGTTGTGGTCATGTACCGTGGACACCTGCACCACTAGGAACTCTGAGCTCCAGAATGCATTTCATGTAGTGCACCAAACTACTGTTGGATGGAAAGTTGCTGACCTCTTATCAAATACTTAGCCATGGAAGATACTACAAGTGGATAACTTTCAAACTTAGTGCTTAAATTAACTCACAATTAAAAGGTAATAAGTAGGGCCCTATCAAATTCATGTCCAGGAAAAACTGGTCACAGACCATGAAATCTGGTCTCCTCCCGTGAAATCTGGTCTTTTGTGTACTTTTACCCTATACTATACAGACTTCATGGAGAAAACCAGCGTTTCTCAAAGAGGAGGTCCTGACCCAAAAGAGGGTTGCGGGGGGTGCAAGGTTATTGTAGGGGGGGTCATGGTATGGCCACCTTTACTTCTGTGCTGCTTTCAGAGCTATGTGGCTGGAGAGCAGCGGCTGCTGGCCAGGTGCCCAGCTCTGAAGGCAGTACCCTGCCAGCAGCAACGCAGAAGTAAGGGTGGCAATACCATACCATGCCATCCTTACTTCTGCACTGCTGTTGGCGGTGGTGTTCAGAGCTGGGCTCCTGGCCAGCAGCTGCTGGTCTGCGGCCACCTAGCTCTGAAGGCAGCACCGCCACCAGCGGAGGCACAGAAGTAAGGGTGGTAGTACTGAGACCTCCGCCTACAATAACCTTGCAAACCCCTGCCCCCAACACCCTTTTGGGTCAGGACCCCTACAATAACACTGACATTTCAGATTTAAATATATGAAATGAAATTTATGATTTTAAAAATCCTATGACTGTGAAATTGACCAAAATGGACTGTAAATTTGGTAGGGCCCTAGTAATGAGCTGACTATTTAGTTTTACAACCTGTCTGTTGGTATTGGAGTAGCTGATTCAGGCTTTTTAAGGGTATCTTTCTATACTGATGAAGATTCGAACTCCACCACAAGATTGAGGCCCCACCCTTTCCACCAAAAAAACCCCAAACTCTTAGAAGTAAAACTTCATAAATTAAGAGTAGTGTAGTACATGATCATCCTACTGACATTCTATTCCTATGAATAGTATCTTATGCATACCCTATCTTTAGACAATTTCATGATAGTGGGTGGAAAGGGGAATTAATAGATTAGTGCCCTTGCAACTGATTTAAATTTCAAAATCATGTTGCCAACTTGCTAACTTACCTATTTGGTATGCGCAATAGGTAACATTCTAGTTTACTCTGCATGTTCATTGTATGCATCGTTAAACCTCCTAACGAGTTGTGAATGGCATCTGATCTTTGTCACACAGTAGAAACTCTAAAGCGTCTATAAATGGGGGTGAATGTTCTGTTCTCTTTGATCAAATGAGTTTGTGTGAAGAACTAAATTTTAAAACCTCAATCAAGAAGGTAAATAGCATTATCTTTCTAATGACAAGTTTTAGTAACTAACCTAAACTCCAGTTATTCCTGCAAAGTTAGGCTACTAATAATCCCTGACATTTATATGTCTTCATCCCCAGGGATCTGGGTATCGTACACAACAATTCTATTACCGATCAATGGAATGCTGCTACCTTTGAGATAAAAACATGGCAGCCACAGTAGGAGGACATGAAGAACGAGCAATTAGTGTAATTGCCACTGGTCATTTTTAGACATTAGGATAGGAAACATGTCTAGACAGTGTTGTCTAGTGGGTGGAGCACCAGACTGGGATTCAAGACGCCTGGTTTCTGTTCACACATCCATTGACTTGCTGTGGGACCTTGGACAAGTCACTTCCTCTGCCTCAGTTTCCCCATCTGTAAACGTGGATGATGCTATTTACTTACCTCTGTAAAATTGCTTTGAGATCTAGGGATGGGAAAGTGCCATACAAATGCTAAGTATTAGTACTGGGGCCAGGGATGTCATGGTATTTAGCAGAAGTAGTTTTTACCACATAAAATCATGATTTTTATCACCCTGGGAAAAACTAATTAGTCCCAGTTTAAGGCATTTTTCTATTTTAAAAACTGCTTCGTTAATTCACACCATATTATACTTAGTTTTACTTGTGGATGTATGACAGTATATAGATTAGGATTGTACAAATATTAAATACAGCTGCAGTGGTGGTAATATTGAATATTGGAATGTCTGTGTTTTGGTATTTTCTCGGAAGTTATACATGTCATGACTTGTATTTCAGTTTTCAATATTGTATATACAAAATTGAAGAACATTTGATTATATGAAAACATGAGTAATTTAGAGTTATAATGCCTGAAGCTTAAGCAATCAGGAGCATGCAGAACTGCAGATGATCAGTCCAGGTCCATTTGGCCATGCAGCATTCTGTAGCAGAAAACCAACTTTGAGGTAGTGGGTAGACCAAACCTATTCCTCAGTTTTGAATGGATGTATACAAGTTTGAAGACTTGTTCTATGCTTGCTGAACTTGCTGGATGCCGATGGAATTATTCCCCCAGTTTCCTAGTTAAAACCAGATTTAAGCCAGTATTTACCCAGTACCCTGTCCTAAACTAGTTTTTCCAGGGAAATCGCCAACCTTGATAGGGGCCAACAAGGAATTTACCATTTATAGTATTTGTGTGGAAATAAACTGGGGTTCTACTCCTGAAAAGCCAATATGTTCTGAAGTGTGTATATCAATCTCCCCTCTGTTTTTTTCCACCAAATGCCTCCGATGAAGTGAGCTGTAGCTCATGAAAGCTTATGCTCAAATAAATTTGTTAGTCTCTAAGGTGCCACAAGTACTCCTTTTCTTTTTGCGAATACAGACTAACACGGCTGCTACTCTGAAACCTATGTTCTGAAGTGTAACTGTAAGCCTCCCTTTAGTACAATCATCTTCAAAGCACTCAGAAAAAATGTTTGCCTGGGGGAGGAAGAAACTTACAATACTAAATATTAAATGTTAATGCTTACCTCTCTTCATCCAATATCTTTATCCCCAAACAATTACATTAACAAGTTACAAATACCTTCTGGCTTCTATTGCGTTCACATTTTTTCTATTAAAAGTAATAAATAGCTTTATTCATGTCTCTGCAAGTCAAAGATTCTGTTTGTGCCATGGGAGGCAAAATGGTTTCAGTGCAGTTTTGGAGCTCAAGTACTCCAGATGTAAACGAGCACTAGAATAAAAGAACTGCCCTATTAGATTCTCTCTCTAAAAGTTCTTGAACAAAAGTTGAGACCAGCAGATTTTTCCACCAAATGAAGTCCTTATTGCTGATTGGCTGTAACATATTACAGTATTGAAAAAGAGCAAGCATGAGTGTCCTATTCTATATTTTGTGCATGTAAAGCAACTTTGTAATTTCTCTTACAAGAGTTCAGTAGAATAAGAGCTTCTTAATTGGCAACTTTGTGACTGTGATGTGCCAATTAGATTTTGTCCCAGTTGTCTGAGGCTCATAAGAAAACATACAGGTGTACAGGTTTCATAGTAGCAGCTGTGTTGGTCTGTATCCGCAAAAAGAAAGGGAGTACTTGTGACACCTTAGAGACTAACAAATTTATTTGAGCATAAGCTTTCGTGAGCTACAGCTCACTTCATTGGATGCATGCATGAAGCGAGCTGTAGCTCACGAAAGCTTATGCTCAAATAAATTTTAGTCTCTAAGGTGCCACAAGTACTCCTTTTCTTTATACAGGTGTATAGTTACTTTATTGCTTTAATCATATTCTAAAACAAAATATTAAAACTAGAAGATAAATTTTAAATGGCAGTCCATAGCTTTTCCTGCACAGACTAGGGTTGTTATCATGGCTTAATCATGGAAAAAGTTCTCTGGCATCTGTCCCAATTAAGCATGTTTGCTCTTTGTTAGGAGGAATATGATTTCTGCTGTACTTAAATGACTGAAATTGTACGTTTCTGTAACAATTGTTTCCAGTCTGTTGGGTGGGTAGAGGGGAGAACTGTCAACTTAAGTGCATGCCCTGTGTTAGTGCTTCCTGACATAGAATTGTAGGACTGGAAGGGACTTTGAGAGGTGTTCTAGTTCACTGGTTCTCAATCAGGGGTATGCAGAGGTCTTCCAGGGTGTATGTCAACTCATCTAGATATCTGCCTAGTTTTACAATAGGCTACATGAAAAACACTTTTGAAGTCAGTACAAACTAAAATTTCATACCGATAATGAGTTGTTTAAACTGCTCTATATACTATACACTGAAATGTAAGTACAATACAGCGGACCCTCACTAGAGCACGCATTGCTAGAGCGCAGATTCGCATGTAGCGTGGTTGCGGTGATGGATCCCAAATTTAAATATTTAAATTGGGATCCATGGTAACGCAGCCCCTGCATTAATGCGGTACTGCACATGGATCCCAAACCCCGCATTCTAGCGAGGGTCCGTGGTATTTATATTCTAATCCATTTATTGTATAATTATATGGTAAAAATGAAAAATAAGCACTTTTCAGTAATGTTGTGCTGTGACACTTTGTATTTTTATGTCTGATTGTGCAACCAAGCACTTCTTAAGTGAGGGTTAACTTGAGGTATGCAAGAAAAATGACTCTTGAGAGGGGTGTAGAAGTTTGGAAAGGTTGAGAGCCACTGTTCTAGTTCAGTCCCATGCTCTCAAGGCAGGACTAATTATGCAGACATGAGAATTATTTACATGCAATGCTATGTACAATCAGATTTTTGTATTATGGACTGTGCTTCTGTATTATATTGGGCTGAAGTTGCCATTTTACTGCTCAAAAGAAATAACTGAATTTTCTTCAAATGTTGCCTCCTGCTATTGCGTTTTTGTGTTTAGTTAATGATCTTTTGGATCTTTTGGTATGTAATCATCAAATTAAAATGGGAATTATTTTTTCAACTTATTGCATTTTAGAAATACATGAGATCCAGTTACTTAGCTATTCTACCATAAAGATGTAATTAATATCCAACTGTTGTACACAGTGGTAAGAAAAACAATTGTTTCTCTTGTGATTCTCATTCTCCTTTTGGAGAGAGAATATTTATACCCTGTTTTTTGGTCAAAACTGACAGTGTTAAGGATTAGCAAGTGTGCTGTAGCTCACGAAAGCTTATGCTCTAATAAATTTGTTAGTCTCTAAGGTGCCACAAGTACTCCTTTTCTCTCTTCAGAGCAGTAACATTCCAGAATGTATTTTGTCTCTTGAGCCTGACCCCTGCAAAGACTCCACCTTCTGGACAACAGCAGAAAGTGGGGAAAATCCTCAGGGCTTAAGTGGCCTCCCAGTCCCACACTGGGGCAGAAATGCATTTCTTGGAACTTGTGTAGAGGAAGGGGAGCCATTATCTGAAGGTATGTGAGATGCTAGGCAAGGATACCAGGGGATAATCTATGTAAAAGAGAGAAAACCATTCAAAATGTGTAGTGAGTCAGTTGTCACTTGGGGAGGAGTGGATTTAAAAGAACCCAGGGAGTTTGGACTGGTGTAAAAAAACAAATAAAACCCCTAAAATGTATAGTGAAGGTTTAAGTTAAAATGATTTGGAATGAACAAGTTAAGCATGTAGCAAGCAGCCTGTGTAACCAGATGATCTTGTTACTTTTATCCACTCTTCCTGCTTCTTATTGTTTTACATTTGCATCTAATCTATAATTAAATCGTAAACTCTGAGGGAGGGATTGTTTATACAGCACCTAGCACAATCCTGATTGTGGCCTTTGCGTATTACCGTAATCTAAATAATAATCAATAGATTTTTGTGTGTGTGGGAAAAAATGTTAAAGATCCATGTTAAAGATCATCCCTAAATTAAAGATTCGGTTGGAAATCTTTAGTAGAATACTTTTTAAGCAACAAAAAGCCATTGAGAAACTGAGCTGCTTGAGGTTTTGTCCCACAGGGTTGAGTAACTGTCATATTCTAGTTTAAAGCTAGAATGGAAAGAGATGTTGCTTAATTTGGAAGGTTTCAGAGTAGCAGCCGTGTTAGTCTGTATTCGCAAAAAGAAAAGGAGTACTTGTGGCACCTTAGAGACAAACAAATTTATTTGAGCATAAGCTTTCAAGATGCAGTGAGCTATAGCTCACGAAAGCTTACGCTCAAATTTGTTAGTCTCTAAGGTGCCACAAGTACTCCTTTTCTTTTTGCTTAATTTGGAAGAGACCCTAGAAAACCAATACTAAATTCAGAAGTGTGATTAATGAATTTAACTGCTAGAGACTGATATTGTGGAATAAATAGATAGGATTTGCATTCTGTCATAGTCCATGGACTATGACATTGAATGGGTTGTTGAAAGTGGCTCAATGCAGATTTTCGCCGCCTCCAATAAACTTTTGTGTGCACGATCCATGTGGCTATCAAGCTTCAAAATACAGGATAAGGACAAGCAGTACAAGTTCTTTAGCTTTGCAGAAGAGGAATTAGAAGAACTGGCTATGTAAATGGGAGTAGTTTTGGCAGAGAGGGAAAGTGGCAGTTATAGATTGAGGCAAATAGGCAATAAAACCACCTATAAGTTCTTGAGGCAGCTGAATTAGGCAACTATATACTCTTGCAGTTTCTACAGAGACCCAGATTGTTGAAGTCCCTTGCCAGTTCATTTTATTGTTTTATCTAGTATGTAAACAATAATACAACATTCTGAACAGCAGACTGTTATCTGGGCTGCTATTATTCAAACTAGAACAGTTTCTCATGGCATGTCAATGTATATGGCTGAAGTTAGCAAAACCATTTCATCGAGCAAGTATTTAAATATGGTGGTAGCTGTGGGGTTTTGGTGTCTCTAGTAGGAGCCCTGTGTTCAGGGGTTTAACAACTGTGTTTATATCTTACTAAGCCTTGGAATTTAGTTCCTGTTAGGAAGAATTTAATTCTCAGTCTTAAACTAGAATTTCTGATTTCTACATTTTTAATTTAGTTTTTACGACTTACAGAAACACTATTCGCTTTAAAATAAAGTTGGCAAATGGTGAGACTTCAGAGTGAATTAATTGTGCATGTGGAATTTTGAAACAAATCTGAGTTCTCATAAGTGAAAGTTAGTACTTGCTCTACGTGCTCATTAGCTATTGCTTACAATGTTTATTTTCTGGGGAAATCTTATTGTATAAATTTTTATATTCTTGAAAGTTTATGCTTTTTGTTAGCCTGATATATCCTTTGAAATCAATGTTCTAATTGTGAAGTCATGCAGTGTTAATGTGCCATTGTCATCAAAGGATGGACTTCTTGTTATAGAGATGGTACTTCTAGGCAGGCTGCTCATCTTTGGCAGGTCTCCTTGCCATGTGCAATTGGCATTAGGTCTGACACTGTCAATTAAGAGCCTGCACATTCCGTATTATAGCTTAGAATTAGGTGAATATGGTTTTATTAAAGATTCCACAAGATGATGGTTGTCTTTAGTGAACTGTTGTTCCACAAGGTGTGGAAAGAAATTTTCTCATGGTTCTTAACAAAAACAAAATCTGTTGCACTTGGCCAAGGGTGCTTTCAGAAGAACACACGCTTTCAAGTAGGTCAAAGCAGAAGAAACACATCCTGCTGCCTTTAGTATATGGAAGGCATGCATAGAGCTGGTGGCATTGATGCCTCATATCCAAGAGTGCTTTTTTTTACATATTTTTATGGTTCTAGGAGATTTTTATAATAGGGTTTCTTTTATCTTCTCAGAATGCTGGAGGTGAGAGTGTATGTGGAATCCCCGAAGTGGCCTGTTTGTTTCTTTTTTTTTTTTCTAATTAAAAAGAGTTGCTACTGGATATTCCCTGTCAAAATGCTCTTTTCTGCCAGCTTCATGTGCACACCTGCATTATCAGATTCCTTCTATTAACTTTTTAATAGATGTATGGCCTCTCTCCATCAGTTTGACAGTCACTTAAATCTTGCAACGTTTGGGGATTACCAGTAATTATAAAAAACAGTCACTCAGATTGTTGGTCTGGAGGGCACATTGAGCATAATTACTCAACATGACTCATTTTCGATAAAACTTATTAGGAGGGAAGATGCCCAGTTTTCCAAAGCCTAAAGATGCTTTGTGTATTCTGATGTCTAGAAATTCCCCAGAATTATTCTGTCAACAGGGACCTGTAATAGCTAGTGCACTAATCTTATTTTATAAGAACCTTGACAAAACTGG
Source organism: Dermochelys coriacea (assembly GCF_009764565.3). Classification (NCBI taxonomy): domain Eukaryota; kingdom Metazoa; phylum Chordata; order Testudines; family Dermochelyidae; genus Dermochelys; species Dermochelys coriacea. The sequence continues at coordinate 16,125,083 of NC_050092.1, forward strand.
TGCTGAAATAGTAGAGCAGGTGCCAATACACCAAGTAGCCTTAAGGCTGCCTAAAAAAATTGTGTGGTGCTGAACTGCTGTATCTTAGGCACCAGGGCACTGAGAAGAATCCAGGTGCCAGAGCATCAAGAAACAGCAGCCCATTGAAGTGAAACACAGACACCAAAACTGTAGTTGAGGGCAGGCACTGCAGGAAATTGGGTGCCAAAGTGTCTGAAGCTGCTGACTCAAAATTCTGCACGGTTAGACCAGACCTAATTGGAAAGTAGGGTTAGATATGCACACAATATCTGCTGAGGCATTGCTGGGACCTAATGAAGAGCTGGAGCAATGATTAATGATACTGAGGCTATGTCTACATGATGGAGTTAAGTAAACAATCATAAACCACTGTAACTACATTGCTTATGCATGTTTACACAACGCTCCTTGTGTTGGTGGAGCATGTCCACTGTTGGTCCTCCAGCACTGACAGAGAGAGCAGCGCATTGTGGGTACTTATCCCACTGTGCTACTTACCACCTTCTGCTGCTTGTAGTTCTGGGAATGGATTGCAGTGCATCATGGGGGCAGGCTCACCGTCCCATGATGCAGTTCACTGTTCCATTATTCCATGGGCTTCCAACTACATTTTGTTCCATTTTTCAGCAGCCCCTGTAAACTGTGCGCCCTCCATTTCTGCCTGAAAGTATGTATCCTGCACTGCTCTCCAGTTTTGTGATGAATGTTATGAACATACTGCAGGATCAGCCATGTTATTTCATGAGCTGTGAATCTGATAATGAATCTGTGATACCTGCCCTGCTGTGTGCTGTGGAAAGAAACAATTCAGGACTGATGTTGGCATTGACAGAACAGTTGCACATGGTGGACTGTCAGTACTGGGCTTGGAAAACAAGCATTGGGTGGTGGCATCGCATCATGATGCATGTATGACAGGCAGTGGCTGCAGAACATTTGGACGCGCAAAGCCACCTTCCTGGAATGGTATGCAGAGCAAAGACACCAAAATGAGAGCTGTCATCATGGTGGAAAAACAAGTGGCGATTGCTGTATGACAGCTGGCAACTCTAGAGGACCCTTCATCCTATCCGTTGCCGGAGTGAGTGCTGACTCCATTAGGAGCGCTCTTAGGGCACATAAGTGATGTGATGATGCAATATCTGTGACAAGTGCCATATCTGCAAGTCCTTCAAACCTAGGACGAAGAAGGATCTCGATACCTGTCTAAGAGCACTCCTAATGGAGTCGACACTCACTCTGGCAGCGGATAGGATGAAGGGTCGCCTGGTGTCCTCGCAGAGGATTTCCAATTGGATTACCTCATGAACATAAGAATGGCCATACTGGGTCAGACCAAAGGTCCATCCAGCCCAGTATCCTGTCTACTGACAATGGCTAATGCCAGGTGCCCCAGAGGGAGTGAACTTACTAGGTAATGATCTAGTGATCTCTCTCCTGCCATCCATCTCCATCCTCTGACAAGCAGGGGCTAGGGACACCATTCCTTACCCATCCTGACTGCTAGCCATTAATGGACTTAACCTCCATGAATTTATCCAGTTCTCTTTTAAACCCTGTTATAGTCCTAGCCTTCACAACCTCCTCAAGCAAGGAGTTCCACAGGTTTACTGTGTGCTGAGAGAAGAACTTCCTTTAATTTATTTTAAACCTGCTACCCATTAATTTCATTTGGTGGCTCCTAGTTCTTGTATTATGGGAACAAGGAAATAACTTTTCCTTATTCATTTTCTTCACACCACTCATGATTTTATATACCTCTATCATATCCCCCCTTAGTCTTCTCTTTTCTAAGATGAAAAGTCCTAGCCTCTTTAATCGTTCCTCATATGGGAGACCCGTTCCAAACCCCTAATCATTTTAGTTGCCCTTTTCAGAACCTTTTCTAAGGCCAGTATATGTTTTTTGAGATGAGGGGACCACATCTGTACACAGTATTCAAGATATGGTTATACCATGGATTTATATAAGGGCAATAAGATAGTCTCCGTCTAATTCTATATCCCTTTTTTAATGATTCCTAACATCCCATTTGCTTTTTTGACTGCCATTGCACACTGCATGGATGTCTTCAGAGAACTATCCACGATGACTAAGATCTTTCTCCTGATTAGTTGTAGCTAAATTAGCTCCCATCATATTATATGTATAGTTGGGGTTATTTTTTCCAATGTGCATTACTTTACATTTATCCACATTAAATTTCATTTGCCATTTTGTTGCCCAATCACTTAGTTTTGTGAGATCTTTTTGAAGTTCTTCACAGTCTGCTTTGGTCTTAACTATCTTGAGCAGTTTAGTATCATCTGCAAACTTTGCCACCTCACTGTTTACCCCTTTCTCCAGATCATTTATGAATAAGTTGAAAGGACTGATCCCTTGGGGAACACCACTAGTTACCCCTCTCCATTCTGAAAATGTACCATTTATTCCTACCCTTTGTTCCATGTCTTTTAACCAGTTCTCAATCCATGAAAGGATCTTCCCTCTTATCTCATGACATCTTAATTTACGTAAGAGCCTTTGGTGAGGGACCTTGTCAAAGACTTTCTGGAAATCTAAGTACACTATATCCACTGCGTCTCCCTTGTCCACACTTTTGTTGACTTGCTCAAAACTCTAATAGATAGTAAGACATGATCTCCCTTTACAGAAACCATGTAGACTTTTGTACAACAATTGGTTCTTCTATGTGTCTGACAATTTTATTCTTTACTGTTGTTTCAACTAATTTGCCTGGTACTGACGTTAGACTTACCAGTCTGTAATTGCCAGGATCACCTCTAGAGCCCTTCTTAAATATTGGCGTTACATTAGCTATCTTCCAGTCATTGGGTACAGTAGCTGATTTAAAGGACAGATTATAAACCATAGTTAATAGTTCCGCAATTTCACATTTGAGTTCTTTCAGAAATCTTGGGTGAATGCCATTTGGTCCCAGTGACTTGTTACTGTTAAGTTTCTCAGTTAATTCCAAAACCTCCTCTAGTGACACTTCAATCTGTGACAATTTCTCAGATTTGTCACCAACAAAAGATGGCTCAGGTTTGAGAATCTCCCTAACATCCTCAGCTGTGAAGACTGAAGCAAAGAATTCATTTAGTTCCTCTGCGATGACTTTATTATCTTTAAGTGCTCCTTTTGTATCTCGATCGTCCAGGGGCCCCACTGGTTGTTTAGTAGGCTTCCAGTTTCTGATGTACTTAAAAAATTTTTTTACCTTTTTGAGTTTTTGGCTAGCTGTTCTTCAAACTCCTTTTTGGCTTATTACATTTTTACATTTAATTTGGCAGTGTTTATGCTCCTTTCTATTTACCTCACTAGGATTTGACTTCCACTTTTTAAAAGATGCCTTTTTATCTCACTGCTTCTTTTACATGGTTGTTAAGCCACGGTGGCTCTTTTTTAGTTCTTTTACTGTGTTTTTTAATTTGGGATATATGTTTAAGTTTAGCCTCTATCATGGTGTCTTTGAGACGTGTCCATACAGCTTGAAGGGATTTCACTCTAGTCCCTGTACCTTTTAATTTCTGTTTAATTAACCATCTCATTTTTGCATAGTTCCCCTTTCTGAAATTAAATGCCATAGTGTTGGGCTGTTAAAGTGTTCTTCCCACCACAGGAATGTTAAATGTTGGTCACTATTTCCAAGCGGTCCTGTTATAGTTACCTCTTGGACCAGATCCTGCACTCCACTCAGGACTAAATCAAGAGTTGCCTCTCCCCTTCTGGGTTTCTGTACCAGCTGCTCCAAGAAGGAGTCACTTAAACTATCTAAGTTTTGTGTCTGCATTTCATCCTGAGGTGACATGTACCCAGTCAGTATGGGGATAACTGAAATCCCCCACTATTATTGAGGGGTTTTTTTTTGATAGCCTCTCTACTCTCTCTCCCTTAGCATTTCATTGTCACTACACTGTCCTGGTCAGGTGGTCAGTAATAGATCCCTACTGTTATATTCTTATTAGAGCATGGAATTACTATCCATAGAGATTCTATGGAACATGTGGATTCATTTAAGATTTTTATTTAATTTGATTCTACATTTTCTTCCACATATAGTGTCTCTCTCCTTCCCCCCCGCCCCCCCCCCCCCGGCACGACCTATCCTTCCGATAGATTTTGTACCCCGGAATGATTGTGTCCAATTGATTTGTCCTCACTCCACCAGATTTCTGTGATGCTTATTATATCAATATCCTCCTTTAATATGAGGCACTCTAATTCACCCGTCTTATTATTTAGACTTCTAGCATTTGTGTACAAGCATTTCAAAAACTTGTCACTGCTTATTTTTCTGCCCTTTTCTGATGGGTCAGATTCTTTCTGTGAATGTTTCTCATCTGATCTGGCGCATACTTTATCCTCTTCCATACCCGCCTCCTGACGAAAACCTAGAAAATCTCCATCAATAGACTCTCTCCTCTAAGAGAAGTCTCTGTCTGATCCACGTGCGCCTCTGCAGCAATCGGCTTTCCCCATCTCTTAATTTAAAAACTGCTCTGCAACCTTTTTAATGTGATGTGCCAGCAGCCTGGATCCACTTTGGTTGAGGTGGAGCCCATCCTTCCTGTATAGGCTCCCCCATCCCAAAAGTTTCCCCAGTTCCTAATAAATCTAAACCCCTCCTCTCTACACCATCGTCTCATCCACGCATTCAGACTCTGAAGCTCTGCCTGCCTACCTGGCCCTGCACATGGAACTGGAAGCATTTCTGAGAATGCCACCATAGAGGTCCTGGATTTTAGTCTTTCCTAGCAGCCAAAATTTGGCCTCCAGGATGTCTCCTACCCTTCCCTACATCATTGGTACCTACATGTACCACGACCACCGGCTCCTCCCTAGCACTACACACAAGTCTTATCTAGATGGCTCGAGAGATCCGCAATCTTTGCACCAGGCAGGCAAGTCACCATGAGGTTCTCCTGGACATCACAACCCATCTATCTATGTTTCTAACGATCGAATCTCCCATTAACACCTGCCTTTTCCTAGTGACTGGAGTTCCCTCCCCTGGAGAGGTAACCTCAGTGCGAGAGGATACCCCATCATCATCTGGAAGGAGGGTCCCAATTATGGGAAGGTTTCCCTCTGTTCCTGTTGACTGCTCTCCTTCTCTGGGCCTTATATCCTCCTTAACAGCACAGGGGCTGTCTGACCGGAGGTGGGACAAATCTAGTGTCCCAGAAAGCCTCATCAGCATATCTCTCTGCCTCCCTTAGCTCCTCCAGTTCCGCCACCCTGGCCTCCAAAGCCCGTACACGGTCTCTGAGGGACAGGAGCTCCTTGCACCGAATGCACACACATGCCACCCACCCACAGGGCAGATAATCATGCTACACCAAGTGCAATAAACAGGATAGTCTCCACTCTACTGCTGGGCTTATGCCTACATTTCTCCTACAGCTACCTAGGTTGATAGGATTTTTGTTTTAAATCAAGTAGTTTTGATTATAGTTTAGTTTAAAGGTTTTAAAGAATGGCAAGTGTACCTCACCCCCTTCCCACTCCCCTTCCAAACTCCCTGTTAGCAGTCCCTGGTCACAAAGCTATCTGGTCACTTGCTCACTGCTTTATAAAGCCCTGGCCTTCTTGATAGCCCCGCCCCCTTACTAAGGCTCAGCCAATGAACACAGGCTTCTAGATTTCAAACCTTGTTTAGAAGCTCATGGCTTCCAACTGCCAGCCACAGCACACAGTCCTTCAGACAGACAGAGACACAAGCTCAGCACACAGCTAGTAACCCCCAAACACAAACGCACACTACAGACGGCCACTTACCCCAAGGGTCCCATATTTGCTCCTCCTTCACTTGGAGAACTCCCTCTCAGAACTCCCTGTTAACAGTCCCTGCAAAAGGACCTGTTATGACCTGGTGGGGGTTCCGCCGCTGCCGATTGTCAGAGCGCAGGCATCTTTGGTGGTCTTCTGGTGCACATCCCTATCCAGGACATCTGTAGAGTCACAATGTGGTCCTCTGTTCATACGTTTACAGCTCGTTATGCCATCACTCAGCAGGCCAGAGACTATGCTGGGTTTGGCAGAGTTATGTTGCAATCTATATGTCTGTGAACTCCTTCCCACCTCCGGGGTACTGCTTTGTAGTCACCTAATATGGAATGGACATGAACAAACACTCAAAGAACAAAAGATAGTTACCTTTTCCATAACCAGTGTTTTTTTCAAGATGTGTTGCTCATGTCCATTCCACAACACACCCTCCTTCCCCACTGTTGGAGTTTCTGGCAAGAAAGAACTGAAAGTGGGGGGAACCAGTGGCACCCCTTATACTGTGCCATATGGGCGCCATTCCAGAGGGTGCCAGAGCTGGTCCCCTATGGATACTGCTGTGAGGAAAAACTTCCGGCACTAGTGCATGTGGCAAGGACATGAGCAACACATCTTGAAGAACACCAGTTACGGAAAAAGTAACTGTCTTTTCTCTATGGTACTCCAGGCACTAGGGTCACTTCACAGATATCAATGCGGGGTGGTCAGGGAAGCTGCCTGATGCATGCATCTTCAGGAACACAGGTCTGTATAGAAAGCTGCAAGCAGATACTTTCTTTCCAGACCAGAAGATTCCAGTGGGGGTGTAAAATGCCCACAGTGATCCTGGGAGACCCAGCTTACCCCTTGTTCCTGTGGCTCACGAAGCCTTACGCCGGAAATCTTGACAGCATTAAGGAGCGCTCACGTACCAGCCAGGACTTGCCTATCCTTCCTTGGCCACATGGCTTAGTGTACATAGGTGACTGCCTTTGCTCAACTCCACCTTCATTGTCTCCAGGTGTGCTCCAGATGGTTTACTTGCCAAAATGTCAAGTCATGGACCTCATGCTGACAGTCCTCACCAGGGTACTGTTCACCCTTCAGTGATGGACCGACCCACATCATATATGCATAGAGGTTCCCCTTCTTCATTGTCCTTGGACAAGATGATGATCATCAGTGCATCCCTCGTAGGTTGGGGAGTGCACATGGATGAGCATGTGGATGATTACATGTCACGGGGAACATGGTCTCCTTGAGAATCCAGGATGCGTATCAATACCCTGGAACTCTGAGCTGTAACAAAAGCATGTCAATCCTTTCTCCCATTCATCCATTCTCATCATGTTCTCTGACATGAGAGAACACCACTGCTGTTTTCTTCAACAAATAGAGGCACGAGATCGACTGCTTTATGCACAGAAGCAGTCGATCTCTGGAATTAGTGCATCACTCACCAGATCCTCCTGTCTGCACCCTACCTTCCAGGGACACAGAATGTGCTCACGGATTCACTCAGCAGATGTTTTGTGACTGACCAGAAATGGGTACTCCACAATTCAGTAGTTCAAAACATCTTCACCTGATGGGGGTTTCCGACCACAAACCTCTTTGTCTCCCATATAAACCTCAAATGCACTACACGTTACTCCAGGGAAGTCTCTGCCACTACTCTTAGGGTCCGACCAAATCAACTATGCCTTCCCTCCTCTATTGTTCCTACCTTGAGTACTCCACAAAATCTTATGAGACAGAGTGATGGTCATGACCCAGACAATTCTGGTTTCCCAGTCTCCTTCAGATGTCAACCCATTCACCAATTCTTATCCTCACCTTCTCCAACCTGCTGACATAGTTCAACCGTGAGATCAAACATCCCAATACACAGGTGCTCCACCTCAGAGCATGGTATTTGGATGGGCATCAACTTTAGGATGGACCTGTCTTGCACAGCTGAGAAATACCCTCTCCAGCAGCAGGAAAGAATCCACTAAACACTTTTACCAGGCTAAGTGGAAAGGCTTCATTTCCTGGGTCCAACAAAAGGGAGTTTTGATGGAATCGGTATGGATCCCCCTTCACCTGGACTACCTTCTAGCCTTGAAGGTGGCAGGTCTCGCCATTAACTCTCAAAGTCCACGTGTATTCCATTTCCTGCCCTCCTTCCCCTTTACTATGTGGATCTGTCTGATTCACAGTGGAGAAGGAACCTGGAGATGTGGTCGGTCTGTCCTGCCCTTTGTCACCTTGAGCAGAAGCATGAGGTTAGCTAAGGCACATGTTCAAACCAACAGACACTACTTTCAAATTTTCCGACTCTGGGAGCATGTGTAAACTGTATTCAGTGGAATACAGAATAGGGACCACACATCTCAAAGAATCGCCAGTTACATGTAAGTAACCTTTTTGTTTGTTTGATACCCTGTATGAGTTCCAATGTGGGGTGATAGGTGACAATTAGGGGTGTGTGATCAAAGGGGTTTTTATTTCTGTATTGAAGCAGGTTCTCTCTAGGCATTTGGGTAGCCCATTCCATGATGTGATCTACTTCTGTGGTGGAGTGTCCTTGTTTGGTGAAGGTGGTTTTAGGTGTGTTTAAGGTGTGTATCCCAGACTTCCTCCTCTGTGCATATTCTATGGTGTCTGAGTGCCTGGCTATGTGTAGCAGATTTCTTGGTGTGTTTGGGATGGTTACTGGATCTGTTAAGATAGATGTGGCGATCTGTGGGTTTCTTGTGTATGGTTTCAGAGTAGCGGCTGTGTTAGTCTGTATTCGCAAAAAGAAAAGGTACTTGTGGCACCTTAGAGACCAACAAATTTATTTGAGCATAAGCTTTTGTGAGCTACAGTTCACTTCATCGGATGCATTCAGTGGAAAATACAATGGGGAGATTGATATACACAGAGAACATGAAACAATGGGTGTTACCATACACACTGTAATGAGAGTGATCACTTAAGATGAGCTATTACCAGCAGGAGAGAGAAAAAATCTTTTGTAGTGATGATCAAGGTGGGCAATTTCCAGCAATTGTAAAGAACTTGTGAGGAACGGGGGGGAGGGGGGCGGGGAAATAAACATGGGGAAATAGTTTTACTTTGTGTAATGACCCATCCACTCCCAGTCTTTATTCAAGCCTAAGTTAATTGTATCCAGTTTGCAAATTAATTCCAATTCAGCAGTCTCTCATTGGAGTCTGGTTTTGAAGTTTTTTTGTTTTAGAAATGCAACTCTTAGGTCTATAATTGAGTGAGCAAAGAGACTGAAGCGTTCTCCGACTGGTTTTTGAATGTTTATAATTCTTGACGTCTGATTTGTGTCGATTTATTCTTTGATGTAGAGACTGTCCAGTTTGGCCAATGCACATGGCAGAGGGGCATTGCTGGCACATGATGGCATGTATCACATTGGTAGATGTGCAGATGAACGAGCCTCTGATGTGATTAGACCCCATGATGGTGTCCCCTGAATAGATATGTGGACACAGTTGGCAACGAGTTTTGTTGCAAGGATAGGTTCCTGGGTTAGTGGTTCTGTTGTGTGGTGTGTGGTTGCTGGTGAGTATTTGCTTCAGATTGGGGGGCTGTCTGTAAGCAAGGACTGGCCAGTCTCCCAAGATCTGTGAGAGTGATGGGTCGTCCTTCAGGATAGGTTGTAGATCCTTGATGATGCGTTGGATAGGTTTTAGTTGGGGGCTGAAGGTGATGGCTAGTGGCGTGGCCTGACTTCTGGGTACTCTTCTGGCTCTGTCAATTGGTTTCTTCACTCCAGCAGGTGGGTATTGTAGTTATAAGAATGCTTGATAGAGATCTTGTAGGTGTTTCTCTGTCTGAGGGATTGGAGCAAATGCGGTTGTATCGTAGAGCTTGGCTGTAGACAATGGATCATGTGGTGTGGTCTGGATAAAAGCTGGAGGCATGTAGATAGGCATAGCGGTCAGTAGGTTTCCGGTATAGGTTGGTGGTTATGTGACCATCCCTTATTAGCACCGTAGTGTCCAGGAAGTGGATCTCTTATGTGGACTGGTCCAGGCTGAGGTTGATGGTGGGATGGAAATTGTTGAAAGCATGGTGGAATTCCTCAAGGGCTTCTTTTCCATGGGTCCAGATGATGATGATGTCATCATGTAGCGCAAGTAGAGTAGGGGCATTAGGGGATGAGAGCTGAGAAGTGTTGTTCTAAGTCAGCCATAAAAATGTTGGCATCCTGTGGGGCCATGCGGGTACCCATAGCAGTGCCGCTGATTTGAAGGTTTACATTGTCCCCAAATGTGAAATAGTTATGGGTGAGGACAAAGTCACAAAGTTCAGCCACCAGGTTTGCTGTGACATTATCGGGGATACTGTTCCTGATGGCTTGTAGTCCATCTTTGTGTGGAATGTTGGTGTAGAGGGCTTCTACATCCATAGTGGCTAAGGTTCCATTGTTGAAGCTGATCGTGGTGTCCAAGAAGTTGATGCTAGTGTGGGTGTCTTCTAGAGCGAGTCTAATGGATGGGTAATCTAGGCTGTTGAAGTTGTGGTAGATATCTGAGGAAGTTTCTGTCCAGAGGATGAAAATATTACTGAATGCATCCGATAAAGTGAGCTGTAAAGTGAAGCTCATGAAAGCTTATGCTCAAATTTGTTAGTCTCTAAGGTGCCACAAGTACTCCTCTTATTTTTAAGTATCACTTCACTGAATGCATTAGTTATACCAGAGATCTCTCTGTGTAAAACAGTAACTTCTCCAGTGTACTTCCTGAATTAATTTTCATCAAACAATATTTTGAGAAAAATCTACGTAACAGTGACTCGTTGTCACAGAGGGATAGATCCTGAGCAAAGTCTAAAAACCTCAACATAAACCATAGTAAAGAGTTTAAAACCAGAAAGAGAAACAAACACTATGCCCAGTAGGTGTCCTCCAATTATCACAGCAAGTAAATTTCTGCTTTATCGTAAAAACTCAGTCTCAAACATTTGGTATTCTCAGCACCAAAAATTCCAAAGCTATGCTACCTTACATATAGGATAGGAAGGAGTTATTCTACAAATTTATATCACATTAACACACTTGGTGCCATGTTTTCAAATGGGCCTCAATGCAACCTTCATCTATACATCTGCAGCTTTATGCATACATATCACATGTCACAAAAGAATCTGTGGACACACTTAGCATAAGTGAGATTGAAATGCTAAGGTGACAGTGTTCACAAACATGCACCACAAAACCAATGATCGGTTTTGTGGTGCATGTTTGTGAACACTGTCACCTTAGCATTTCAATCTCACTTATGCTAAGTGTGTCCACAGATTCTTTTGTGACATGTGATATGTATGCATAAAGCTGCAGATGTATAGATGAAGGTTGCATTGAGGCCCATTTGAAAACATGGCACCAAGTGTGTTAATGTGATATAAATTTGTAGAATAACTCCTTCCTATCCTATATGTAAGGTAGCATAGCTTTGGAATTTTTGGTGCTGAGAATACCAAATGTTTGAGACTGAGTTTTTACGATAAAGCAGAAATTTACTTGCTGTGATAATTGGAGGACACCTACTGGGCATAGTGTTTGTTTCTCTTTCTGGTTTTAAACTCTTTACTATGGTTTATGTTGAGGTTTTTAGACTTTGCTCAGGATCTATCCCTCTGTGACAACGAGTCACTGTTACGTAGATTTTTCTCAAAATATTGTTTGATGAAAATTAATTCAGGAAGTACACTGGAGAAGTTACTGTTTTACACAGAGAGATCTCTGGTATAACTAATGCATTCAGTGAAGTGATACTTAAAAATAAGAGGAGTACTTGTGGCACCTTAGAGACTAACAAATTTATTTGAGCATAAGCTGTCGTGAGCTACAGCATCCAATGAAGTGAGCTGTAGCTCACGAAAGCTTATGCTCAAATTAAATTTGTTAGTCTCTAAGGTGCCACAAGTACTCCTTTTCTTTTTGCGAATACAGACTAACACAGCTGCTACTCTGATACTTAAAAATAACTCTGAAATTGTTTTCACCATTGCTGTTAGAAAAGTCTGTCTAAACTGGTTCCCAAGCTCATTCTTAGTGTAGATAATGTTCAGATTTTTTGGGTACCAGTTTAACTCCCAATTAATTGCATAATATTCCTATGGCAGCAAGATTAATTCCTCACAGGAAAAGTTATAGGAAAGTATGTATTTATTTATTAGTTGTCTTGAGTATTCTTCTTGGAAAGAGTTAATCAGATGGACTATTTTTGCTCTTCATTTTACCTCTCCTCCCAGCTGTTATGACTTTCTCAACTGGAAACAAGGAGAGGCAGCACCACATGACCAAACAGCTCTCCATATCAGCATGTGCTCAGTGGGCTGTGGTTTGGGAGTTTCTTGTCTAGACTGTAGGAAAAGTAACACTACTTTAGACTTGGTTGGCTTTCTCTGAAATGTTTATCATTGACAGGGCCAGCATTACAATTTATGGAATCCTGTGTTTCTGGAAGAGGGAGGGAATAAAAGGCAGAGTTCCCTTCATCTTCTTTTAAGTCAAGGATGCTATTGGGGATGTCTAGCATTAAGCAGACTCCTCAGCACCCTTCCCCCCACAGCCCTATTGATGAAGAGGTAGATGGGACCACCCATGAGATGTACTGGTATAAAGGGATGGAGGATCCAAAGTGGTTGCTTGCACAGCTTATGCCCAGTTAGACTCCACTGGAATCAACAGACTGCGTGAACGGTGGCTGATTCTGGATCAGACCTTCTGTGTTTAAGACTGGCCCTGATCATTAATCCCACAATTCAGGTTAGACACGTGCTGCGGCTCCATGAAAACCATTTATATTGGTTTTGTTGTTCTGTTCTCTTTTGCATGACACTGATTTCAAACTGGAACTCCTTGTCAGCTTCTAGTTTTCTCTGTGTGGTAAACTGTAGGCAGAATGCCTATGATGATAGCCTTTGATGGAGCAGGCTCCTTTACGTGGTAAGCCACCTATCTGAGCACAGACTGAACCATCCTCTGGGGCATCTCCTGCCTTTGTCTTTTTTTTCTCTGTTTATGTTGTAAGCTCACTGAAGCAGGGATTTTCTCTCTTCCTGTCTCATACAGCACTAAACACTCTGCGTAACGCTTCAGTGGTAGTAATGCTCAACTGCAGGTTAAGCCCCATGTTTTCATGAAACCCTTAAAGCTATGGCTTTGTGAGGGAGAAAAAGCATTGTAAAATTTCATTTTCATTGATTTTGTTATAGAAGAACAGATATGAATTTCAGGTTTAACCCATATTGTTACATATGATGGTACTGTATTTGTTCAAGAACACTTTCACCAGTCTGGCTTTACAGCAGACTTTTTTCAAGAATGCTATAAAATATTGGGCTGGGCCAGTCCATTATGTGAGTATTTGTTACATGCCACCATGTGAGCAATTTTGAGTGATTCTCAAAAGTACAGTACATTAATAGACTGAACAAGATTAAATATTTTAACATTTAATCTATGCCACCACTGTTGAATATACACAATATTATCTAACCCTAATATCAAGCTGTCTGTGGTTTGGATCCTAGGTTCTTTCCCATAGTACTATGCTGACAGTTGACCAATGTGGCCATCCTAGCTAACAGACCCTAGATTTGAACTCTGGGCACTGATGTGCATTCTCTGTCTTGTGCTCTGGAATTTGCTTTCCTTGTTGGTCTAACAGAATTGGTCTGACACTTGAGACACAGTACAAGTCTGCTCATCCAGGATTTTACCTGGAGGAGTGGAAACTGGGTGGTTTTGTCTTTATGCTTGCCATTCTCACCTTATTTTAACGTATGGTGAAAGTACCTTGTGCTTAAACTGGTCACATCTTTATGAAAATCGGTATATACTATCATGGGTGTTCACTTGAAATCAAGCACTTCAGCTGGCAATGTGCTCTGACAGTGTGTGTTGAACTTAATTTTATGTAAGAGCAAGACTGCAACAGCTCCTTCAACTTCCAGGTAGGCTGGAGGAGTATCCTTTTCCCTCTTATTGCAGACAGGCAGCTCCCTAAAGCCAGGAGATGTGGTGGCCATTTTGGGCTCAGTTCTTCTTGTAATTATACAATATAACATGTTTTAAATGTTGCATTATTTGAGAACTAAAATGTATGCATGAAAATTTAAATAACTTTCTCTTCCTTGTTGCAGATCCATAACATGGTGGCAGTGCTGGAAGTGATCTCCAGCTTGGAGAAATATCCCATAACCAAAGAGGCACTTGAGGTATGTCACCTTACTTGTAAAATCCACACATGCTTATGTATGAAAACAGATCGCCTTTGTACAATATCTTTTGAATCCCCTTTAATGTTTTCTAGCTCTTTCACAAAAACATAGATAAACCACAAAAGATTACAAATTTAAGGCAAAGATATAGTAATTAGTCCCCCACTCCTTCCTCTGGCACCTCATTACATGAACGAATGAGTTGTCTCGCTGGAATCATATACCAGCAGAAGAGTAACTATATTGGTGTATGGGGCAATCCAATTTCTGTTCACATAAGGGACCAGAGTAATCCCTACTTGCCACTGGTTAATTCCTTGTCTGATTCAGCCAGCATCACTTCTGTATCTTAGGACTGGTCACTTTCTTCTTCTTCTTCTTCTTCTTCTTGCTCAAATTCTAATTCTCTTTGATAATCTACCATGAATAACATCACTTTATATAGCCATAAAATTAGTTAGAAACATGCCCAATTCAGTGCCAATCCTTGATTGGCTGTGAGGTTAGTTCCCCCTGTGAGAATACTATATAGCTAAGGAATGCTGACTCGTACACATTGGGTAATTCATTGTTCAATTCACTTTTCACTCAAACATTCTTATGTCAAATACCCTCTGTGAGATTTGGTATACAAAAGGGATCACTGAGAGAACAAACAGATTATGACTTCCAGTACCTCTGTTGGTGGGACAGCAACTGCACAAGCCAGACTTCTTTGGACTCTTTTAGATCCATAAAGCCAAAGAGGATTTTTTTTGCACCTAGATGTTTAAAATATTTAATTTAAATTTAAAGCTTTGGAATTCAAACTTCTATTGGTGAAAGAGACAAACTTTTGAGCTATGCAGAGCTCTTCTTCAGGTCACCAGTTGCTGTTGATGAATGCACTTAAACTGGCAGTGTCATGCCTCTGAAAAACATAACTGACTTGTATTCTAAAGGGATCCAATTACATTCCTCATGGGGAATCTTTTACTTTCTAGGATCGCACAGCACTGCTCTGCCAACGCCAATCATAATGATTAATTTTCAATTGGCACAGGTTGAAATGTATCCAAACTTTTCAGTTTCAAACCTATCATGTCCCATTCCCTCTAATATGCAAAAGGAGTTAGTGCTTCACTTCACAGACTGCACTTTCTTTGGTCTAACCTTATATGCCAATATTCCTTACCTGTAATCTGATTTCTGGGGCAGTTGCCTAATGTTTCCAAATGAATGTTTTGGGTATATCCACAAAACAAAGAAGGGCCCAGATATTTCCCTTGCAAACTGAGGGAAGTCATGTTTAGGCATCCCAAGAATTTTGTTTAAATTGGCCCCATAAATCCTTCCCACAGCACTTGGGGAAAATTCCATCCGACTCTGGAGGGTGGAGTAGGATATGACAAAAAGCCAACAGTGATTATCAGCTCTAAGGTCTGTGATTTCTTGTCCCTCTTTCTACATGCCTGTGGTGGTGAACACACACCTTGTCTGGTTGGGGGTTGTGCACACCTTTCCCCAGAACTTGAGCATGCTCCTTGGTCACCTGCAAGAGGTTCCTATTGAGTGAGGGACTCCTTCCCCACCACCCTCCCCAGATTGCTCCCATGGCACTTCAGACTGCAGAGAAAGAGAAGAGATGAATAATCAAACTTACAGTAGATTTCCTAAATGGTGGAGCATGGGGTCAGCTGAATCAATCCCTTCCAAAAAGACTAATGGCATAATATCTTATTTAGCTCCTACATTCTTTGTGAATTTTTGGTGTGATATTTGGCAGAACGGTATGCATTGACAAGTGAAAATGCATCTTACAATTTGACTTGCATGCTATCTGTTCAGAATTAAATTTTTGTAAAACAACTCTTCTCACTTTTTATAGGAAACAAGATTAGGGAAACTCATCAATGATGTAAGAAAGAAGACATCCAATGAGGAACTTGCTAAACGTGCCAAGAAATTGCTACGGAATTGGCAAAAACTGATAGAACCTGTAACCCAGAATGAATCCGTTCCAAGAGGATTACCGAATCCACCTGGATCAGCAAATGGTGGTGCACACAACTGTAAACCAGAAGTGCCACCTGCTGTAGTAACTGGATCAAAGCCCATCAATGAATTGAAAAGCAGGAATGATATTCAAAAGCTAACCTCACCGAAAACAGAAAAACTGGGAAATCGGAAAAGGAAAGGCGAACATAGGGATGGGCATCAGGGCCCCCCTCCTTCTAAAGTTTCCAAAGGTAGTCATGAAGTATTACAAAACTCTTCTCCTCCACCAACTAATGGGATTGCGGGGAGCCCTGAAAGTTTCCCCAGTCCTGTAGATGTAAACCTGCACACAGGGCCTGAAAGCAGCAGGACAGAACATAGTGAAAATGACAAACATAGTAAGATCCCAGTAAATGCTGTAAAACCTCACACCAGTTCTCCAGGACTTGTAAAACCTTCAAGCACTTCCTCATTATTAAAGACTGCAGTGCTTCAGCAGCATGATAAATTGGAAGAAACCACAGGACAGCACCAACCTAAGAGTCCCCGCTGTTCCTCGTTTAATCCTGGGAATATTAGGCATGACACATTTGCTCGACAGCATATCACATACTCACCAAAGGGTTCAATACCTAGTCCATCTCAAAGGTCCCAGTTCTTAGATACTGCACCGGTGCCATCACCACCACCCCCTTCCTTGATGCAACCATCAACACCTCCAATGCCAGCAAAAAGACTGGAGGTTTCTCAGCAATCAGGAACTGAGGCATCTCAACATTGGCAGGAGCAGGCATCTTCTGAAAGCCAGCAGAGGCACACAGCAGGGACACTTCAGCACACATCTCCTAGCTGCAAAACTAACTTGCATCCTGGGGAATCTCTGACGCCACACGTTGGCTTTTCACCGGACACTTCAAAAATGGACAGTGATGATGCTGCTTCAGGTTCAGATAGTAAGAAGAAGAAAAGGTACAGACCCAGAGACCATACAGTCAATTTGGATGGGCAGGTCGTAGAAGGGGGTGTAAAACCTGTGAGATTAAAAGAAAGAAAACTCACGTTTGATCCCATGACTGGACAGATAAAACCTTTAACACAAAAAGATTCTTTGCAGGCAGAAATCCCTGCAGTTGCTGAACAGCACAGGACAGAAACAGACAAGCAGGAGCAAAAACCCAACCTGCAAAGTCCTTTTGAACAAACGAACTGGAAAGAGTTATCCAGAAATGAAATAATTCAATCGTATTTAAACAGACAAAGTAGCTTGCTGTCTTCATCAGGAGTACAAACCCCAGGAGCTCACTACTTCATGTCTGAATATTTAAAGCAGGAGGAAAGCACTAGAAGAGAAGCTAGAAAGACTCATGTTCTAGCTCCTAACAGCAAACCCACAGACTTGCCTGGGGTCACAAGAGAGGTCACAAGCGATGACCTCAACAGAATACGTGAACATCACTGGCCAGGCGTGAATGGCTGTTATGATACACAGGGTAACTGGTATAATTGGACGCAGTGCATATCTTTAGATCCACATGGGGATGATGGTAGATTGAACATCCTGCCTTATGTCTGCCTAGACTGAGTACAGTTTTGCTAAAATGCTCTCACATCAGCAGTTAGAAAAAATGGCAGACACTATGCCACTTAACATGGAGAGAGCCTCCTGTCCTGAACAAACAGGGCCAACGAGCAGAGGGTATGAAGGAGCTGGTTGTTTACAGCTCTTTCCTTTAAATTCTCCTTTTGTGAAATGCTGCTACCAGTTTACTAACAAAATTGCAAAGGAAGGCATTTGAAGGTTGATAATTTTGAGTTCAAAACTCTATAGCAAGCCAGCTAAAAAAAAGTGTTAGTCCCCAAGAAGTGAAGATGATTTCCAGCACTTTGTGAATGCCGGAATCTTATTACAGGCAGGTACAGATAAAATTGTAGAAATTATCTTAACAAAATATGCATCTATTTATTTGACTTGATTTGAGTTTTTGGCAGTGAGATGTCCGAGACAATGTGCAAAAAATCTAGTTTTTATTTGCATCAGATCTTTGAACATGATTGTGTTCTTTTCAAGTTATGTGGTGCAAAGATTGGGTTTTAAACAGCGGGTGTTGCACTGCAGGTTGGCGATCTGGCTTCAGCTCAACATTCCATAGGCATCCACATACTTTAGTCTGGTTTCAGTTAAAATCCAGTCTCTGAGAAATGCTGCAAAAACTAGGTTTAAAAAAAAAAAATTTCTTCCACCACCAGCCAAATCATTTTTCTCCTTTTTCCTTTCCTGCAAACTTCTAGAAAAATTCACCTTTTCTAGAATCCAAAAGGAATGAGGGTGCTACAAGTTTGTAACTGTACTGTGAGGGGAAAAAGGAAGCCTGTTTATATGCTGGAAATATACTTGTTACCATTCCTTTAGATATTGTTTGCCTTATGGATATCCATCATAAACGCAATTTGCAAAAACAAAGAGCCTTAGTGAATGTACAGTAATTAGACTTCTGTGTTCTTGGGATGCAGAAGGGAGCAACTTTGCTATTTGGTCCTTTAAGTGGACACATTGTGATATAAATGTGGAAATAAAAAAATTTGCACAAAAAAGTTTGTGAATTATTTATATTTAAACTGGTTACTTTCAAAGTTTGGTCAGTTCAGAAAAGCCAAGTTGAAGCTAAGTACATATTACCAGCAGTGTGATTAAAACTGCATCCTGTTAGTTTACTTTCTAAACCAGTTAAAGGTGATTAGTCATATAAGATGTACTGTCTAGCTTTTCGTAGTCTTCCAAGTGTGCTGGCAATATTTACTAATATATACTGGATAATTTTAATTATGGTTAAATCCAGGGAGAGTGTGCTTGGTTTGGAGAGAGTCCTCCAAGTTACTTTTACTATACCTCACAAGTTGAGCTAATTGTTCAGCTTTCTCTTCAGTCCACTTTTGTATGTAGTAATAATAATAATTGTAGAATGTCTTTCACCTCTGATCACAGCCTGATTCAGTAATATTTTTATATTCAATATAGGCAAAACACTTGCAGCTCCTGTTAATATATTAGCAATTGGAACAATTTACTTTTACAGCATCTGGTATTGGGCTTCTGGCCTGCTGGTGCTTTAAAAAAAGAATCGGGATTACTGCCACTGCAGTAACATTAGATACATCAACAATCCAGCTTCCACTGAGGTCCTAGTAAAAGTCCCACTGATTTTAGTGAGAGCAGGATCAGGCTCTTAATTTTCCAAACAAAATCTACTTTCTAGAATGGATGTTATTCACCAGGTCAGCATTGGCTTGTTCCATGGAGTACAATGAGAAAAGCTTTTAAAATCTAATCTTTCCCATTCAGACTGAATGCTTCTGTGATTTGCCTGGCTTGTGAAATATTGAAACCTGCTGTATATGTGTATTTCAAAATCTCTCCTCAGTGCCTAGTTGTTCCCTTTTCTCTAGGACTTCAGAATTAGAAAGGCTTCTCAGCTGGAAAAACCAGCCACCATAAAAATGTTTCCAAGTATATTTTCAGTTGACTTCCATTTTTTACCCTTCTGCAGTGATAAAGACTACCCAAGCTGTTTGGAGCTGGGGAAGGTAGTATCGCCTTGTGTCTTGGAAAGGGTGGAATGGGTGGGGAAGATACTTATTTATTTATTTGGAAAACTTACACACTAAACACCCCCCCCCCCCCATCCCAGGGAGTCTGTTTGCTTCCCCTTTCCCTGAAAGACCCTGGTCATTAACCTGCCCATCTTAGGGTCTCTGAATTTAGGGTTACTCTCAGAAGGGAATGGTTGGGCTCTGATCCACCACATAATTTTTAGCCACTGTTTTATTTCCAGTTTACTCCATTTCTTCTGAAATTCTGGCTGCACTACAGGGGTCTGAAGAGGAATATAATACTCTAAATTGTCACTGGCGTTTGCAAGCAACCTGCCACAGTGCCCAGAGGCTGACTAACCACTGTGATGTTCTTAATTTCATCTATTTTATAGGGGAGGAGTCTAAAGTATCAGACCCAGCTCTTGCCCACAGCCCTACAAACTGATCAGACATTCCACTGATTACTGTGTGCTTTAAATCTCTTGTGTGACTAGATTTCACTGTTCTAAACTAGGTCATCAACCAAGTTGGAAGTAATCCAGGGTCAGAAATAGGTTCAAAAACATTTATATTTCAGCATGTTCTATTAGTGTAACCAGTGATGTTCTATCAGCTCCAGCAAATGTTGAAGATGTTTACAAGGTGGTCTTGTTAATTTTGTAAACCAGTTCAAATGAAGTTTACCTTGTACATGTTTACCTTTGTGTACTTTCATATTTTTGCATGGACTGTTTCTTGGCCAGTTGCTTGTACCCTAGGTGCTTTCCAAAATGCACTGTCCTTGTCCTAACACTTACAATCTATCAAGTATAGAACAGACATCTCCTTCTACTGTGGCATTGAAAGGCTCCCATGTGTGAATCTAGGTTCTGATATGGCCCCATTTCAGTATGGGTGCCTATATATTGGGTGTGCTGAGATGGTTTTATATAAATTCCTTTATTTTTCAAAGGATGCTTATAAGAAATAAGCAGTACAAACAATTGATATTTACCTATCCGGGAACCATTCAATGTGTCTCACATTCTATATTTTAGTTGGCCTTAGTTTACGAAGAACACTTTACGTGATGCTGCTCAAACACTCAACAATAATTTCCCTTAAATGGTTGTAGATTTTTAACAAGCGTAAAGAAGCGTTTTATCAGTATTGGTGATAGAGTAGAAACTCCCATCCCTAGGAGGAAGACTGTAAACAGTGGCCATAACAAGCTCTGTTGCTTCATTGTAAAAGTTATGTGATGTGTTAGAGAGGAGGTTCCCAGCAGGCTATTAATATTATCCTTTTGTGTTCAATACACTTAGGGGGAAAGCCAGACACAACACTTACTCTTGCTAGGCAATGTTTTACTAATGCTACTACCTCAAACTTTTCAGGAATGTTATCCCACCTGAGCAGGTGTGTTAATCTTGCCCCTGACTACCAGTGTCAATGCAAATCTAACGTTTTAAAAAAAACTTTCTCCCTTCACTTACGAGGGGAGCCCCTCATGAAAATAATTATGCGTTGTACCAAAGCAATTACATCTATAACCATCCCTATCTATAAGTTTAAACACTACTGAAACACTTATTAAAATTAGTGACCAAGAGTGGCTAGCATAGAGGACTGACTATCTTCATGCTGTTCTCGCTCCCTGGTCCAAATCTGGTGTGCATGGATTTTGAGTGAACACCCATGTGATGCTAACTATGAAATTAGTTGGTCTTATTCTAGCACACTTTTAAACAAGTGTCCCAATTGGCATCTTTACTGACAGTATAGGTGGAAGGCAGATTATCTGAATTAGTAATAGTGTAAATTACCTGTATTGTCCTGCAGATGACCCCTCCAATTCATGAATGAATTGTGTAAGTGAGGAAACTGCTTCCTGTGGTGTTTTGTGGAGTTCATTTTCCAGGACTCTGGGTTGCAATGTCTTTCTTTAGTACTAAATTCAGTGCTCATTTAAATGTGGGGTAGGTGGATGGAGAGTTAGCAATTTCCCCCTGAATTTTAAAATTAGTGAGAGGGGAAGAGGGAGGGGGGTGTGTCGCATCAAAAAACACGTTTGGAAATGTAGGAGTTTGACAAGAAATCACAAGATGTGAAATGAGGTCTTGATTTTTTTCCATTTGCAGGGAAGGAAACAGTGGTGTACACAGTGAGCTGCCCTCACCTCACTCTGAGCAGCTGAAGCCTGAAGGAGGGGGATACCTTATTTGTTTACCACAGATTGCAAGTGGAAAAATTCTGTCACCAAGAAAGTGATGCCCTGGGAGTCCTGGACTAAGGCCTTCAGTCCCACACAGCTAACACCTCAGATACAGAGGAGATCCCAAAACTCCTGTCCATCTATTCCCTGAGGAAAAAAATTACAAAACTAAAAAAATAGCTTAATTGTTCTGTACCCTTTTTACTTCACGAAAACAAGTTTGTGTGCTTTTACCCAAGTGAAGTACTTTCTTTTGTAACTATGCTAGCTTAAGGGGAAAGGTGCCTTTTGTGCCCCTCCCCCCCCATTGGTTTTATGTGCTAGTATATACTAAGTCCTGTACACAGACCAAAAACACACACCTTCCCCCTAAAGTGTTTAGAACTAACAGCTGCCTGGAGCCAGAGGGCAGTACAGAGAAACAACATTAGAGGTAGACCACATCAAAGACTGTCATCTCTGCATCCCACATATGTGACCATTGTCAAGTGGCAAAATATACATATGTATACCTTACTACAAGGGTGTTAGGACATGCATGATTGGTGGCAGACATGGGGCAGTTCAGAGAAAAGAGTGTGATTTAGTAATTTTTAGTGGTAGGGGTGAGATCTGCCTCTTGGATAAATGCTTTTCTAAGCCTTCCTGATCTTTATTAATGATATGCATTAGACAGTAGAGTGCCCATCTCCAGTGTATGGTTATTAGTGTCTGTTTTTTTAGGCCATTCACAAAAATAATGCAAAAAAGCTCTTTACATCACCCTTATTAAATGCAGTCAAAAAGACTCTAATGCCAACCTTTATAAATGCCCCTGACTAACCAATCCATCAAACGCATCCTACTGTAGACTGCTTCTAAATTTAATATTCCTGTAACTATTGCTGAGTAAGTTAGGTCTGTGGAAGTTCTACCTAGGTTAATTCTATGGAGTAGCTGGAAACAGTTCTTCCCTCTTCTGAAATTGTATCACCATCCTCCCTTGCCCTTAATTATTTTACAGCTGGTGTGTGCTCATGGTGACTTAACAGCTGGTTTAACGGGGGAATCTTCCAGAACTACAAAGTTGTTTTTAAGTTGCAATAGCCATGTTTGAACTATTAGAGGAAAAAAAAGGTTGGTCAGGGAGTTTTAGTAGTAGCTGCTACATGCCCGGATTGGTCTGCTGCTCTTGTATTTCTAAGTGTGACAGAGGCTGCTGGTCGAGAGGTGAGGCAGTAGCTCAGGAGCTGAAATCAAAGCCAGGTTTCTCCTCCGCTTAGCGCCAACCACCACTTTGTATGGGGGGGGGGACGCTGCAGGGAGCCCTTAAACCACATTGTAAACCCTGTATATGATGGAAAGCATTTCAAGCCAGGGGTGTGGCAGCTCCCGCCCCGCACCCTAGTTCCAGCACCTCTGTCCATCTGCCTGAACCAGAGTCCTGCTACTAGAGAGGCAAGGAGGAGGAGGTAATGGCTTTCATCGGACCCACTTCTGGTGGAGAGGGACAAGCAGTCCCGCGTAGAGAGGTGTGTCCAATAAAAGACATTACCTCCCTCCTCGTCTGTCAAACAGAACAATGCCTGCGCTGCGGGACCTCCCCACCCCTGGGCCGCTCCCTCGCCACAGAGTCCGTTACCTCAGCTTTAGGGCTGCCTCCCGCCAACGGCACTGCGCGCGTCCTCTTCAAGCCTCGCGTCGCCCCACAGCACTGGCACGGCGGGGAGGGGTCGTTCTGCCCCGCCGCTCGGGCACGGACCCCACCGTGCATAGCGGGGGTAGAGGCCTGTGGCCCACCCCAGCCCCGCGGTTCGGTCCCGCCAGGACACGACGCTTTCCGCAAATCCGGAGTCACGGGGCCCGTTCCGGCTCCTCACTGCCTGGATGGAGGCGGAGGCGGAGGCGGAGGCGGAGCCAGGCGAGCGGAAGTGACGCCATGTACAAAGCCCCGACCTCGAGCCTTGTGGTATGGCGGGGAGGGCCCCCCCAGGAAGCGACGCGCTGGCGGCGCTGACGTTGCGCCGCGGTCTGTCGGGACCCGTAGGTAGCGATGGCCGCCGCGCTGGCGGCTCCGGGCGGCGGCGGCGGCTCCGGCTCCGGGGCGCCGGCGGCGGCTCGCGGACCGGCGCTGCGGGAGGGCGCCCGGGTGTCCGCGCTCTGCCTGGCCTGGTACGGGCTAAGCGCGGGCGGGAACGTGGTGAACAAGCTGCTGCTGGGTGGCTTCCCGCGGCCAGTCACCGTCTCGCTTTTCCACATCCTGGGGCTCTGCGGCCTCTTGCCGCCGCTGCTGCGCGCCTGGCGCGTCCCTCCGGCCGGGCCCGCGCAGCTTCCGCCCCGCGCCTACCCCCGCTACATCCTGCCGCTCGCCTTCGGCAAGTACTTCGCCTCCGTGTCGGCGCACGTCTCGCTCTGGCGGGTGCCGGTGTCCTACGCGCACACAGGTGAGGAGAGTCCAGCGCCGGGGAGAGCTAAGCCCTTCCTTGCAGCCGCCGCCGCAGATTCTAGTTCAGTCGTCCCTGGGGAGCCCCCTGCGATATTCCATGCCTGACCCGGGCTGTGGCGCCTTTGATAGGGAGGGGTGCCATTTCTCTGACCTGTTCCTGGCTCAGCCTCGTTGCTTCTCTTCCCTCCCCTCGAAACCGAGTTACCCCTGTCCTGGTTACTGTAGAGTCTTTCCCAGTTCATCTGCTAGTAACGTTTGCCCCTTGCGGACTATTATATTCCTCAAAAACAACAAGGAGTCCGGTGGCACCTTAAAGAGGTTTTTACCCATGAAAGCTTATGCTCAAATACATCTGTTAGTCTTTAAGGTGCCATCGGACTCCTTGTTGTTTTTGTGGATACAGACTAACACGGCTACCCCGATATTGTATTCCTGCCACTCCCCTTTTTGAGCTACCCATTCTATTTGCTATTTTCCATAGACTCTTAATCTGGTTCTTTGTGTTAGCCTGAGCTCTAGACTCCCCACCCCTGTAAATGTATGATCAGTGTTAGGCTCAACCACACTCTAAACAAATGATGCTTTAAAGGAAAAGCATAACACTTTGAGTTTCTAACAGTTTTGTGAAACTTTCACTTGACAAAAGTTAAGGAGTACTTGTGGCACCTTCGTTGATGATCTTAATCTTTGTTTTATTTTCATAATCTCAGTTTTGACATTGACTCTTCCTCAGTGCTAGGGTTTGGATATGTCTTTTTGCAGACTTCTGTGTACTTTCCCCATTCATGTTTTTCTGTTGGGAACAGTTTGACTTTAGTACCCTTATTTAAACTTCCCTTCTGCTTTCAGTAAAGGCAACAATGCCAATATGGGTGGTTCTGCTGTCAAGAATTATAATGAAAGAAAAACAGACTACAAAGGTAAGGAAATTACTGGTGATTCCTCATCTTCATTTTCATTGCTAATCCATGCTGAATTTAATGACAGGGATTGAAAAATTCACTCACATGAGGCAAGTGGAAACCTTTCCCAAGCGAGTACTGTAAGACTGCAGAGAGTAAGCATTCATTTTACAGATATAAGCTTCTAGTCCTTATGATTGTAAAGAAATCCTTCCAAATATGAAGAGCGAGCTTATTCTGTGCTTTCTGGAGCCAGACTCCTACCATGTATCTGGCACAGTTTAATTTTCTCAAGCAGCAACAAGGTGAAAGTGGAAACTCAGGATCTTGTTGTCCTTCCAAAAACGTGCATGAATGTTGTTGACTTGAAAGTTCCTAGAAGATGCATGCTGCTGTCATCTGCTTCCTCTTCCAGGTGTATTTATCACTGATCCCTATAATCAGTGGTGTACTGCTGGCTACAGTCACTGAACTCTCTTTTGATATGTGGGGACTCATCAGTGCTCTTGCTGCTACACTCTGTTTCTCACTTCAGAACATCTTCTCCAAAAAGGTAATAGTTCTGTTGTTCGTTCTGCTGGATGTAACTCTTAAATATGTGGCATCACCTTTCAGATGGCAGGAATGTATTTCCCAGTATAGAATGGGGTTTGTACTCTTATATGGTACTTCGTGCATCTGTTATATATCCAGCAATAGTTCACAAAGCCTTGGAAGTTAGCTGTTATGTTGAGTGAAGAAAGTTGGCCATGACCCAGAGTTTATCCTTGGCTTTGTTCCATGTCATGGAATATTTAGCTTCCATCAGCAATGACTGAGAGGACTTTCTGCCTAACAACATATTTGAAGGATGGCACCTTTACTGAGCCAGTCCCTCTCTCCAGACTGAAGTGCCATTACTCCAAGTCCTGCAGTGGAACTACAATCCAAATTTAAAACATGTAAATCAACTTCTGAACAAAAGTCAGACTCCTTAATACCAAACAGAATATTTAGCACTTATTAGTATATGACTGATGCCCTTGTATAGAAATAAAGACTTGGCTGTTGACCCTTCGAGCATTCAAGTCAACTAGGCAGTACATCATTGCATTCAGGTAGGCTGCTATTTATCTCTAATCACATGGTACAAAGTGAGTTGTAGGTTCTGTGAAAGAGAAGTATTGTAGTTGTTTGATCAAACACTACACCAATGAGTCAAATGTTTGGAATTGTACTTGCTGAAACAGGTCCCCATCCTTTGAATGAGGATGGTCAATACTTGGAGAAAGGGTGATTTCTGATGTCTTTATCAGGTGTTGAGAGATTCCAGAATACATCATCTTCGGCTGCTAAACATACTCGGATGTCATGCTGTGTTCTTCAT
This sequence comes from Dermochelys coriacea, assembly GCF_009764565.3. Taxonomy (NCBI): domain Eukaryota; kingdom Metazoa; phylum Chordata; order Testudines; family Dermochelyidae; genus Dermochelys; species Dermochelys coriacea. Next base: position 16,151,560 of record NC_050092.1, read on the forward strand.
GATCCCAACATGGGTTTTGGTGGATCTTTCTTCCTTTCTAGTAGAAAATGACTTGGTAAGTCTTTGGCGAGCTTCAAGGTAGTGTAATTGCTTGGACATCTCTCCTGCTTTTTAAAGATTTACCCATATCTAAGGCAAGAGGTATTGTAATTGCCACCACGTGCCACTAAACAGTGGTGAAAAAGCAGGCTCTGAGGTTATGGTAAGGCTCATTACAGGGTCACTAGGCAAAACGAAACTTGTCTGGTATGTGGCACTAGCACCTTGAGGCAAGAGCACTGAAGAGCAGATTGTGATGAGCCTAAAATGTAGGTTGTGAGGTTGCCTGTTGAAATGGACAAAACAGTTAATTTGAGAGGGGAGATAGTGGTGTATCACTGCCTTTTTACTCAGCCCTCCCTACCAAAATGCCAGTAACAATCGACTTGTTTAAGCTATTGTGAATTGCATCCTTATCTCCTTATGAAGTTCTCTTTCTTCTCTGAAACTGAAGATTAACATTTTTTTTTACTTTGTTTTTTCCATAGAGTACAGTGTCCCACTGGTCCTGGACTTTAATGCTGCTCATAATCAGTGGATTTTGTAACTTTGCCCAGAATGTCATCGCCTTCAGTATTCTTAATTTAATCAGCCCATTAAGTTACTCTGTTGCAAATGCCACAAAAAGGATCATGGTCATTACAGTTTCCCTTATAATGCTTCGAAATCCAGTCACCAGCACCAACGTTCTTGGGATGCTGACTGCAATCTTAGGGGTATTCTTGTATAACAAGGTAAGTCTCTATTGTGAAACCTAAGCCAGTCAATAGTGGCTGAAAGCCATTACTCTCTACTGACTGTAAATGGCCTTTGTAAAATGAGTTGTCCATAAGCAGACCAAAACAGGTAATTGTGTAACAAAAAAACCCAAACAAAAATCATAAATGGCCAAGTTGTCAGGCTCAGGGGAGACCAAGAAATGAATGGGCCTTGGTTAATGAGCTCCCCCTGGACCTTGAGTGGAATTGAGGCACATTGATGTTGGAAGTGGGGAGCAGTGCATACGGGGAAACTTGCTTTGCTGCTCCTTACTGTGATGTTTGTGGCATCAGTGGACTTATCTCCAGAGTTGTAAATTATAGCATCTTTCACCACCACTTAAATTCATTCTTACAAAAGTATACAGTGCTGCTCTTGCTCCTTTTCAGCTTCTACAAGCACACAAATACGTATGCCAATAACTTGTTTGTTTGGGAGTTCTGGTGAACATAAAAAGAGATTTCTTGTGATCAATGTTCTAACCTAGATTGACTTCGTGTTTCACTAGTGGCTCAAGGCTTTTGAGCAAAATCGGGACTCTTGTTAACTAGGAATGATGATGGCAGAAGATTTGCATTAGGAGTAATTGTGGATTTAAAACATTAGTGAGCATAGCCTTTAAGGCAGTGGTTCTCAACCTGTTTACCATTGTGGGCCGCATATATGGCCCACAACATGTTATGTGGGCCGCATCCAATACTACCTGTATGGCCCTCAGGATGTCACATGGGCCACAGCTCTGTTCTGACTGGGCCGCAAGTTGAGAACCACTGCAGTCTAATGTGACTAGTTTCTGTGTGGGACAGGTGTCTGCTCTTTGCTTACTGTTGTCTGAGATAATTAGTTAGTTCTTTGTTCCACAGACAAAATATGATGCAAATCAGGAAGCAAAGAAGCAGCTACTTCCAGTTACAACTGGAGACCTTATGAATCTGGAACATCACTGGAACACTCCAGAAAAGTCTCAGAATGGACTCATGATATTCGCACAACATGGAGATTACCAGTATGGCCGAGCCAATGTCTTGACAGATCACTTCCAGTATAACAGGCAAAATTATCCAACGACATACAACTTAAACAGATATGATATATAGGATTCTGATAAGCAGGTATAGACTGTAACAGTTGCCCCAGAATTATCAGAAACTTCTGGCATGCTCTTGAATGTAAAGCTGTAGATTGTATAGGTTCTTCAGAGGGGAAGATGCATGTGTATCAAAAGTGGTATAGATTTTCATTTTCAGCCAAGCAGGTTTCTAAACATGAAGCAATTATATCAGACACTGGAAAGGAGTGTACAGTAGAATTTCTTGTACAGAGATTCTGGTGAAATGCAAGTGTAAAACTCCAGCGTAAATATTTGCTGTCATGTTTTCAGAGCCTGTCAACTGACTACTGTTTTGGCAGTAAAAATGTAGCCAGTATTTCCTTTCCAGGCTAACAACTTGACCTTTAACTTGTGTTTAATTTTATTTTTAATGCTACATAGTTCATTACTTTCCAAATGAAATTTATGAAACTTTTGTAGAAAGTGAAACTGTGTATGCTCCTAATTGGTGTTAGCAGGGCTTGTCAGTTGGAGGAGAGTTGATTTGTGTGTCTAAAAGCAGATTTGAATTTCAGTTGCACAGGTTTAAAATGTCATGCTGATATTAAGTACCTGTTGGAGAGTCTTCACATTCTTTGATTGATGAAGTTGTGTAAATGTTTCAGTAGTTACTCTTCATCTGACAACAGAAAACACCTTGCCAAATAAAAATTAGTATTTGGAACAAGGCTGTTTTCCTGTGACTTCTCTGCACTTGTTTTTGTAACCCTAGCTTGTTGCCATCCTGAGTTGGGAGACACTTACGGATTGTTTTTTCTTTCTCGCTTTCTTTTTATTGGGAGAATTATACTCCATCATATGACTTATGTTTCATGAATGTGGATTTGGATGTATCACATCCCTTCTAATTGTCTACGAAATCTATTTTTTGGCCTCCAATTATATTTTATGTTTTTCTTCCACAATAGTTCTAGTAGCACTAAGTATGTTCTGCCTAACTTGTATGTTCAGATGAGTTATGGAAGTTAACGTTTATACCCTTTTTTCCTCCTGTAGTGCCCCTGGCTTGAATAATGAATTATGAGAAATTGTTCTTGAGTCAAGAGTGAATATGTAAAATTTTGAAGAATGGGTATTGAATTTTCTGTTTTGCACTTTTTGCATAAATGAGGGTGCTTTGACAAAACATGAAGTTTTGTTAATGAGTTATGTCACATATTGTGTGTGAGAGAGAAGTGAAGCCATATGAGCTTTGGAGTATAGAAAACTATTTTTGGCAAAGATGATGATCTTCAGGTCTTGGAGGAGGAGCCCATCATATAGTGGATTGAGATTCTGGCAGGAGAAGTGCTGGGCGCATTCTTGCTGATAGGTCATTAAACAAACACCAGTGACTGACGTCAGTAGTGATGGACATTATACAAAATACTCCCTCCCCATGTATTCTTTTCATGAAAGATGATTGCCTTTTAGAAGCAAGATAATTTTGTGGCTTTCTTCTTGATTAATTATTTACATACCTTTTTATTTTTATTTTTTTTTCCTGTAAGTGCAAAGCTAAATCTATTCCCAGTCTGCTAGATGCTTGTAGAAATTCCCAGTGTAATAGTTTTGTTGATGTGTCTCAAAGGAGATAATGATGCATTCTCTGGAGGCTGGGCCAAATTCAGTCATGGTGTATGAGCAGAACTCCACTGATGTCAGTGGAGGTGAATGTGTTCATGCTAGTAGGAAATTTTGCACTTGGATGTTTAATCTGTAAAACTCAAGGTTCAGAAATCATTCTGGAGACCCTTCCCACACAACTGTTAAACCAGAATTGCTTTCATAGACTCTGGGCTTCATTTCTTTACAACTGTTATTTCATATTAACAACATGCAAAAGGGAAAAATACAGCCAGTGGAAAGACTGACGTAATGTATTTCTAAGGCACCCTTTTTAATATCTGAGTACCATTGCATAAATGCAGAAGGAAGGATGATCTTGTGGTTTAATACTCTGGACTGGGACTCTGGTTCAGTTCCTGGTTCTGCCGTAAACTTCCTATGTGAACTTGGACACAAATCACTTAGCCTGAAGTTTTCAGAGGAAGTTAAGAGAGTTAGAAGCCAAATTCAGTTACACACTCAGCTCCCATTGAAAGTAACTCCTATAAACCTGTCTGAAAATCTCAACCTTGATTTTTGTGCCTCAGTTCCCTATCTGTAAAATGGAGATAATTCTTCCATACCTCAGAGGGGTGCTGTTCTGGATTACTGCAGTGATGGAGGCCATAAAAAGGCATAACAATCCCTCTGATCTGTGCTTTTCTAGTGTGCCTACCACCGTATCTTGGCACCATGTGAATCATCCCTTCAGGGAAGAGGAACACAGCCACCTTCTCCTTTTTTCCTAAGTAGATGCTTGCTTAATCATATTTAGGTGGCTTATTTCGTAGCGATTGCAATCTAGTCTGTTTCACAACTCCTTCCTTAGAAGGCTTGTATTGCACCCTCCTAAACTAGCAGGACGTGGGCTCAGTCTCATCTGTCAGGGTTGTAATCACAAGTGAGGGCCCCTTCTGAGAATGCCTTGTCCCTGTTTCTCAAATTCTAATCTGGACTGTGGCAGCCTCAGTGTCCCCCATGAATACAACTGCTGTAATGCGGTGCAGTGCAATGCAATAGGGGGTGAGAGCTAGGCCATAGTCCACTTAGGGCTCTGAAGATAACTTTGTAGGCTTTTCTCCTAGAGGCTACATGACCTGTGGTCATGCTTTGCTAGTTCAGGCTGTATAGTCAGTGGGAATTATTTTGTACAATAGAATCTTTAGGTGAATCATACTACAGTAAATGATTTCCTTGAATACCTGAACCAAAGTTCCAATGCAATTACTACCTACATTCAGATAAAGGAAGTTTCTGATATTGTTGGAACTTGTAAAAATTGCAAGATTTTGTTTCGTGAGGTGAAACATTTGTCTAGTTTTAACATGGTTTGTAAATTAATGGCATATTTAACTGTACATTTAACTGCAGAAAATATGAAAACACAGGAATAAAAAGGGTATATCTAGATAATCATGTATAATAACCCTGCTATTAAATCAGTGAAGAAAATACTTTACTCTTTTTTTGCTTTCAGTACAATTTGAGGGAGTGCCATAAATCAGTAAGAATATTAGCCAATTGGGGGACCAGATTAATTTTTTGCAATATTGTGTGTAATATGTTGGTTTCAGATATTTACATAGAATAAAAGAAAGCTGGGGCTCTGTAATTAGTGTATGATTCAGACATTAGCTACTGCAGCTTTTTTAAATTGTCAGAGTTCCAGTCTCTGTAGTGTACATTACACTGACGCAAAACTGAGGAATCCTATCCCCCCAAAAATACTGGGTATTACTAAAAATAAGCATGCACAAAGAAACCAAGCACTTCTTTCAGCTACCCCTTCCGTGGGTTTTTGCACTGAGAGAGTCCATCAAATAACTTGGTGCTGCTCGAAGATCTTGTGAAAACCTTCCCTTATGGACCAAATGATGACTAGTGGTGTCCTTATTTCAGTCAATGAAACATTCAGGTGTCTTATGCAGTTAGCTGAAATAGCTAAACACTGATGAATTATATTCAGAGATAGTTCAATATATTAGGAGTGCAAGGCTCTTGTGAAAATGACTTTAGTAACTTCAGGTCAACACTAAGAGTTGCTGGTCAGAAAAGGTCCCATCCTTCAGTAATGTCCTAACCCACCTCTTTGTCTTCAATGTAGCAGTAGAATTTTCTGCTATAAAGCTGTTTTGTATTGCCCTTAACCATGTTATAAGATGAAAGTTTAAAAAAACAAACAAACAAAAAAAACTAGGTTAACTTGGTGCTGGTAAGAGCAGTTTAAGGTAAATGATTAATTGTGATCTTATTTACACACAAATATTTATATGTAAATATTTAAGAGCAGCTGTATGGGTGGCACATAAAAACCTCCCCCATTCTATGTTTTTTCACATGTTGATACATTTTGGATGAATTTGTGTGTTCAGTGTTTTTACCTCTCAAAGGATAAAATTTGATGCTTATGGAATCTGGCACTTAAAACTGTAGAGTGTGAATTGCTGTAAAATGTTTTGTGGTTCTTATTTCTACTGCATTACTCTGTACCACTCGGTATGTAACTTAGTATGACTGTTTTGTCTGCCCTTAGCGGCGGATTCCCCTCTGCTACTCTGTACATTGTACATACCATCATTGGTGGTGTGCTAGTGGTCCATATCAGGTGAGAGACTAAGGAAAGGGAGAAATTGCTCTGGTGGCTTTTGAGTGTTGGGGAATGTGGGGATTTATCTGCTATCTAATTGGGTAGGTTAGATGGACTTTTTAGGCCTGCTGTGGAGTTCCTTACTTGAATACCCAGTGGTGGTGGTTGTAGCCCTCTGGGCACCTTGAGGTTACCAAGAAGGTTGAATAGTATTGCTGCACGCTGGGGATATAGTAGACTGTACAGTGGTTATAAGGACTTGGAGCACTAGAATCTTGTAGAGTTTGGCAAGTGGAGGTGTGTGGTGGTGTTAGTCTTGATTGAGAAGTTTCTTGCTAGGTGAAGCCACAACTAAAATTCTTAGTATGATCCTGCCGTGTTCTGTGAAATGCCCAGGAATGCAGAGTGATGGAGAAATGGTGACCAGACTCTTCCTATTGTTTGGTATAAAGTCAGTTTCAGTTGTGCACCATCATATCCAGATGTGCTGCAAAAGCTCATTTTCTTGTGAGCTTTTAGGGCGATTGGGGTCTAATGGGTAGAGGGGTGGGTAGGTCTTGTGATATAGTTGTGTTGGGAAGTTCACCTTTTTTCTTTTGTGGGAGTGTCTATGAACTGGTACTTTGTGTAACTGGAAATATACTGCTGAAATATAGAGATATACTGCTGAAACTGTGGGAGGTGTCTGCAACTGTATGTCCCAGATAAAGAGGTAGAAAAAACAATTTGGATCAAGTCCTCATTAGGTCTTCTTAAACTCTAACTGGTCATTTGTTTTTATAAGTTGAGTTTTTCTTTCCTAATAGTTTAGGCCCTACATTTAGATTTTTATGGTCTTGTTCTGTAGTTCTCATATAAACTATATCCCAAAAAGGTTTTGAGAATTACTTAGTGAAGCAGAGGGAGTGGGGAGAGAAGTAAGAGTTGGTGACAAGGGAGAAAAGCTGCTTCACTGAAGTGTGAAGCAAGATGGCAAGTCAGTCATAGTTTTTTTTTTTTTAAAGGGTTTTTCAAAAATCAACTCGAATATAAATGTTTGGGTTTTTTTTTAAACTTCAGTTTTGGAAGAGAAGTTGGAAACTCAAGTACAAAAGGATTGTGTTAACATACGAGAACCATAAAATGAAACGTTTCAGAGTAGCAGCCGTGTTAGTCTGTATCTGCAAAAAGAAAAGGAGTACTTGTGGCACCTTAGAGACTAACAAATTTATTAGAGCATAAGCTTTCGTCGCTCATGAAAGCTTATGCTCTAATAAATTTGTTAGTCTCTAAGGTGCCACAAGTACTCCTTTTCTTTTTATAAAATGAAACGTCAGTCTAATTTTATTGTACAAGATGAAATGCAAAAAGTGAAGTGTAAATGATGAGCTATATTTTAAATTTTTTAATTAAAAGTAACACAAGGCTTTTTAATTATGGCATGATAGTGTCCATTTAAAGAATCTGCATTCTCTTTCTCTGTAACAATTATGCTCGTACTTAAGTTTAATTAGCTCTGTAGTAGGTTCCTGAATGCCCAGGTTCTTGACATTCTGACATTGTGTAATAAAATTCTAGTGTAGTGTTAAGTGCTGCTGGCATGGACTGGTGTTAAGTCACAAAAGCTCTCTCCCTGCCCCCCTCCGCCATGTTCATATTACAGCATTTCTGTAAGAGTTGAGCCAAGGCCCAAATGCTGTGGCTACACTATCCTAATATGTACGCAAATGAGGTGTTTGTTCCTTTTGAGGATGCTGAAATGGGAATAGTCCAAAAAGATTTGCAAAGGTTTTGGGAGAAGGAGGGGGAGAGCAAACAGACCTGCTCTTATTGCACAGATAAGTATTAACAGCTTGTTCTTAGAGGAATAGGAAGTTTTTCTGATCTGTGGAGCAGGCCTCAACTTGGAAAGACAAGTTCAGGACACTCTCTAAATTAGTTAAACTTAGTATCTAAAATCTGAATCCTGTGGTCGTTCTTAAATATGTTCCAATTACTTCATAAATGTGAACTTTTTAGTTGTGCATCCAACAGAATTGGTTCATTGATGTTAATATGGAAAGGTGTATTTGCTCCTGTTCTCTGAATACTTCTCTTTTTGGAATGCAAACAGAATATTTCCAGGGAAGGAATATTTAATTGTGATGTGCATCTCTCTTCCAAATCTAAAGTGAATTTTTCAAGTTTTATTTTTATGTACAGTAATTATGAATTTTTAGCTTATGAACTTTAAAGTGGAAAAAAGTGTTGTAATTATACTTTTTAAATATTGAAAATGTAAATAAAGACGAATTCTGCAAAATCAGTTCCTGCCTACTGGTTAGAATTGTGGAGAAGCTGGCTAATTCTTATCACCCTTGGGCCGTAACAAGATTAGCTAGTCTACAGTTGGGCTATGGGGCAATTTATTTAATGACTAGGGCCCTGCCAAATTCATGGCTGTGAAAAACGCATCACAGACCGTGAAATCTGGTCTTTTGTGTACTTTTACCCTATATTATTCAGATTTCACAGGAGAGACTAGCATATCTCAAAGTGCGGGTCCTAACCCAAAAGGAGAGGGGGCGCAAGATTATTGTAGGGGGATTGTTATATTGCCACCCTTACTTCAGAGTTGGGTCAGGACTCCTACAGTTACAACACTGTGAAATTTCAGATTTAAATATCTGAAATCATGAAATTTCAGATTTTTAAAATCCTATGACTGTGAAATTGACCAAAATGGACCCTGAATTTGGTAGGGCCCTATTAATGACCAAAGGATTTAGCCTGTTAAACTTGTAACATGTTGCAGTAAGTGGCTTCTCTAACATATTACCTGTTTAACCATGGGCATAGGGTTTTTCCTTGCACTCGAGTAACTACGTTCTAATTACAGATCTTCAAGATGCTCATATAGCATAATGATGAGGGTGAGCTGGTGGCATGTGGCTAGTGTCAATATTTTTATCCCAATTAGGTCCTGTTTGTTTTGCAGTTTGGTCTAAGCAGGTATATAAAATATACTACAATGCCGGCAATATAAAACCCCCTCTTTTAGCATTTTGATAAGTTTGGTTCCAGTGATTTGTTCTGCATTATCCCATGGTTTTCATCTAGATAGTTGAATACAGCCTATCAGCTAGTAGACTCACATTTCCAGTCTCCAACAGTCATAGCTGACTTTTTCAAAGCTGCGTAGGGGACTCTTACAAAGGCATAAAGCGCAGTTAGGTACTTAACTCCCACTTGAAAATCTTCTCCTTAGACATCCTTCCCTAAAATTAATGGAAGATGGTTCTTAAACCCCACTGTTCAGTACTTGCCACCCAAAGGTACACTAGAATTGTCCACTTGTGTATTTATCATATGCACAGGAACAGGAAGCTTCCTTTATTATTAGTTCAACCTGCAAATGCAAAATTATTTCTGCTTAGTCTCCTCTCCCAGAGATCTATTTACTGTATACTGGTTTAGACTTTGGTTTTGCTCCATAGAAAAAGCTCTCTCTCTAGGTTTCCCTAGCTGATGCAGTGCTTCATGTGGTTTTCATTCTCTTCCAGGGATGAACAAGGAAACCTAGAGATAGCTTTTTTTTTTTTTTCTCTACTTCTTCCATAGAGCAAAAAACACAAGTCCAAGTATACAGTGAACAGATCTCTAGGTAAACTGGGATTAAAATAGAAAAATCTGCTCTTGCAGGGACAAGTGGACAATTCTAATGTTCCTTAAGGCAGCAAGTACAACTTTCACAGAGACAACTGTACCTGGCCTTGATCTGGCCTCTGCATTACAGACTTGTGATCTGTCCCATACAACTCTACTCCAGTAATTGAAATTCGGACCCCATTTAATGTGTTTTGATAGAAGAACCTACCTGCGCCATGTATCCTGTTAATGAAGCTGTTACAGCTTCCTTTCAAGGAAATTGGGGTGAAGCCGAAGGATGGGACAAGACCAGGAACAGATCAGTCCAGGAAGCCTTGCGAAACAAATGGAGTGATGGAACTGATTTTTTTTTTCCAATTAAAAGCGATCTCTGTTTTGAGAATTTCTGATTCAATAAAACTAGCCCTAATTACTGAGACTATTACATTCCTGTAACTGTTTCCATCACATGCTTGCTGAGTACTTTATACAATCATTAGTGAATTAAATCTCCCATTCTGCTGCCTATGAAAGGTAAGGACTGTTGTTCCCAATTTATAAAAATAGAAACAGGTGAGGTGAGGCCAGACACCATGCAGTGAGCACAAGGAAGAGTTAGGGCTGGTATAAACACAGGTGGTTTTGTAGTACTATAAATATCTGTCCAGAAATAGATTATAGTTAAAGTGGGACAAATCCCCAGTGTAGACTATTATGCTTGTATAAAAGTGATTATGCTGACATATTCCCCTAAACTAATATAGTGAAAGCACTTTAAAAAATGGTGGCTAGAACAGCCCTTCAGGGGCTCCAGCAGTCCTAGTTCTCTGTTGGGCTTTTACAATGGAGGATGTCCTCTGAGGTGTAGATCTAATTGAATTGCCCTGTACTCAAAGAAGCGACTGCCCTGGTGCCTCTCCCCACTGTGGGATGCTCACGGCCCAAATACGTAACTGTGTCAGGTTTCAGAGTAGCAGCCGTGTTAGTCTATATTCGTAAAAAGAAAAGGAGTCCTTGTGGCACCTTAGAGACTAACGAATTTATTAGAGCATAAGCTTTCGTGAGCTACAGCTCACTTCATCGGATGCATTTGAAGTGAGCTGTAGCTCACGAAAGCTTATGCTCTAATAAATTTGTTAGTCTCTAAGGTGCCACACGTACTCCTTTTCTTTTTGTAACTGTGTCAGATGCAGCACTCGGGTGGAAGTTTACAGCCGGGGTGGGTGCAGCGCACAAGGGCCGCTCCCGGGACCTCGGTGCTGGCCTGAAGTGGTTTGCATTCTATACAGGGTTGGCAATTCGATTCATGGGCTCTCAGCAACCCCGGCCCTCAATACAAATTGTTCCGGCGCCCCGTGCAGGGAACAGCGTTCCAACGGTAAATTCACACACGCTGCCTGCCAGAACCAGCAGGCGCCACACACGGGGCCTGAAGGAGAGGGGGACGGAGGGAGAAGCGGCGTTCGTAGATGGAGCTAATTCCGGCCCTGGGGAGCCATGCGGGGGGAGAGGAAGAGATGCGGCCCCTGACCCAGCGCTGCCCCCTCCCTCACCTCAGCCGCGGGCGCTCGCGGAGCAAGGGACTCACTCGCCGGAACATGAGGCGACGCGTGGCGCGAAGCGGCCTCCCAGGTGGGCAGGCGCAGCCAGTGCTAGTGACCCGCCCTCCCGCTTGTTTCTATGGTGACGGACCCGTAAACCGCGGCGGCGTCAGTGCCGTAAAGGCTCTTCTTGCGGCACTTCCGGTCGGCTAGGCCTAGGGCAGGCCGGGCCTACCCTAGTATTGGGTCTGCAGAAGGAGAGATACCTCATTTTCCCGCAACTATGGAGATGCCGCTGCCGCCCGATGGTGAGACCGGCCAGGGGGCTATACTTGTCGCCATGGCCCCGGAGGCACTGGGGGCTCCTTCGCCGGGGGGCTGGGCGGGGTTTGGGCCTGGTCAAGGGGATGGTCGGGGAGTGTGGGGTTTAGCTCGGGGAGGGTGTGCGGCCTCACAGAGGGTAGCGGTAGCGGTAGCGGAAGCGGAGGCCTGGGGAATTGGGGTTGGGGGCCGCGTGGTCTCAGGGAGGGATGGGGGCCTGAGTAGGGCTGTGGCAGGGCGATGACGTTTCTATCTCCCTCTCCCCGCCCCAGACCAGGAGCTGCGGAATGTCATTGACAAGTTAGCGCAGTTTGTGGCGCGGAATGGGCCCGAGTTCGAGAAGATGACGATGGAGAAGCAGAAGGAGAATCCCAAGTTCTCGTTCCTTTTTGGGGGCGAGTTTTATGGCTACTACAAGTACAAACTGGCGCTGGAGCAGCAGCAGTGTGAGTGTTGGTGTCGCCAAAGCCCTTGGTGGACAAGAACAGATGTATTTTAACCATCTGCTTGACTTCACAGCTAGTCTGTGACAGAGCTGGGACTAGACCCCAGCAGCCCTGATTTTCAGCCCCTGATTTAACCACTCCCCTTCTATAGCTGGGAATAGAATCTAGGAGTCCTGACTCCCACCCTTCACACTTCCAGTGAAGAATAGTGTATTTTAAGCTGCTTTTGAAAGGAAGCTTTTGATTTTGGGGGGGGAGGGAAATGTGAATTTTATATTTTATAAAAAAGGATTACTTGTGGCACCTTAGAGACTAACACATTTATTTGAGCATAAGCATTCGTTAGCTTCCTCGGATGAAGTGAGCTGTAACTCACGAAAGCTTATGCTCAAATAAATTTGTTAGTCTCTAAGGTGCAACAAGTATTCTTTTTCTTTTTGCGAATACAGACTAACACAGCTGCTACTCTGAAACCTTTATATTTTATGTAGCTCAGCCCAGACACTCTCGTCTAATGTTTTGTCCTGACGCAGACAAATCTTGGTTAGGTTTTTTCCTAATCTTTTTTGTGGTTCGTGCTCAAGCAGTTGACTTAGTCCTGTGCATGCAATCGCTCGTACTCTTTATACTGACAGGTTTCAGAGTAGCAGCCGTGTTAGTTAAATTTGTTAGTCTCTAAGGTGCCACAAGTACTCTTTATACTGTAATTGTAGAAAACTTAAGCCAGTCATTATGGAAAAGCTGATCTGGCATACTTTAATGGTATTCTTAAAATGTGAATGAGAACTAAGCATTTGCAACAGATCCAACTTGGGATGTCCAGAGTCCCATTGTTAAATAAATACATGTTAAAAATCATGTTGAAGTATAACATGCTGGAGCTTCAGATTTTGGCTAAGTATCCAGGAGTGTGCATCATTTTAATTGATGTTTGTTTTATATTATAAAATTATGTAAGAAAGAGGTTGAGTTTGGTTTCTGGAGTTAACAGGGTGCATAGGTTGTTTAGGATATTGGTGTAAACAAACGAACCACTTTTTATGACTCTTACCATGAACATTTTTTTCTGGTAGTGCTGTGCAAACAGACTCAAGACACAGAGGCCACTGCACAGATCCAGCCATTGTCACAGCCCTCTCTTCCACCAGCTGCAGCTATCCCAGCTCCACAAGGAGCTCCCTCTGTGGAGGAACTTATCCAACAGAGTCAATGGAATCTCCAGCAGCAGGAGCAGCATCTCCTTGCTATGCGACAGGTAGGCTCAAGATCAAGTATTAGCTTTACATACATTGGACTGCCAGTGGCAGCAGTCCATTGTATTCCCACAAAGATTTGGATTGAAGGGAATCTTGAGCATCTTGCTTCTAGCTAGTGGTAATTTAGGGTAGCATCATGGGACTAGACATGAGCTGGCATCACTTTGTATATGGTATCTCCTGCAGAACAGAAATGATAACCTGTTTAGAGCAGAGACACCCAATCTTTGTTCAACCAAGGACCACATTTATAACTTACGAGGAGAGTGAAGGCTACACTCATCTTGCATAAAATTGAAAGGTTGCAGCTGTGACTTGCAGAGGCTTTCAGCATGCAGCAATTCATTTTTTATCTGAATGGTGGTTTCTTGGATCAGGGTGAAACATTGCATGCAGGAAACAGTGGTTTTCATGGGCCTCAGCTCAGTATTAAAGATGTGTTGCATTACATTATAGAATTCTCTGGGTGTGGACCTTGATTATGTGCTGAGGTCCTCGCTTGGTTTCTGCTAGATACTGACAGATACAGGATTTGTCATAGGGAAGCAGGTGGACAAGGGGTTAGTGACAGCCAGCTTGTAACGTATCTGTCTGTGTCAATATGAGTAGAGCATCTTGGTCTCCGTAGAGGGCTTCCTATGACTAGGAGCACCTCCGATTTATTTGCTGAGTTTTGTATCAAAAGGATATTGCCTATACTAAAACAGTCTTTTTTAGGAACAAGTTACATCAGCGGTAGCCCTTGCAGTTGAACAACAAATGCAGAAAGTCTTGGAGGAAACCCAGTTAGACATGAATGAATTTGATAACTTGCTGCAGCCAATAATTGACACATGTACAAAAGATGCAATCTCAGTAAGTAAATGTTTGAGCTCACCCATACGTTCTGTTCCTGACTTTGCCGGTAATATACTCGTGTGTGTAACGTGCAGGTTAGGAGGGTGTGATTGCATGTAAATAGATCAGACTGGTGGTGTTCCAGCTGTGAATGTCATCCTCTCTGTTAATATGAATGATTCCATATGTTTCCTATTTTACTTATAAACAACTCATCAGAGTTTGTTGACTGCTGTTCAGTACATGAAGGCAGTTCAGAGTCAGGAGCAAGTGGGACTCTGCTTGGGGTGTTGGGGCAAGAGATGCGGGCTGAACCACCCTACACAGGGAGACGAGATCAGTTCCCAATTCACAGTACCATTGGGGCAGCTCATTTATAACTCTGATGGTTTGGAAGTCTGATAAAGATATCCACAGGGGAAGAGAGAAGCCCAGAGCAACAAATCATTTGGTCTGAGGCAGTGAGCAAAAGCAAAATGGGATGGACAAAGCCCCAAAAGATGGGTGAGAGGAATTAAGTCTGCTGGACAAAATTCAGTGACCAACATCTTCTTAACCCAAACAGCTGTTAAATGTCATTGCTAGTTTGAACATGGGTTGTGACCTCTAATTGTATTGTATACAGTTTAACTGCTTCTTTGTTTAGTTGTATAGTATACTCAATAACAGCTGTTACATGGGAATTCCCTTCCTTGTAGTTACTTGCAGACTAGTGATCTATTGCTTTATGAAATCCATGCAATGTGAACAAGTCAGATTAATTTAAAAATATTTTAAATTGGTTTTCAAAGGCTGGCAAAAACTGGATGTTTAGTAATGCAAAGTCTCCTCAACACTGTGAGCTGATGGCTGGACATCTGCGAAATCGCATAACAGCGGAAGGGGCACACTTTGAGCTTCGGTTACATTTAATCTATCTAATCAATGATGTATTGCATCACTGGTAAGGATTAAAATGTATTCTTCAACTTGTTATTCTCATGAGTTTAATAGATAGTCATGGGTCTCTCTGTTAGAAAATTTGTACTTTGCCTGATTTGGCAGTTTTTTTATATTTTTAATCTACATATTCCCATCATGTTTAGTGACTGTAGCATGATGTGTATAATTGGTGCAAGCAAAGTGGTGGTAGAGTAAGAACTGAATTAACTTTGTCGTTGTACATTGTTTCCAGCTGATGCTGTGTGGTTAAAAATGTAAAGTATCCTATTCATTATATACAAATAAGTTACTAACCATATATGTCTGTATTTGGATGAGACACTTGTGGGTGGGTATTGCAGCTCATTTAACAATATAGTAAAAGGCTGATACTTTTTTTCCCTCCCTCCCTTTTATAGCCAGCGGAAGCAAGCACGAGATCTTCTGGCCGCTTTACAGAAAGTGGTTGTCCCTATATATTGTACTAGCTTTTTAGCTGTGGAAGAGGATAAGCAACAAAAAATTGCCAGAGTGAGTAGTTGTTTTAGGTTAGCTTGAGCCTTATGTTTCTACTTTCAATGCTGGAGAAGTCCTTGTGACTAGTTTATAAAGATGTAGCTTACTGTACCCTAATTTTATTCTGTCGCTGCTATCATGTGCTTAACAGTATTTCTTTTTTTTTTTTCCTGGGTTTATACAGCTCCTTCAGCTGTGGGAGAAAAATGGCTACTTTGATGAATCAATTATTCAGCAGTTACAAAGCCCAGCTCTTGGACTTGGCCAGTACCAGGTTAGCCATGAGAGAAAGTTGGCCCCTCATTATAATTGCATAATAGATTGCGGACATATTTTAAGTGCTGAATGCAGTAACTCTTCTTTTGTGAGATGTAAATAGTAGCTGTCTTTTTTGTTATGAACTTCTACTTTGCCACAGTACAAAAATAATGTAATACATTGTTCTAAAGTTAAATATGGTGGGGCCATTTAAAATATAGCATATAATTATACTGTTCTGATTAGGCCTAGTTTCTTCATCCCTTCGCTCCATCAGCTTCTTCATCTCTGGCCCTGATTCTGCTCTCTTGGCATGTTTGTTGTCTTTACGCCCACCATGGCTCTTTGCTTACTTCATTCTCTTCTTTCTTTGGCTGCTGTTTAAAGTGTTTTATAGTACCATATGCGTCTGTGGTTAACCCTTTAAGTCACCCAGAATGAATGCTGCTAATTGCCAGCTTTTAAATAAGGTAAAGGGAAATACAGGAGGGATTTTCCATATAGTATCTAGTAAATCGTATTGAGGGTTTGTCATCTGAGTAGTTTCAATCTCTGAATCCCTCTAGGAAGAGGTGGAGACATTAATGGGGGAGCCTGTATGAGCAGGGATGGTGTCTATTATGGCTGCACAGTAACTTCTTGAAAATGCTGATCTTAATTTGTGTCTCATCCCATCAGGCAACTTTGATCACAGAATATGCATCAGTAGTTCAGCCTGTGCAGGTGGCCTTCCAGCAGCAGATACAAACCTTGAAAACACAACATGAAGAGTTTGTCAATAGTTTAACACAGCAGCCACAGCCGCAGCAACAAATACAAATACCACCACTGGAGAGTGAGGTAAAATCAACACCCCCGGCTCCAGCTCCAACACCTGCTGCAGCACCGCCTGCTGCTCCAGTCAGTCAAGCAGGTATGATTGCATTCTTGGGACTTGTGTGTTACAAGCTAATGGCTGTCAGCTCTCCTGAAAGTTTACCACTTGTCTTGATGATAGGCTGCTATTTAGACTGACTTGTCCATCGCGTATAAGTTGTTTGGGCAGATGCTGTCTATTTTTGTTTTTACGGTGCAACAAAGGGTGGCTTTTACAAGAGTCTCCAATTTATTTCAGATGATGGCAAATCTCAGCTTCCTCTAGCTGGTTCGGCAGAGTATGATGCAACAGGGGCTGGGGTGCAAGATCCTGCAGCTGCTGGACCGCGTGGTCCTGGGCCTCATGATCAGATTCCTCCAAATAAACCACCCTGGTTTGATCAGCCTCATCCTGTTGCACCTTGGGGTCAACAACAGGTACCAAACGTGTAAATGTAGCTATGGTAAAGCACTGGGGTGTCCAATAATTGTCATATTGCAAAAATCATCACACAATTAGGAGCTTGGTAAAAAGCTGGAAATGTTAAAGTCCAGATTTTAAAATATCTGGAGTTTTCATAGTCAAAAGAAAGCTATGTAGCAAATCATTAATCATATTTCACAGTTGTCCTTCTACTGCTTTTCCTTTACGAGCATGCAGGGGCTCCCTCTGGGGTACAAAGCTCTTTGGGCCATTACTCTTCTGTTGTGTTAAGAACAGGAATCCTGGTGGTAGATATGCTGATCAGTGACAAATCTTTTCTTACAGTTAATGACAGGATTGAGAAGAACACTTTTTTAGCTTTTCCTTCAAAATTCTCCTTTTCAGTTTGTCCTAACTTTTACTTGCCAAGCAGACTCTGTACACAGATGTTTGTTCCCCCTCCTCTGTGCACATGTAGTACTTGCACTCTAGTTAATAATTAAGAATGTAATAAAAACAGTCTATTTCTATATATTTATAGCCTTATGACCAACCTTTTTACCCTCACCAGCAGGGACCTCCACACTGTCCTCCATGGAATAACAACCATGAAGGAATGTGGAATGAACAGAGAGACTCAGGATGGAATAACCAGCGGGAGACCCCTTGGAATAACCAGCCAGATCCTTCTTGGAACAACCAATTTGAAGCACCTTGGAACAACCAACATGAGCAGCCCCCATGGGGAGGGGGCCAAAGGGAACCTCCATTTCGAATGCAGCGGCCACCCCACTTCAGAGGCCCATTCCCTCCACATCAGCAACATCCCCAGTTCAATCAGCCCCCACATCCACATAATTTCAACCGCTTCCCACCTCGCTTCATGCAGGATGACTTTCCACCTCGCCATCCCTTTGAAAGGCCACCTTATCCTCATCGTTTTGACTACCCCCAAGGGGACTTTCCTCAAGGTAAAGTGGGTACTGAGGATGCTGATGACTGCTGTTTTAAAATTAATTAGTTCCTTGTGATGAGAGCTTGACATCAAAGGAATGGGGTAGCCCTTCCTGGAAAGCTCTCACCCCTCAAGGGCTCGCATCCCTCGCCACCTGCTGCTATATACCTTAGTTTTAGAGTTGTAGATTTCCAAAGCCTGAAGGGTCTACTGTGATCATCTAGTCTGATCACCTACATAACTCAGGACTGCCGTGAATTAACACTTGCTTCAAGTCAAATTGCTGTGGTTGAACTAGAGCATAGCTTTTAGAAAAAACGTTCATTGTTGATTTAAAAACTTCCAGTGATTTGAGAATCCACCACAATGCTAAAATTTCTTTGAAATGTATTGCATGGAGCCAACATCATGTGTGAGTAGGGAGAGTAGCCCGAGCAATAGGAGAGAATAAAGAGTTAAATCCAGACAAGTTGCTCCATCTTCTGGATTCTAGCAGGGAATTGGAGAGACATTTTCTTATTAAATGTAAACAGGGTGGGAGAGAGCCTGGAAATGGTAGAGACACATTTTTTACTTCATGTTTAATAATATTCTGCTTCTAATGAAAGTGAGAGACTACCAGCACCGGCTAGAGTTGGGTTAGTCATAGTGCAGGTTTTCCTTCCACCATCTGTCTGTCTGCTCATTCTTGCCCTGCAGCACCCTCGGCTGTTCCAGGCTGGATCTCCCATTCAGCACTGTCAGCGTATTTCACAATGGCCCAGTTGTGTGCTGTATCAATCCTGGTACACATAGCCAGTGTTTTTGTCCACTATGGGTCATGCTGAGATCATTCATTGCCTTATTTTAACAGGAACATTTTCTCTCCTTCCTTTCGGAATGCCCTTCTAACAAAGCACTTGCATGTCGTCCTCCTGTGAAACCACTCCCATCTGTTTGTCTGTGCACATTGATAGAACTTGCAAGTGTACTGCTTTGGAGATGGACTGCAATTGTGTTTTGAGTCTTTAGAAGTATAACACGTTAGTGCCTCCTTTGTTGAATGCAAGGTAACCTGGTTTTGAGAATAGAAACTTTCATTCTAGCACTTTCCAAACTCAAGGTACCACAAAGCGACAGGGCCTTAATTTTTGAAATTTTGCTATTGAAAATATGGGTGGCTGATATGCTAGGGAGATAGAGAGACAGTAGATGCTTCATGAGCACAGACCTTCCAGTGCCTTCTCTTCCCTGTAGTAGTTACTGAGCTCTCCTTATAGTAGGATTTTTTTTCTCTTAGAATAAATGTATGTGGTGGGGGGCATCTCAATTAGTTGTCCTCCTTCTTGTCTTCCCCTCTATAAAACCAAATAAGGCTTTCTTGTCCTTCTCTGTGCAGAAATTGGACCACCTCATCATCATCCTGGGCATAGATTGCCTCATCCTGGAATTGGTGAGCATCCTCCTTGGGGTGGGCCACAGCACCCCGATTTTGGGCCTCCTCCACATGGATTTAATGGGCAGCCTCCTCACATGCGGAGACAAGGCCCCCCTCACGTAAACCATGATGATCCCAGCCTGGTGCCAAATGTTCCCTACTTTGATCTTCCTGCTGGACTTATGGCTCCACTTGTGAAAGTAAGTTGCTGAAATGGAAGCTGAGCAGAAGGGTTAAAAGATCAAACTCCCATGATCAATTTTAGGGACAGTTTAAAATTAACGAGCTATTTATTACTTCAAAGTAGTGTGCTTTGTCCATCAATCAGGATTGGCACAGGGGACATTTCAGAAAAGCAGCTAGCTAGACTATGAAGACAGAAGACACTTCTCAAAATGTTAAGTCCCATCGATTTTAAAGTTTACCATAATTTTAAAATCAGTTGCACATAGTGATTTATACAAGTGTGGAATCAGTCCCAATTGCTGGCCAGCCATGTTTGGTAGCTGCTCTTAAACTCTTTTTGTGAAGATTTTTGTAATTCTAATCTAATACAAGTGAACAAAACACCAGAAAATAGACTGTAGGGAACATACTGGCTGCTGTGGGATGGGTTAAATTGGTATAATTTATATAGTATTTTAGATTAATTAATAGGTCTCTTCTGTGTCTAAATTCTGTTATTCCTAGTGCACATCACTGTTTTCCAAGTCTCATGCCAGAAGCTTGGATATCATGGGCTTGTATAGACTACAACTACGTTTTATACACCTAGGAATCCCAGCTAACGTGCTGCCAAGTTTAATGCTGCAAATGTCACTAGGGTTTTGTTTTATACTGGATGACCCAGTGCTTGTTTATGGTACTGGCCAAAGCCTTATTTTTAGACCATTTTAAACTCAGTAATGAAGTACAAGGTGTCTAAGCAGTTACATTTTCTAGGTATATTTATTTCTTTAGGTAGTCACCCCATGACTTGAAAGCCATCTGTTTTGTTTCTGGCAGCTTGAAGATCATGAATATAAACCTTTGGATCCTAAAGATATACGTCTTCCACCCCCAATGCCACCAAGTGAGAGGTTGCTGGCTGCAGTTGAAGCATTTTATAGTCCACCATCTCATGACAGGCCTAGAAACAGGTAAGAATGTGTATAGCTAACAACATGGTAAGGAAAATGCCCTGCCCTGAGAAGCTCTCAGAGCCTTTAACTTGGTTCTGCTAATGCTGAAATAAGTACTATAAGTTACATTTTGAACTTCATCCACTCCAGTATGCTGTTTGGTCTCCTACTGAGAGCAGGTGAGACCACTTTCCCCAGGCTCCTCATTTTCTAAAAATCCTGAACTCCTTTATTTGACAAAAATGAGCTCTTCCCATATATTGACTCTGTGTGTGGTTGATATCTTGCAGTGAAGGCTGGGAGCAGAATGGGCTGTATGAGTTCTTCAGAGCTAAAATGAGAGCTAGACGGAGGAAAGGTCAGGAGAAGAGAAATAGGTAAGAGTTTCCTTAAGTGCCTTCTGACATTTGCCATTCATTTAGACTGTGCTACTGCTGCCTTAATTAGACATATAGTGAAAATCTTTTTGACAATGTGCTGGGGCAATAATTATGTCTTAACTTTCTGGAGCTTGATTTATTTAACATATAGAAAACCACATACTTGCCACCCTGGAAGGCTTTGGCTTCACTGGGTTGTCAACAGAATTTCAGGATGTTTAAATTTTAGTCTAATTGAAAATACATGTTTGCTTTTTATGCAGCTTACAGGAATCTTACTCTGTTTTCTTGGTATTTTGTTACCCCTATGCAGTGGGCCATCTCGATCTCGCAGTAGGTCTAAAAGCAGAGGTCGTTCCTCCTCACGATCCAATTCAAGATCTTCAAAGTCGTCTGGCTCCTATTCAAGGTCACGATCACGATCACGATCCTGCTCCCGATCACGATCCTATTCACGATCACAGTCCAGGTAGGGTGAAGCAAGAGCTCATTAGGAATTATGGCTAGCTAAATCTCCTAAAACACTGGATGTGTGCCATTATGATCCTTCACAACAGCCCTTTGGAGGTAGTGCAGTAATAATTCCCAATATTACTGATGAGGAAAATGATAGGTGAAATGAGTTGTCCAAGGCAATGCAATGAGTTAGTGGCAGAGCTGTTAGTTGAACTCGGAAGTTCCTGACCCTGTTACTTTAGACTGTGCTCCCTTTGCATATTCAACAAATCTCTAGTAGGTTGAGAATGAAGGGTTTTTTCTCCAGAAAATGGAAGATTCTGAAACTTAGCTCTAGGTTTTTTGCTTTCTTCAGGAAATCTTAATTAGTTTAAGGCACCAAAGGTCACAAGGTTTTGTTCAGGGAGATGAATATATAGAATGCACCACACTGGAAGCTGTGTACATGAAATGGTATATCAGCATTTCTGTCCATAAATTCTCCAGATCTTAGATACCTTTTTAAAAATACTATATTGCTATAATCCTGTGCATTAGAGAAAGGTAACTGACTTCACGCACTCTTACTTTCCAGAAGCAGGAGCAGGTCCCACTCTTCTCGTAGTCGGTCACGGTCAAGATCAAGATCTAAATCTTACTCCCCGGGAAGGCGGCACCGGTCCCGATCTCGCAGTCCCACTCCTCCGTAAGGCTTTCCATTGGATTGAGTTTGGTGATGTACTCTCTGAGCGTGATGAGGTTGAGCTAGGACTTTTCTGATAGTTTCTGTATATTAAACACCTAACAAATTGGGTAGAAAAGGGCAGGATTCTAAGGTGATCAAACCAGAACTTGAGCAAACTGCAGTCATGTCATATATATATATATATATATACATGGCGAGAGGATAAAATGACTTCATAGTTCCTGGTGATAACTAAATCTTGTGTTTTTAAAACACTGCATAAAAAACCCTTAATTACATAACATACTCTTGAGAAAACCATGGTACTGATATCCTTGATATCTGCTGTTCCTGTGGGGAGATGCATAGAATATGCTGCAACAGGACTCCTTGTGTCTTGCCTTTCCAAAGGTTTATATCTGGCTAGTTATGTTGGTTATAGAAGTTTAAACAATACATATGCATAAAAAATAACTTGTATGCAATATGTTTTAACACAGTGAAATGTTAAAATTCTAATGATAAATTATAACTTGTATTTTCTCTTAGCTCTGCTGCTGGTTTAGGCTCCAACTCCGGGCCTCCTATACCTGATTCAAGACTTGGAGAAGAAAATAAAGGGCATCAAATGTTAGTGAAAATGGGTAAGATTTATTGTCTTTGATTGAAACAATCCTGGTTCCTCCCCCAAATAGAACCTTTCACAAAGCAGGGACGGAAAAAAAAAATCTGCCTTCTGATTTTAGGACACAGTGTTTTACACCTTACTCCAGAAGGTCCTTGCTTTCCAGGGTTTCACGTACTTTATGGATGAGAGGCTATGATGTAATTTTTATGGTGCCCCTTGGCTTGGACTCTTCTGCCTAAAGTTAGTTTAAGTCATGCTCCTAAAGAGTGTAGACTTCAGAAATAAAGCCACGCTGCATTCATAAATATGTGGGCCAGACTTGTTCTGATCCACCTGTTAAAGTTGTGCACGCATTCTGCTGATTAGGATCAACTATATTGGATAACTTCTCTAGATTACAAGTTTAATTCACATTGAAAAGGCAGCTACCGCATTTAACCAACTGATAAATGTGAGGTAACAGGAAACTAACATTGAACACCAAGACACGGGTCTAGTAGATGTGTGTTCTGAGCAGACTGTTGCGTGGCTGCTAGATGTGTGTTCTGAGCAGACTGCTGTGTGGTGGAGAGACCTGTACCACTGACAGCAGGTGTCGGAGAAGGCTAAACTTTCCATCCGATGAAGTGAGCTGTAGCTCACGAAAGCTTATGCTCAAATAAATTTTAGTCTCTAAGGTGCCACAAGTACTCCTTTTCTTTTTTGCGTAAACTTTCCACAGCCACTGTCTTTTGCCATAATCTAAATATCAAGTGGGAATCCAAAGTTCCTGACACTAAAGTACTTGAGGAGAAAGCAAAATTGCCAAGTCTAATCACCAGTCTCAAACACTGACCTCTCCATTGGCTTAGTCACCTGCAACGTATGAACAATGGATGCTCCAAGGCCACTAGGCTGACCTACGCTCAGGTTCAAGGTTATTTGCAAGAGGGACTTGAAAACTTTCAACATCAGCACTGCAAGCTGGGAAGCTGCTAGCAACATGTCACACTTGGAGGGCTATGTTGCATCAGGAAGTTGGAGGCTGAAGAGAAGTAGCTGAGAGAGAGGAAAGCAGAGTGAAGAGGAAAGACCAGCAGATCTGTAATGCTAGTAGTGTGCTATCTTCATCTTCTGGCCCTTTGTCTTAGGCTTGCATTGTTCGTGGAAAGACTTCAAGAATTAGCCACTCACAATGCTGCATCATGACATACAGTAACTGAACTACTTTGGTGTTTTACCATTCTTTTGAGAGGGATGGTTGCCATATATATATATCTGTATAAAGCACCCAGGACTAAATGCATTTCATATAGAATCATGTAGGGCCTCGAGGTCATCTAGTCCATCACCATGCTGAGGTAGGACCAAGTATATCTAGACCAACCCTGACAGGTGTTTTGTTTAACCTATTCTTAAAAACCTTCAGTTGTGGGGATTTCACAACTTCCCTTAGTAACCTATTCCAGCACTTAACTATCCTTATAGTTCGGAAGTTTTTCCTAATATCTAACTTAAATCTCCCTTGCTACAAATTGCTTCTTGTCCTATCTTCAGTGGTCATGGAGAACAATTGATCGCTGTCCTCTTTATAACAGCTCTTAATATATTTCAAATGAAGACTCTTAATGTGTAGGTGAACTGTGTGAATGTAGGCCTATTGCACCCAAGGAACTCTGAAAATAACTGGCACCCCCTGCAATCGTGAGTGCCTGAGAGAAGGGATTGAGAGGTCGTAACTTCCCCGTCTTTGCTAATAGTAAATGAAACCAGCCATGCATTTCATTGTCCGCCTTATTTTTGGCCTTGGTTGCGAAAGGCTGAGACTGGGGTAGGTTGTTTTGGAGCTTCTGTTGTAAACTGTTTCATCTTACAGCCTTGTCAGAAACAGTATTAACAACACTGTTTTATCGCAGCTCTTTAAGTACTTATATGGGCCCTGTTGTCATAATTGATAGAGCCACTCATGCTCACAAATTTATTCTGACTCACCCCTTGTAAGGTAGAGAAATACAACTAATAATCCCCATTTTACAGATGGGGAAGTGAGGCACAGAGAGAGTAAGTGACATTCTGAAGGTCACAGAGGAAGCCTGGCAGAGCACAAGTTTGAATCTAGAACTCCTGAATCCTAAGCTAATGCTCTAACTGTTGGGACTAACCTTCCTTCTAACATATTAGAATGCCAAATCTTGCAGTCCTGCTCTTGTCTGTTTCACGTGTAATAATTTTTTAGCTGGAAATAAAGACCTCTCCTTCTAATGATTATCTACTTTTCTCCACCCCAAACTGTCTTGCAGTAGACAGTTGTTCATCAGTCACTTGTACAGGTTCTAAACTGGTTTTATGCAGACCTTCATAACAGGGCCAGCTTAAGGCAATACAAGGCCATAGGCACCTTGTTATATACCCCCACCTGCCAGTCCCACTAACATAGTGAGTGGTAGTTGAAGGGGCCGTCATTCCCTTCCAGAGAAGCAGGGGGTATACCATGGGAATAGCAGCAAGGGGATTCCCCACTCTAGGTACTTACTCCAGTAGACAAAATATATCTGCTTGGTTGAGTGGGAAGGTGGAGCCCACTGCACTCCTCCTCCTTGCACACACAGTGGTGTCAGGTGGTGTTGGTGCCTCCCATTCTCCACAAAGCAGCAGATCTTGAGATGAATGGGACAGTTCATCCTTCTCAGAGCTATTGTTTCAGGCTGTATCAAGCTTCTTGTACACTGTTTCTCCACTTTTGTTTCCTGTACAATTCACACTACTGAATTTAATAACAAGATGCTCTCCCATGTTCTTTTTATAGGATGGAGTGGATCTGGAGGACTGGGAGCCAAGGAACAAGGAATCCAAGACCCAATTAAAGGAGGGGATATCCGAGATAAATGGGATCAGTATAAAGGAGTAGGAGTTGCACTAGATGACCCATATGAAAACTACCGCAGAAATAAAAGTTACTCGTTCATTGCACGCATGAAGGCCAGAGATGACTGTAAGTGAATGTTGATGGACAATCTAAAATGGTGCTGTGAACCCATCCTAGTTAATATAATAGCTACTTTAGCGGACTTGGCAAGGGTTTCCCTAGACTATAAAATCCAATGGAGGTTGCATAGGGAATCGGAAGATTAAGAACACAAATTAGTTTTATAATTGTTTTATTATTATTCATTTTTAAATTTTTGGGTAAGTAAATACTGCCCTCTGAATAACCCCAACACTTTTTCCTTGGTAAGAGCTGTTGTCACACTACATTACTCCTGGGGACATTCTGCACACAATATTAGAATTCTGCAAATTTTATTTGTCAAAATAATACTATATTATCATACCAGTTTCAGTTATTTTCATAATTTATTTCAAAATATGTCAGCAAGTATGTCTGTAACAATACAGAGATGCACAGAAAAGGGGTAGAGAGCTAAAGAAACCCCTATGACAACCCAGTTCCTCAGAGTAGCAGCCGTGTTAGTCTGTATTTGCAAAAAGAAAAGGAGTACTTGTGGCACCTTAGAGACTAACAAATTTATTAGAGCATAAGCTTTCGTGAGCTACAGCTCACTTCATCGGATGCATTTGGTGGAAAATACAGAGGGGAGATTGATATACACACACAGAGAGAACATGAAACAATGGGTTTATCATACACACTGTAAGGAGAGTGATCACTTAAGATAAGCCATCACCAGCAGCGGGGGGGGGGGGGGGGGGGGGAAGGAAGGAGGAAAACCTTCATGGTGACAAGCAAGGTAGGCTATTTCCAGCAGTTAACAAGAATATCTGAGGAACAGTGGGGGGGAGAAATAACATGGGGGAAATAGTTTTACTTTGTGTAATGACTCATCCATTCCCAGCATCTATTCAAGCCTAAATTAATTGTATCCAGTTTGCAAATTAATTCCAATTCAGCAGTCTCTTGTTGGAGTCTGTTTTTGAAGTTTTTTTTGTTGAAGAATAGCCACTCTCAGATCTGTAATTGAGTGACCAGAGAGATTGAAGTGTTCTCCAACTGGTTTTTTAATGTTATAATTCTTAATGTCTGATTTGTGTCCATTTATTCTTTTACGTAGAGACTGTCCAGTTTGACCAATGTACATGGCAGAGGGGCATTGCTGGCACATGATGGCATATATCACATTGGTAGATGCCCAGGTGAACGAGCCTCTGATAGTGTGGCTGATGTGATTAGGCCCTATGATGGTATCCCCTGAATAGATATGTGGTCAGAGTTGGCAACGGGCTTTGTTGCAAGGATAGGTTCCTGGGTTAGTGGTTCTGTTGTGTGGTGTGTGGTTGCTGGTGAGTATTTGCTTCAGGTTGGGGGGCTGTCTGTAAGCAAGGACTGGCCTGTCTCCCAAGATCTGTGAGACCCAGTTCCTGTTTCTCTGCCCTCTTTCCTCTCCCCCGCCCCCGCAGAGCCCAGCCAGGGGGCCAGATACCTGCACCCGCTCCCCCGCCCCCAGACACTCCCTCCTCTTCCCCCCCGGGATCCAAAGGGAGAAACAGCCTGATGCTTGGTCCCAGGCTTGCATGGAGTTTCCTGCATGCCAACCGCTGTCTCCTCTCAGGGCATGCTGGGAATTGCAGCTGCCAGGAGCCTTCTAGCTCTCTCCCCCGGTAGTGTCTTCTATGTGTGAGCTAGGCTCTGCCAGGTCCAGTGGTCCCGCGTGGCAGCCAACAGCACTGCAGCCCATTTATAGGGGGAAAAGGAAATTCTGTGCACACATTAATTTCTGCAAAATTGTGCAGCATTCCCCCAGGAGTACTACATACAGCTGCTATCTCTTTTGGAATATTTGGTTAAAACTGAAAAGGCTATTGCAGCAGGAAAGAACTATGCATTTTCTAAATTTAATCTGAGTTGAGCTTTATTTGCAATTTGGAAATTCATGTGCATTTTTAATTAACCTCTTCTTTCATTCCAAGTCAACCCCACTTATTTCCCTCCTCTACAAGCCATGTTTTGGCTGTGGGGTGGTTGCTAGGCAGTTTGTTTTTTTTAACCTTCAGGAAACTAGATTTTTATCCCTCAACTACTGGGGGAGGATCGCTAATGACTAGTGGCAGGAGGAAAGGATGGGTTTGTGGGTACTGGGAGGCAGGCTGGCATTCCTGCCTGGCTTTGTCTATCCAGCTGTGAGCTGCTCACCCTTGCTGTTGAGTTCTGCTCCTTCCCTAAGGACCAGAACCAGAGTGGGTAGGTACAGCACAGACCTGAAGTAGAGGCTTAGGAAAAGATGACACAGGTCTAACTTAGTTCTTTGCCGTTGTAAGTGGTACTCTTTGTGATGGAGAGCCTCATTTTGAGAATGAGGGAGGGACAGGATTTGTAGGGGTTCTGAGTGACAAGTACCCTTGCTGAATAAAGATTCACAAATAGCAGTAGGGAAAACCAGTAAGAGGGAGGCGCTTTGGGCAGGCAAAGTCACTTCTGGCCATAGCTCTATGGCTGTGTAACAAAATCTCTGCCCCTCCTCTCCCCCCACACCCCCCAAAATGTGGAGAGAGAACCTATTTTGTGAATGGAGCCCTCATCCTAAACTGCATTACTCTTCAGACAGAACTGAGACTAACTGCAGAATGTGTAAGAACTTTTTTCCCTATTGTTTCAGTGAAGCGTGAAACGCAAGACCCTCCACCACCTGAATAAGACTCCCTGAAATCTGAAGAAAGATGTCTTGCATCTTCTACAAAAGATTAAACTTAATCTTGTATAAATCAGGATTAATGTTGAAGGAAGTGATATTAAATGAATTACATTTAAATCTATGATGGAAAATGAAGGCTATGACATGTATTCCAACATTTGTTTAGTTCTTTAAAAAGGCCAGTCATTTCTGTTACATGTCTAGCGAGTTTAAAAATACCCATTTATTTTGCAAACTTTTTAAAAATTAGTTGCCCCATTTTATACTAGAACTAAACCCCTGCCAAGCTGTCCCTGCTCCAGGATTGTGATCCACTCATTCCTGTGGAATACAGATGTTACTTGTTATGGTTCTATGTCTCTTGTTCCATAATGTATGTTTTTCTCTCAAAGGTTAATTCTATTTGAAGTGGAGGGGTGCTGCCTTGGGAGCAAGTCAGACTGATGCTGAGCAGTGTATCCTAATGTCTAAATGGGGAATGAAGCACCTAATTCCAATACAGGTGACCTATGAGCACTGTATGAGCTTATTAGAACCTACTACACAACTTAAAGCCCCTACGCGCCACCTGCTGCAATCACAACTCTATTCAGAATGTAGAGTGTTAACTGTTTTAGCCACTCAAGTGCTCTAAGAGACGTTCAGTGCTTTGTAATGAAAGGTATTCTTTAAGCTTTTTATATTTTTGTATATACCCTTGAATAAAAGCTAAAACTAATTCAGTAGAGAAGACTTCATTTTCCCCACCCCACATTTCTAAATATGAAACATTCTTGGAAACCACCCTGCCTACAAAATACCTTTTTTCGTAACTGAATTCTGTTTCCAGAGACCACCAGCTACAGATGTTAGACATCCTTACCCTGCACCTCCACTGCAGAGGTCTGCCGGATGGCAGCCTTTTCCAGAGCCATTTTTACAGTGTAAACAATCTTCAAAACAATCCAATCCAATATGGTAAATCAACTTGTTCTAGATTTATTGTAGCTGTGAAATTGTAACTGTCTGTGAATCAGCAAAAGACATGTATGTTACCAACTTGTGAATTTTACTGTTTTGCCTTCAAATAAACACTTTTATAAAACTGCCTTTAGCTTGTTTTTAAAGTAAGTGGGTTGTCCTTTCCTAGATAAAGTAGTATCTCCTTTATTTTTAAGAGTAGGTGTTCTGAAAACTTTTTCTATAACAACTTAAGGAGGACAATTATATTCATACACAGTTTAAAATGAAGCAGTGCACTAACTTAATATGATTGATATTTTCACTTTCAGACTCCTCACTTGAACAATAATGCAGGTTTGCATTTTTTTAACATATCACCACTGTTAAATATACAGGTCAAGTTCTGATTTATAATGCAACAAACACTACATATAATTCTTTGTTTCTTTGCTTGCTAGGTTTAATGTGCTGTTTCTTACTTAGCACATTTTAAGTCTAACTTACCACTGAAGACATGTAGGTAGTTAAAACTAATATATTTGCTGTAGTGATAGGCTACTTTCTTGTTCTTGAACAGCATGTACATAAGGATAAAGTTTACAGATGGCAAGAATTCTTACCACATGCAAAATTAATTCAGTAACAGTATCTGCCTTTTCTCAAACAGTTGAAAATCTTATTTCAGTTTGAGACTTGCAACTGAAAATCTCACTTGTGAAAGTAAATCTGGTTATTCATTACGGTAAGGTCAAAGCAGCTACTGCTCTTTCATTTTCTGAACTTCTTCCAATGCTTGCTCAATTGTCAGAGGTGGGGATTTGTGACTCTTGATGTACTGCAAAGTAACAAAAGATTGGTTAATACTCAAATGCTCAATCAATACTGAAAATAAGATAAGTTTGCCTCACAACACTTGTGCCTTTCTATACCAAGCAACAGAAGCTGTGGTTTCTATCCACGCTGGTGTAGTGTGGCAGAGGAAGCCTCTTTCTTGTGTGTTTGGTGCGTGCGGTGGGGTGATGAAGTTTGTAAGTATGTTCTTTGGACTAGGAACTATTTCTCTGTATAGCATCTAGCACATTAGAAAACTCAATCAGAACACTATAAAGTACTTGACTTTGTAATCACAGTTAGGAAGAGCTGAAATCGGGGGTGCCTGTGCAACCTTAATTCAGCCCATTGTGCATATGCATTAAGATCTTTAATTACACTTTCTACAGCTTCCTCTTCCCCATCCCATTCCCTGTGCATTGAATTAGGCAGAGCTCTGTAGTGAATACAGCTGTTTGAGACCATGTGCCTCATTTATTGTACAATGTGGAAGGTGTGTAGTGAACAAGGAAGATAACTGCAAAAAGAAAGGGTAGTCACAGGGTTAAGGCAGTCAAATGGTGCCCCATCTTTCAGAGTTCTTGTGTGGTTTTTGGCAAATCTCTTAAACCACCTGTTTTGGTTTAACTGTATTCTTTATCCAGCTTGAGACAGCTGGGATACAATTTACAGGAATGCTGAACGCATTCAGCTACAAGTGATGTCAGTGGGAGATGTGCATTGACTATAATGTGAAATACTTTAAAAAAAAAAAAAAAAAGTCAGGCTCTTGGTATCATAAATTGGACACCCAAAATTAGTAGACAGTTCACAAGTTTGGTTTCCACTCTCCCCATGTAAAAAGAGATAAATTTCACCTTGCCTCTCCGAGCTGTTTTGGAAAATTGTTTTTTAAAGCATTCAGCTACTAGCGTGGTGAGCACTGCAGAGAGGATCATAAGGAAGATTTATATTCAGGTGCAGGGTTTGAATGGTGAGTAGTAAATAAAGTCTGGGACTACACATTCAATAATTAAAAAAAAAAACTAGCAAGTTCAGTGAGTACTGTCTATTCTGTGCACTGAATGAAGCAGGAGTCTCATGGAAAAAATGTAATTAAAGAGCATAATGCTTAGGCACAAATGGCCTGAACTGAAGTTACAGCAGCCTTAATTCTGGCATTCCTAACCTGAGTGCTTCACTTTGCAATCTTAACAGTCTTTTACCAGAACTTTTAGTTGCAATGTGCATTTATAAGATGGCCTGCTTGGGTTCTGGCAAAAGGAGCCAGACACAGATAGTTCTCTGCAGGATCCAATGGGTCAAGGCTGCCTTCCAGTTAAGGATTAGTACCATGCCTTAAATTAGTGGGAGAAAATTGGTTCTTCTAAGAAGTATGCTATGGATACTATGGGACTTGAGCTATGGTAAAGAGTGGGTTTTGAGTTGCTAGATATCACTTAAGTGTTTAAGCTTTTGGTAAGCAATGTAACTATCTAATCCTACAAACTCAAACTTTTCTAATTTAGATAGTATAACAGCTAAGTAAACTCTACTTGTTAATCTAATGGGGGAACAAATGGTACTGGAAACAGTTATTTTTTTGCTACACATTTGTAGAAGAGGGAGAATCTCTTCCATAAACATTTATGCTCTTGCCTAGACCCAGTTTATATAACATGAACTGTCTTCTGCTCCAGACTGGCATTCTCAACCTCCCCCCCCCCCCCAAGACTCCCCTCTCAACTGCTATTGAATGCTAATTGAAATGCTATTAAAAACTCCACAGCCCACTTGTCCCACAATTGTTTTTCTGCATATCCAGTAGATTAAAAGCCAGGGCTGGTGTTAAGGGCTAACAAGCAGGGCACTTTCCTAGGACCCCATGCCACAAGGGGCCTTATGAAGCTACAATGCTTGGGCTTCAGCTTTCTGCCTTAGG
The DNA here is from genome assembly GCF_009764565.3 of Dermochelys coriacea. Lineage (NCBI taxonomy): Eukaryota > Metazoa > Chordata > Testudines > Dermochelyidae > Dermochelys > Dermochelys coriacea. The sequence goes on from NC_050092.1 coordinate 16,183,566, forward strand.
CCCAGTAACTGTAATGCCAGCCCTGCTCTCTGGTTTGTTTTGGTTGACCCTGTGAAACCAGCTCACACCTCCTGGGGGCCTCAGACCCTCCCTACCCCCATTGAGAACTGCTGCTCTAGACAACACTCAGTTTGTACTCTGCTGCAGTTACCTCCTTAGCTTCCGCCAGTGTGTGATATTTAAATGTCTCATTCTCCAATGACTCCACAAGTGATATATGAAGATGGTGGATGGTCTCCACAAAGTGCTGGGTCAGTATCAAGTGCTGTTTTAACAGGTCATTCAAGGCAAACACTGCAGGACTGTATGCCGTCAGGGCTACAAGCAGGAGGGAAGAGAACAAGTGCTTTGAGTGTTGTAATTTGTACAGTGAATCCTGAACAAGTACAAGGACAACAGAATGGAGTATTAGCTTCTTGCTTTTATAATACCTTCCACAGCATCCATGGTGACAACATGACTGGCAATGGGTACTGGATCAATATAACTGCATCCTACAGCTGGGCCAAGGATTGCTGTGCCATCCCCTATGTATAGGACAGAATCTTAGCATTAATGTTTCTGATAGAGTATTTCAGAACTAGAAATATGCAACATTCCCCTTTTCAGAAGTCTGTGTAGAATTTGTGCATAGCTTTAACCAGAGACTTGTACCAGTCAACATAGAAGCTGAAGACCACTGGTCATGTTATGCTACTGTCTTATTTGAGATATCACCCGATTTTTTTGCCATGGTGTGGGAAATCACCATTTTATAGAAAGCTTCTAACCCTAGGAATGGCATAGGGAAGTGCTCAAGAACCTCAGTGCAGAATAGTTGTTTTCAGATGTACCTGCCTAGTTCTTGTTCTACCTTCTCATGTCTCCTGAAGAGCTCTAGCTACCCTCAACCATTCATAGGCAGGTGCCCCCACCCCCGAAAGTCTAGTTTACGCATAACTTCAGCGCTAGGCAGTGAATATTAGGAGAATCAGACCTAGAATCCTTTAGTTCAGGGCCTGAATGGCAAAAGCCACTGGCGCTTTTTTTACTTTTAAAGAGGAGGACAGTCATGGATTGAAAAAGCTATCTGCAGAAGCAGTAAAAAAATCAGTTGCTTGATCTTTGTAAATGAGAGCCTGGCTTTTCACTAGGAAATAAATGCAGTTTAAAGGGTTCTACATTGGTAGGGTTGCTTTAGCAACATATTTATTTCATACCTTAGTTAAAAAATCCCATTTGAGGACATTTGGGTATTATTCCAAAACCCACTGTCTTACGAAGGCCTGTGTAGGTTCCAGTATCCCTCAAGGAAGTCAGTCCCATCCCTCTGCTGCCCTTTAGCAACAATAGTTGGAGGTGATGAGCTGTACTATCTGGTAATGATAGTATCTTTTGTACAGATGGCTGAATGAATATTCGCAAAAAGAAAAGGAGTACTTGTGGCACCTTAGAGACTAACAAATTTATTTGAGCATAAGCTTTTGTGAGCTACAGCTCACTTCAGCAGATGCATCCGATGAAGTGAGCTGTATGAATGAATATTGTGAATGAATGTTGCAATACCTGAATGAATATTGTGACAGATTAAAAGGGATCTTTCTGATTACTTCAGGATATAGTACCTGAACTAAAAACTATAGCTAGGCAAATTTCAAACTGGAAATAAGGCATAAATGTTTAACAGTGAGAGTACGTAACCCTTGGAACAATTTACCAGAGGTTGTGGTAGATTCTCCATCACTGGCAATGTTTAAAATGGGATGTTTTTCTAAGTGATCTGCTCTAGGAATTATTTGGGGGAAATTCTATGCCCTATGTTATACCACAGCTCAGACTATATAATTGTCCCTTCTGGCCTTGGAATCTATTAATAGAGTTTAGACAACTATTTAGGATTAGCACTTGAATCCTAGAAACCCCAAAACTTTAAATCAATGTGAACTTACTCTTTGACCAGTGATAGGAGAATGGAGAATCAGTTGTCTGCACAGCCATCTCTTTCACAGTTACTCTGCTTACTGTCTCATGCCATTTTTTGTTAGACTGAGGTGATGAGAGTGAGGGAGAAAGTTCTTTTCTGGAATACACAGAGCTGTTAGACTGCCCCACTGACATTTCAGACAAGGATTTTCTGTCTGTAGTCTCAGATAGTGGTAGAGACAGAGATTTTTCAAAGTCTTCAGAATATTCTGAATTAACAGTGCTCTCCTCAGGTCCTGGAAACACTTGTCTAACGCTAAAATAGTCTGTAGAAATTCCACTTAAAACCTCAGAGATTTCAGCTTCAGTCATGATTTCCCCTTCCATATCATTGTTAGAAGCAGCATTAGTACTAGTTAGGACACTCACCACTTTAAGGGGGGTTTGGTCATTATTATTCACAGGAAACACATTTGGTTCTGAATCCTTGTTTGATTTTTTTTTTATTTGAATGTCTGTCTCCTGTTAAAAAAAATTCCATGAATGGAGTCTCAGCAATACAAGTTGGAAAGGGTTTGTTATATTTCTACAACGTTGTACTACAGTATAGATCACTTATGAAATATTAGCCTTATTGGTTGTTACATACTTTGACCAGACTGATGTTTTCTTAATAGGAAATGAGTAACGTTCCCTTGAAATATTACCAAGAAAGGTAAGTATAACTAACAGATAATGTTTAATCTACTAAAGGAATATAATCTCAGACAGTGTTAATCAGTAAATTTGCTTTTACATAATAGGTCTACATAGATTATTAGAAGGTAAAATGGAAGCTGTTCCCTTCAAAACATCCATCTTCATTTAACACATGAATACAAATTCTCCTAGATAATGTAAGGATTTACTGCTTACCATTTGTTTTAATGCTTCTCTATCACCAGAAACATTTGGATCCAAGTCATCAATGCTCAAAATATTTAATCTGAAGTCTGTAATTGAATGACAAATGGTATCACAGCAGGAAAGTTACCTTACATATTCCTTTAAAGGAGAAAAGGCCATACATTCAATACCGTTTTCCTGATTTACATATTCACTTATACAGATCAAGAAAGTTTTACGTAGTGTTTACTTCAGACCTTCCATGCCCTATCTATTAAGATCTTTTGTACTTTACAATTTTCTTGAATTGGAGGATTTTTTTTTTAAAAGAGAAAATCCAAGCACTGATTAAGTTAAATCAACTGGACTCATAATGCATGCAGATTCTCTTATTTAATGTTGTCTCATGATGGTATAAGAAAGCTATTTTTAAAAGTTCCATAAGACTGGTCAGAATGGTACTGTGGTCTAATGTTTAGAATGGGACTAAATCTCAGAATTCCTAGTTTCTATTCCTGGCTCTACCTTGTAATTGTTGTAAGAGTATGGACAAGTCACTTAACCTCATTGTGTCTTATTTTCCTCCATTTAACATGGAGATAATACCTTTTTGCTCAATGGGGCGATGAATTTGCAAGACTTAACTTATGTTTGTAAAGTGCCTGCCTGCATCACCTGAAATGAAAGGCAATATAAATTTTACTGTATTATCATCAGTAATATATCTCTAAAACAAAGTTCAAGGTAAGTCACTCTAGTCCATAGCGATGGTGCAGCTTGAACCATAATCCTGATTTCTTGAATCATAGAATCATAGAATATCAGGGTTGGAAGGGACCCCAGAAGGTCATCTAGTCCAACCCCCTGCTCAAAGCAGGACCAAGTCCCAGTTAAATCATCCCAGCCAGGGCTTTGTCAAGCCTGACCTTAAAAACCTCTAAGGAAGGAGATTCTACCACCTCCCTAGGTAACGCATTCCAGTGTTTCACCACCCTCTTAGTGAAAAAGTTTTTCCTAATATCCAATCTAAACCTCCCCCATTGCAACTTGAGACCATTACTCCTCGTTCTGTCATCTGCTACCATTGAGAACAGTCTAGAGCCATCCTCTTTGAAACCCCCTTTCAGGTAGTTGAAAGCAGCTATCAAATCCCCCCTCATTCTTCTCTTCTGCAGACTAAACAATCCCAGCTCCCTCAGCCTCTCCTCATAAGTCATGTGCTCTAGACCCCTAATCATTTTTGTTGCCCTTCGTTGTACTCTTTCCAATTTATCCACATCCTTCCTGTAGTGTGGGGCCCAAAACTGGACACAGTACTCCAGATGAGGCCTCACCAGTGTCGAATAGAGGGGAACGATCACGTCCCTCGATCTGCTCGCTATGCCCCTACTTATACATCCCAAAATGCCATTGGCCTTCTTGGCAACAAGGGCACACTGCTGACTCATATCCAGCTTCTCGTCCACTGTCACCCCTAGGTCCTTTTCCGCAGAACTGCTGCCGAGCCATTCGGTCCCTAGTCTGTAGCGGTGCATTGGATTCTTCCATCCTAAGTGCAGGACCCTGCACTTATCCTTATTGAACCTCATTAGATTTCTTTTGGCCCAATCCTCCAATTTGTCTAGGTCCTTCTGTATCCTATCCCTCCCCTCCAGCGTATCTACCACTCCTCCCAGTTTAGTATCATCCGCAAATTTGCTGAGAGTGCAATCCACACCATCCTCCAGATCATTTATGAAGATATTGAACAAAACGGGCCCCAGGACCGACCCCTGGGGCACTCCACTTGACACCGGCTGCCAACTAGACATGGAGCCATTGATCACTACCCGTTGAGCCCGACAATCTAGCCAGCTTTCTACCCACCTTATAGTGCATTCATCCAGCCCATACTTCCTTAACTTGCTGACAAGAATGCTGTGGGAGACCGTGTCAAAAGCTTTGCTAAAGTCAAGAAACAATACATCCACTGCTTTCCCTTCATCCACAGAACCAGTAATCTCATCATAAAAGGCGATTAGATTAGTCAGGCATGACCTTCCCTTGGTGCAGTTGGTGCAGTTGGACAAATGCAATTGTCAACAATTATTTGAGCCAAACCAGAGCTAAGCATGAAGCTGCAAATGTAGACATGGACAAACTGTGTTCAGCACTGTAAACTGTGCTTGTCTAGACTTGCATCTTTTACCAATTGCTGACAACTGGGCTCAATAACAGTTTAATTCTGCAGTGCAGACAAGGCCTAAGCTAGATTCCACTGGCTTCCACAGGCATGTCTGTGAGCTATGATCTAGTTTGACATGGTTATAACCAAGCTTTCCTCACTTGTTCATATTAAACTAGAGGTCATGCACTTTATTTCTTCTGTAGACACAGGTTGCTACACACCCCAGGGACTTCTTGCATTCCTCCATTTCCCCCACAAGCTTCCCATGCCTCTCTCTCATCCCCCTTTGTTTCAAGGACACCCTGCAATCCTTTCCCTCTCATTCCAGGGACGCTGTTTGCTCTTTCTTACCATGCCAGAGGCTCTTTGTGTTCCCTCCTTCCCGTCTCCCATTCTTTCCACATCCAATGCCAGAGTCTCTGTGGGCCCCTTATTTTCCCCTTCTACCCAGGCCCCCTATTTCACTGTGTGCCCCCACATCCCCCTCCCCATACCACTGTCCCCCATTTCCCCACCTGCCAGGGTGTCTGTGTGCATCCCCATTCATCCTAGTGCCAGGGTTAGTCATTCCCCCCACCCATGCCAGGGGATCTGGGTGCAACCCCATTGTTCCTTATCATTCTTATTTCTTTTCTTTCTGTTGGGAGATAAGTCATTCAGGATGTCAACTTTTAAAAGAGAACTAGAAGATTGGGCAGAGATGAGATGGGGAATATTGTTATGCTGGAAGATATAAATGGCTGCCATCAACTGGTTCTTTGATCTATAGACAATTACAGAGGTGGTTGAAGCTGCTGGGTCTTCTAACCAGACGAAAGGGACAACATGTGCCCCCCATTTCCCACCTCTGGTTTTCCAATTTTCACCAAAATCAATAGGATTTCTGAACTGATCAGATGCAGTATTCAAAAGGTATCGTGTTACAGACTGATTTTTAGGACCTTGCTTCCTTCAGCCAATCAAAAATGGGCGGGGGGAAGGTTTACATTACATTAGAACAACATTGCTCAGAGCAAATCTCAATCCCTTTGACAGGATCTAGAGTTCTGTAGGATAAGTTTGTTGAATATGATGAGCTCTCATTTAGTTTGAGTATCCATGGGTTACATCAAGTCTGTTCAGAACATAAGTAGAAATGTAAAATGAACTTAGAAAAACTCACCATTGGAACTTTCACTGGTTGCATTTTCTGTATCTGCTGCTTTTGAAAACAACTCATCCAAAGACTTGATTTCACTCCTTTCAGACAAGGACACCTGATTTTGTTTGATATGGTTCGTTCTAGGTGAAGTGGTCTCTGCAAAGCTGTCTTTTATTGAAGTTGGCAATTGAAAAGACATACTAGTTGGTCTTTGCAAGTTTCTACTCGGTGGAGTGGGAGTTTGTGGATTAATTCTATCAGAGGTTCTTTTCTGAGAACTTCTGCTAAGTAGCGAAGGAGCGCTAAACAGATTTGTCAAAGACTGTTTTTTGGGTGGAAAAGATGTTCTTGGTGGACTCTTCATCTTGGACTTCATGAATAACTTGAAAAAGAGATTTATGTCATTGCTTTACCTATTTTCAACCTTTACTAAAAGGTTTACTAAAAACTTTTACTTTCACTAAAATTAAAAATACACTATATTGATAATAATGAATAATCAACCATTCAGAATGCTAAATAGAATAAGTAGTATGTCAACTGACATTAGCTCTCATCTTATAAAAGTAGATTACAAATACTGGAAATTAAGTTGTTACAGTGTGTTAATTTTCTATAAAGTGATCTGCCATTTTAAAGTGTAATTTCATAAAATGTAAATAACAATGTCTAACCCAGTAAAATTGTTACCTTTCTGTCAGGTTTAGAAAAATTGGTGACATCCTTCTGGTTCTCATTTTCACTGGAAAACTCCAAAGAGCTCCCTAGTAATTGTCTCATTTCCTCTTCATCACTGTCTAGACCAAGTTGTTTTCTAATTGGCACTTTGTTTTTTGTTGTCTGGCAGCTACTTTTCCCCTTGAAATGGACTTTACTCAGTGTCACATTTTCCTTGACTGTGTCATTTTTCTTCAGATAGCTGCTACCTCTTGCACTCTCCTCCAGGCTGGATCTGGCTGATAAGTTCTCTTCATCCGAAATCTTCGGGTCCAATTCAGTATCAGAAAAATCCATCTGCACCTTTTGGGTCATGATCTTGCTTTCTATCTGTGCTAGCTTTCTCAGAATGGCACTTGACCTCACCTTTGAGGCTGTATCCGGAGTTTTTTTTGCAACATGCTTGTTCCTCTCCTGCATGGCACAAGTATTCTGGTTCAGCTGGTTTCTTTGTGCATGCTGCTTTTTCTTTAGGAATCTGCTGTGACTAAACTGAGTTTCCACGAGGCTCTCCCTTTTAAGGTCTTTGTTTTTGTCAGTTTCCCCCATTTCTGTGTTGCCTATAGAAAGGGCACTGTTAGGGTCAGTAGGGGCACTACTATGTTTGGACAGGGTGAGTTTTTTATGGTGAGAATCCATGTGTCCCTGTGGAAGAATTACAAAAGGAGGAGGATGAACAAAGGGTAGGAATAAATGGTAAATTTTCAGAATGGAGAGGGGTAACTAGTGGTGTTTCCCAAAGGTGAATCCTAGGACCAATCCAACTTATTCATAAATGATCTGGAGAATGGGGTAAACAGTGAGGTGGCAAAGTTCGCAGACGATACTAAACTGCTCAAGATAGTTAAGACCAAAGCAGACTGTAAAGAACTTCAAAAAGATCTCACAAAATTAAGTGATTGGGCAACAAAATGGCAAATTAAATTTAATATGGATAAATGTAAAGTAATGCACGTTGGAAAAAATAACCCCAACTATACATATAATATGATGGGGGCTAATTTAGCTACAACTAATCAGGAAAGAGATCTTGGAGTCATCGTGGATAGCTCTCTGAAGACATCCATGCAGTGTGCCGCCTCAGTCAAAAAAGCAAACAGGATGTTAGGAATAATTAAAAAAGGGACAGAGAATAAGAGGGAGAATATTTTATTGCTCTTATATAAATTCATGGTATGCCCTCATCCTGAATACTGTGTAGAGATATGGTCTCCTCATCTCAAAAAAGATATACTGGCATTAGAAAAGGTTCAGAGAAGGGCAACTAAAATAATTAGCAAAAAGAAAAGGAGTACTTGTGGCACCTTAGAGACTAACAAATTTATTAGAGCATAAGCTTTCGTGAGCTACAGCTCACTTCAGGAGCTGTAGCTCACGAAAGCTTATGCTCTAATAAATTTGTTAGTCTCTAAGGTGCCACAAGTACTCCTTTTCTTTTTGCGAATACAGACTAACATGGCTGCTACTCTGAAACCTAAAATAATTAGGGGTTTGGAACGGGTCCCATATGAGAAGAGATTAAAGAGACTAAGACTTTTCAGCTTGGAAAACAGAAGACTAAGGGGGGATATGATAGAGGTATATAAAATCATGAGTGGTGTGGAGAAAGTGAATAAGGAAAAGTTATTTACTTGTTCCAATAATATAAGAACTAGGGGCCACCAAACGAAATTAATGGGAAGCAGGTTTAAAACAAATTAAAGGAAGTTCTTCTTCATTCATAGATAAATTCATGGAGGTTAAGTCCATTAAGGGCTATTAGCCAGGATGGGTAAGGAATGGTGTCCCTAGCCTCTGTTTGTCAGAGGGTGGAGATGGATGGCAGGAGAGACATCACTTGATCATTACCTGTTAGGTTCACTCCCTCTGGGGCACCTGGCATTGGCCACTGTCGGCAGATAGGATACTGGGTTGGATGGACCTTTGGTCTGACCCAGTATAGCCATTCTTATGTTCCCTTGTTGATCAGACACTACTGAACCATGGGAGATCTACGGCTGATTTCCTACATGATTTTAGACAAGACATTTAATCTTCTTTAGCTCCCATTCTCCATGGTAAAATGGGGATAGCAATATTTTCTTCCTCTACCCTGTGCCTGTCTTCTCTATTTCAACTATAATCTTTTCAAGGCAGGGACCGGTCTCTTACTACGTGGACCTACGACACTACCTAGTGCAACGGGTCCGTGCCCTCGTGGGACTCTAGGCGCTTCCATAGTACAAACAACAGGCACTACCAAGACTGAAGTGACAGCGACCCAGCGCTCAGTCCCTCCCCTGCACTCCGCACAGGTCACCCACCGCTGGGGCCGACGCCACAGCAAACCCTGTGACTGGAGCCCGAACCTCACCTGCCGTCCTGCCCGAGGGCTGAGGTCGAGTGAGCGCAGCGCTTCTCTCCGCATCCCGGCGGCTGCCCCTGGGGTGGCCAGGCTGCCGGAGGCGGCACCGAGTCTCCCGGCTCCCCCGGCCTGAGTCCCTGCCCTAGAGAGGACGGGGTGGGCTCCGAGCCCGCCAGCGGCCCGGCCAGGGCCACGGCCACAGCTCCGCACTTGAGCCTTTCCCGTATTTCTTCGGCATCCCAGCAACACTGACCCACCGGTATACCGACCCCTGATTGGCCAGCCCGCCCACGGGCGCCTCTGCCTTAGCAACGACCTTTCGTCGCCTAACGCGAACCAATCACAAAGCCTTCTCTCCGGGACTAAGGCGTGTCGGTCATCGCAGACTATAAATCCCAGCACACATTATGTCCTGAATTGGGCGGGCCGGACCGGCAGGAGGCGCCGGATAGTCCGCGCTCCTTCACGGCTCTAAACCAATCAGAGCTCTCTCCACCATGAGGCGCGAGAATACAAATCAAACAGCGCCAAATTGGCGCTTGCATTAGCGTGAAGCGCGAGGGCAAGGACCAATCAACTGTGACTTCGCCCTGAGGCGCGAGGGCAGGCAGGCACCGGCAGATTAGCTGGCGACGGCGTTTGGTTCGGATACAGTTGTTCCCGGGCAGCTCGGGTGAAGACGGTTTCCCTGCTGGGGGAAAGCGGGATCGCTGTAGAAATGGGGCCCTTGGCCCTCGCCCTGCTCTTCTGGGCAGCGCTGAGCGCTGCCCACGCCGTCGTGTATTTCCGGGAGCAGTTTATGGATGGAGGTGACCGAGGAGGGAGGAGTCCGGTGGAGATCGGAGAGGGGATGGAGAAAGTCTGGGGGAGTCCTGTGAGGAAAGGGGAGTGTGTCCAAGAGGTTGGGTTGATAGGTGGAGATGAAGCTGTGTGGGGTAGGGTAAGTGGGAAAGTGCCCATTGATGCCCCCCAGGTCACTGTGGTATGCAAGTCCTGAGGGGAAAGGGAATTTCTGAGAGCAAGTAAGGGTAGGGTTGCCAACTTTCTAATCACACAAAACTGAACACCTTTGCCCTGCCTCGCCCCTGAGGCCCCACTCTCCACCTCACTCCATTCCCCCTGTCCATCACTCACTCTCCCCTATCCTCACTCACTTTCACTGGGCTGGGGAAGGGGTTGGTGTGGGAGGGAGTGAGGGCTCCAGTGTGGGGCTAGAAATGAGGGGTTCAGTGTGTGTGAGGGGGCTTCAGACTGGGGCAGGGGGTGGGGTGCAGGAGAGGATGAGGGCTCTGGCTGGGGGTGCAGGCTCTGGTGTGGAGCCAGGGATTAGGGGACAGGGGGGTCTCTGGGCTGGGGCCAAGGGGTTTGGTGTGTGGGAGGGGGCTCAAGGAGGGTGTTCCAATCTGGGCCAGGAGTGGGGCGGGGGGTTTGGGTTCCAGCCACGCAGTGCTTACCTCAGGTGGCTCCTGGTTGGCGGAGTAGTGGGGCTAAGGCAGGCTCCCTGCCTGCCCTGACTCTGTGCTGCTCCTAGAAGTGGATGGCATGTCTGATCCCTAGGCACGGGGCAAGTGGGAGGCTCTGCACGGTGTGTGCTGCCCGTGTCTGCAGGTGCCACTCCTGCAGCTCCCATTGGCCAGGATTCCCAGCCAATGGGAAGTGCGGAGCCAGTACGCGGGGTGGGGGCAGTGCACAGAGCTTCCCTGATCGCCCCCATAGGTGCTGACTTCTACTCCATCCCTGCCCCAGCCCAACCTCTTCTCCGCCTCCTCTCCTGAGCGCGCCATGTTCACGCTCCTCCCCCCTCCCTCCCAAAGCTTGCTACAACTGTTTGGCCGCAGTAAGCATTGGGAGGTAGGTGGAGGAGCGGGGATGCAGCACGCTAGGGGAGGAGGTGGCGGGGCGGGGATCTTGGCTGCCGGTGGATGCAGAGCACCCACTAATTTTTCCCTGTTGGTGCTCCAGCCCCAGAGCACCTACAGAGTTGGCGCCTATGGTCGCCCCTGCACCTAGGGGCTGCAGGGACATGCTGACCACTTCTGGGAACTCTTTGGAGCCAAGGCAGGCAGGGAGCCTGCCTTAGCCCCGCTGCACTGCTGACTGGACTTTTAACGGCCTGGTCAGCGGTGCTGACCGGAGCTGCCAGGGTCCCCTTTCGACCAGACGTTCCGCTCGAAAACTGGACACCTGCCAACCCTAATTAAAGGGTTGAGGAGTTTCTAAGGTCATGAGAGTTGGGGGTGCAATTCCTGCTGGGTGAGCGGAGAACCCTAGGTTGGGGAGAAGTTTTTAGAAAGGAGTGATTCCTAGGGGATGTGGGAAGAGTCTGGGACTTGGAGAGGTCCTGGATAAATAGGTAACTTAGTTCACCCCTTCTCAGCACACGGAGTCTGAAGGGGTTATTGTACAGTATGTACTGGCTGCAGATTAGAGGCAGCAAACTTGTGTTCCACACCATCCTATTAAGCAGTCTCCTGTCTTGAATACGCCTCATGGTGTTCTGCTTTGTTCAGTTCAGATCCACTTCTCAAAGGGCCAGAAGTGACCGATCTGGTCTCCCAGTGAAGTTGCTGAAGACACTTTTACCCCTTGATAGTTGGGGCCTATCAAGATTTGCCCCCACTTTTTTTGCTTTTGAAATTTCACTCAATTCTTTATAAATAGTTTCACCTTTCTTCCCCTGAAATAAATGCTTTAAAAAAAAGTTAGTGTGAACAGTCCATTACTCTTCTGCCATGAGTGCAGGGGACTGGATTAGATGACCTCCTGAGGTTCCTTCCAGTCCTATAATTCATTTACTGTATAACAAAAGGTAATAATGAGTGATGGAACAGATTTCATTTTCAAACTTCTGAGGAGTTTTTGTATATAAATGTATGTTTCAAAAAGATTTTTAAAATTTGAGAAAGACCTTGTCTGTGTCATTTTAATTTATTTAATGGCCTAAATGTTTCTATTGGTATCAGATTACTAATATTTAATATTATTTAACAGTTAAATGGCAAGACAGATGGATGAATTCTCAATATAAATCAGATTATGGGAAATTTAGACTAACAGCTGGAAAGTTTTATGGAAATGCAGTCCGAGATAAAGGTTTGTGCATTTAATTTAAAATGTGTTATTAGGACTGCTTACATTGTTAATAATTGACATGTTCTTCTTGAAATCTCGTCCTCCCTTGGCTTCCATGACTGTCCTCTCCTGGTTCTCTTCCTACCTCTCTAATTTCTTTATTCATTTTGTCCTTCAGATGATTCTCCTCATTCACCTTCCAACTTTATGTGGGGGTTCCAGAGGGCTCTGCCCTTGGTTTCCTTCACTTCTCCCTCTACACCTGATCTTTGAGTAATCTTATCTGCAAACATAAATTCAACTCCATATGGTGACTCTCAAATCTACTTCTCTACTCCATCTTTATCTCCTGTACAAACTCAAATCTCAATCTGTTTCTCTGACATTTCCTTGTCGATGTCTAGATATCAGATCAAGCTCAACACGGCTAAAGCAAAGCTCTTAATCTTTCATCCATGCCATTCCTTCTATCTCCTTTCTTGATCACTGTGTCTGTCGCTCACTCAGGCCCGTAGCCTGGAGATAATCTTCTGTATGGATCTCTCTGTAGGTCTTCACATCCAAGCTAAATCTTACTGATTTTTTTCTGCATAATATAGCTAAGACACATCCACACAGCTAAAACTCTTGTCTAAGCTCTCATCTTGCGTCAAGATTACTGCAATTTTCTGAACAAATGCAGTGTTACCCTGCTCATCTCCATTCAGAAAGCTGCAATAAAGATAATGTTATTTACCCCATTGTTTTGACCATGTCAAGCCTCCACTGGCTCCCCATCTCAGTCACATCAAATGTAAGTTGCTTATTTTCACTTTCCAGACCCTGCATATTCTGTATCCGCTCTACCTATCATCTCATTCACCATCAAGCTGTTGACTCTCACTTCCTATTGGCCCATGATGCCAGCCTCCATCACCCACTTGTTAAATTTTTAAATAAGCACGTTCGTGTTTTATCCCATGCTCCCCCTCATGCTTGGGAGGTGCTTGTATAAACATCTGCAAAGCCACCTCATTATCCACTTTAAAAACCCTCCTCAAAACTCTCCTTTGCTGTGATGCCTACAAAAAACTTGACAATGGTTAGGCTGCTGGTGTGCTGATACCACTGCCTATCATGCTGACCAATATTGTCTCCTTATATTCCTCTGTAGCCATCTGTTGTCTCTCCTCTTAGATTTAGATTGTAAGCTTTTTGGGGCATGGACCATCTTTTTTGCTCTGTGTTTATACAGCACCTAGCACAATAGGGTCCTGGTCCATGACTAGGGTATGTACGTCCTCTGGTAATATAAATATATAAAAATAAGTAATATAACCCCACATGCATTCTCAGCACATTTAGAGAGCTCATAAATAAAACTGAGGAGTTTCATATAAGCCATTATAAGGCTTACATGAAATCCATAAAGTGCTTACATACTAGAATGACAGAAACATCTAAGATAGGTACCATAGAAGGAAAACATAAGAATGGCCATACTGGGTCAGAACAAGGGTCCACCTAGCCCAATATCCTGTTTTCTGACAGTGGACGGTGCCAGATGCTTCAGAAGGAATGAACAGGAAAATTAATTGAATGATCCATCCCCTGTCTGGCAGTCACAGGTTTAGGAACACCTAAGGTGACCAGATAGCAAGTGTAAAAAAAATCAGGAGAGGGGGTGGGGCGGGTAATAGGCGCCTATATTTTTTTTTTTTTTTTAAAAAGCCCCCAAAATTGGGACATCTGGTCACCCTAGGAACACTAAAATATGGTGGTGTATCCTTGACCATCTTGGCTAATTGCCATTAATGTACATAACCTCCATGAATTTACCTAATTCTTTTTTGAACCCAGTTATAGTTTTGGCCTTCACAACATCTACTGACATTGAGTTCCACAGGTTGACTGTGCATTGTGTGAAGCAGTACTTCCTTGTTTGTTTTAAACCTGTTGCCTATTAATTTAATAGGATGACCCCTGGTTCTTGTGTTATGGGAAGGGGTAAATAACACTTCCTTATTCACTTTTTCCATACCATTTGTGACTTTATAGACCTCTATCACATCCTTCCTTTGTCATCTCTTTTCTAAGATGAACAGTCCCAGTCTTTTTAATCTCTCCTCATATGGAAGCTGTTCCATACCCCTAAGCATTTTAATGCTATTCTTTTACTTTTTCCAATTCAAATATCTTTTTTGAGATTGGGTGACCAAAACTGCACACACAGTATTCAAGGTGTAGGCATACCATGAATTTTTATATATATATATATATATATATATATATATATATATATATATATATATAATGTGGTGTTATGATATTTTCTATCTTATATCTATTTTCTAATGGTTCCTAATAATCCATTAGCTTTTTTGATGGCCGCTGCATATTGAGTAGATAGCAAATAATCCACAACGACTCCATACTCTCTCTTTCTTCAGTGGTAACAGCTAATTTAGACCCCATCATTTTGTATGTACTGTACAGTTAGGATTATTTTTTTCTCCATGTGCATTACTTTGCATTTATCAACATTGAATTTCATCTGCCATATTGTGGCCTAGTCAACCAGTTTTGTGAGATTCCTCTATAATTCTTCACAGTCAGCTTTGGACCTAACTCTCTTGAGTCATTTTGTATCATCTGCAAATTTTGCCACCTCACTGTTTGCCCCTTTCTCCAGATCACTTACAAATACATTGAACAGCAGTGGTCCCAGTACAGATCCTTGGGGGGACCCTGCTATTTACCACTTTTCAATGAGAGAACCTTCCCTCTTATCTCATGACTGCTTAGTTTGCTTTTTCCCTGAATGCATCTGATGAAGTGAGCTGTAGCTCACGAAAGCTTATGCTCAAATAAATTTTAGTCTCTAAGGTGCCACAAGTCCTCCTTTTTCTTTTTTTAGTTTGCTTAAGAGCCTTTGATGAGGGAGGGACCTTGTCAATGGCTTTCTGATAGTCCAAGTACACTATATCCACTGGATCAACCTTCTCCCCCCATTTGTTGACCCCCTCAAAGATTTCCTCATGTTTATAAAAAGAAAAGGAGTACTTGTGGCACCTTAGAGACTAACAAATTTATTAGAGCATAAGCTTTCGTGAGCTACAGCTCACTTCATCGGATGCATTTGGTGGAAAAAACAGAGGAGAGATTTATATACACACACACAGAGAACATGAAACAATGGGTTTATCATACACACTGTAAGGAGAGTGATCACTTAAGATAAGCCATCACCAACAGCAGGGGGGGGAAGGAGGAAAACCTTTCATGGTGACAAGCAGGTAGGCTAATTCCAGCAGTTAACAAGAATATCAGAGGAACAGTGGGGGGTGGGGTGGGAGGGAGAAATACCATGGGGAAATAGGTTTCAGAGTAGCAGCCGTGTTAGTCTGTATTCGCAAAAAGAAAAGGAGTACTTGTGGCACCTTAGAGACTAACAAATTTATTAGAGCATAAGCTTTCGTGAGCTACAGCTCAGAGCTGTAGCTCACGAAAGCTTATGCTCTAATAAATTTGTTAGTCTCTAAGGTGCCACAAGTACTCCTTTTCTTCATGGGGAAATAGTTTTACTTTGTGTAATGACTCATCCATTCCCAGTCTCTATTCAAGCCTAAGTTAATTGTATCCAGTTTGCAAATTAATTCCAATTCAGCAGTCTCTCGTTGGAGTCTGTTTTTGAAGCTTTTTTGTTGAAGTATAGCCACTCTTAGGTCTGTGATCGAGTGACCAGAGAGATTGAAGTGTTCTCCAACTGGTTTTTGAATGTTATAATTCTTGACATCTGATTTGTGTCCATTCATTCTTTTACGTAGAGACTGTCCAGTTTGGCCAATGTACATGGCAGAGGGGCATTGCTGGCACATGATGGCATATATCACATTGGTAGATGCGCAGGTGAACGAGCCTCTGATAGTGTGGCTGATGTGATTAGGCCCTATGATGGTATCCCCTGAATAGATATGTGGACAGAGTTGGCAACGGGCTTTGTTGCAAGGATAGGTTCCTGGGTTAGTGGTTCTGTTGTGTGGTGTGTGGTTGCTGGTGAGTATTTGCTTCAGATTGGGGGGCTGTCTGTAAGCAAGGACTGGTCTATCTCCCAAGATCTGAGAGAGCGATGGCTCGTCCTTCAGGATAGGTTGTAGATCCTTGATGATGCGTTGGAGGGGTTTTAGTTGGGGGCTGAAGGTGATGGCTAGTGGCGTTCTGTTGTTTTCTTTGTTGGGCCTGTCCTGTAGTAGGTGACTTCTGGGTACTCTTCTGGCTCTGTCAATCTGTTTCTTCACTTCAGCAGGTGGGTACTGTAGTTGTAGGAATGCATGATAGAGATCTTGTAGGTGTTTGTCTCTGTCTGAGGGGTTGGAGCAAATGCGGTTATATCGTAGCGCTTGGCTGTAGACAATGGATCGAGTGGTATGATCTGGATGAAAGCTAGAGGCATGTAGGTAGGAATAGCGGTCAGTAGGTTTCCGATATAGGGTGGTGTTTATGTGACCATCGCTTATTAGCACCGTAGTGTCCAGGAAGTGGACTGGATACAATTAACTTAGGCTTGAATAGAGACTGGGAATGGATGAGTCATTACACAAAGTAAAACTATTTCCCCATGGTATTTCTCCCTCCCACCCCACCCCCCACTGTTCCTCTGATATTCTTGTTAACTGCTGGAATTAGCCTACCTGCTTGTCACCATGAAAGGTTTTCCTCCTTCCCCCCCCTGCTGTTGGTGATGGCTTATCTTAAGTGATCACTCTCCTTACAGTGTGTATGATAAACCCATTGTTTCATGTTCTCTGTGTGTGTGTATATAAATCTCTCCTCTGTTTTTTCCACCAAATGCATCCGATGAAGTGAGCTGTAGCTCACGAAAGCTTATGCTCTAATAAATTTGTTAGTCTCTAAGGTGCCACAAGTACTCCTTTTCTTTTTGCGAATACAGACTAACACGGCTGCTACTCTGAAACCTCATGTTTATGGATCACTTATGATACAAATTAAAACATGTTTTGCTGTTTGTTTGGTTTTTTACACAAATTATTAATTCACCTATATTAAGTGCTAACTGCATTTAAAACTGTGTCTGGTTAAGTCTTTTTTTTGCATGTGATGTTTTGTCAAAGTTTAAAATTGGCTGATTTTAGTACATCTAGCATTAGTTTGGTGAGGAATATGATAAGGCTAAATTCTACTGTTGATTACACGGTTGTAAAGCCAAAGTAAGTTTAGTGCCACAGAATTACTCCAAATGTATAACAGTGTAAATGACAGGAGAATTTGTCCCCTACTTTCAATTTTAAATGAAGAAAGCTGAATCCATGAGTTTTTTTTTTTTTTTTTTTTGCAAACATCCAGTTGATAGATTTTTTTTAAATCAATGTTAATTTATTTGCCTTACAGAGGTCCTGCATTCTTATTCTAATGTAATTAAAAATGTATGATTTTATTAATAGCAGATGAAAACAAAACATACATATTGTGTTACCATATGTAAATATTAATGTCTTTATAGGTCTGCAAACTAGTGAAAATTCTAAATTTTATGCCATTTCATCACGATTTAAACCGTTTAGCAATAAAGAAAGATCTCTGGTCATTCAGTACACAGTAAAACATGAGCAGAAGATAGATTGTGGTGGTGGATATGTTAAGATCTTTTCCTCAAACTTGGATCAGAAAAATATGAGTGGAGATTCACAGTATTACATTATGTTTGGTGAGTTTAGTTACATGTGCATTGCTAAAATATTGTCACAATAGCTGCACAGTTCTTCAAAGACAGATCTAGAACTGGTACAGCAAAAGATTTAATACAAGACGTCCCTAATAAGATTAAAATCCTGTGACCGGTCAGCAATTCAGCATCTTTGTGCTTCAGATATTTTTAAGCATAAATTGTCAAAATACAAATTGAAATTAGAAATGATTTAACTGATTAAGGGACACAAATGAGAGTGTTTTTAGAATTAAGCCAAATGTCCAGTAAGATTATTTCAGTCATAGGGCTTTTGATAATCCCAATGATGGTCCAAAATTTGCCCTCATGTGACGGGGTGGGACTCTCCCCTGCGGCACCTCCTGCTGGTTGTCCAGGGAATTAGCGTTTCCAGCCTCCGGAGCGCCCTCTGCAGGCTGGTGTCCCACTTGCCGCTGGGCCCCAAGTCCCTTCCACACCAGGGTGCTGCCCCCTGATAGTACCCCAACAGATCTGGGTCTCCCTCCCCCCGGGGAATCCCCAATCTCTATCCCCACCTCGCCTCAGTCTTTGGCTACTGTCAGTCACCATCTAGCCCCTGCTCCCTGGGGCAGACTGCAGTATACTTGCCGCTCATCATCGGCAAGGAGGGTCTAGAGCTGCTGCTTCGGCCTACCCTTGGGCTGCCCTCTGCAATCCCAGTACCCTTTTCCTAGGCCTTCATCACGGCCTGCAACCTGGGGGTTTCTCAGGCCAGAGCTCTCCAGCTCCTCTGGCCTTTCCTCAGCCCTGCTCCACTTTAGGTACCCTGCTCAGCTCCCAGCTGTCAGACCCCTCCCTCTCAACATACACACAGCCTGTCCTCTTATAAAGGCCAGCTGGGCCCTGATTGGGGCATGGCCGCAGCTGTGGCTGTTTCCCCAATCAGCTGAGGCTTGCTGTTTTCCCTAGCAAAGCCCTCTCACAACCTAAGCCCTCTCCCAGGGCTGATTTCAAGCCCTTCAGGGCAGGAGTGGGTGACCACCCCGCTACACAGGGTGAGGACCCCCTGTGGGCCAGCCTTTATTCCACCTTGGTCCCACGGCCTGCCGGGGACATTAGTTGGCGGCTCCTTCATGGAGCCATGAGCACAGGCATGCACCTGGCGCGGTTCACCCCTACACCTGAGGCCTGCCCCTTTTGCGGCGTGAGGAAGAACCTGGCACACGCCTATCTTGAATGCAGCCCCTATTTCGGCTCCTCCAGAACCTCTTATTGAGGTTCTGGCTGCACTTCTCCCCACACTTGTTCCTCTTCGCACACCCTATCCGTGGCTCCACGAAGTGGCGAGACCTCCTTGTCCACCTCCTCCTGGCTCTGGCCAAAGTTTCCATCTATAATACCAGGAGGAGGATGTTAGACGAGGGGGTGCTCTGCGACTGCGGGGCCTATTTCTGTTCCACCCTAGTGTCACGTATCCGGGCAGAGTTCCACTGGGCAGCGTCCGCTGGCTCCCTTGACAGCTTTGAGCAGGTTCTCTGCTCGGTGTCCCCATCCGGCATCCTCCTTTTTAACCTTTGACCTTCACTCCGATCCGTTTTTCATTAGTTGTCCCCCGTAATCAGTTGGTCCCTGGGTCCAGTGGTCCCTTCCGCTAGGCTGGGGCAAGGGTCTTTAGCACTTCTCGGGTTTCCAATACGACCCCGCTACACCTCATATATTCACATGTAACTCCCATTAAGTCACTGGGAATTGGACTTGTGTATCTCAGAGTAAACTTTGTCCAAAGACTTATCAGTTGAATAGCCAGTCTATAACACAGATCACTCTATAAATATGTATTATGATATAGGCTATGGGTAACTGCAGTTGGTAGTGGATTTCTATATGATTTTTGCTTGTATTATGACTGCAGGAGAATCAAGCTGTAAAACAGTGTTTGGTTAGTAAAATCAGAATATAATTTTGAGGTAGGTCTAGAGATTGGAAGAGAAGCAATGCAAGCAAAAATGGGACTCCATCAAGCGGCATGTGGAAATGAGGGCTGTCTATTGGCAGTAAAAAAAAAAAAAAAAAAAAGACATGAGATAAGCAAACTGTATATGTATAAAGAAGTTAAGAATAGACAGTATGAAATTTTTTGTAGGACCAGATATTTGTGGATCTGAAACAAAGAAAGTCCATGTTATTTTAAATTACAAGAGTAAACCTCATCCAATGAAGAAACGAATCAGATGCAAGGTAAATGCTAGAATATAAGTTTTAAAGATTGTTGAAATTCCTGAAATTAGTTATGTTAAAATTCACCTAATAGCTGCATTTAGATAACTTTAAAGAGGCACTCTCACTAAATAATAATTTAAATGTCATATTATGGAGGCACTAGTTACAACTCAGTAGTTAAGTTTGAGTTCCATTTTGCATTTAAAGCAGAGCTTCAACCTCATTCTTGTGTTTGAAAAATACAGCATATGCTCCTCCAAGCTTACATCAGTGGGTCTCAACCAGAGGTGCTGTCATAAATTTAAAGGGAAGGGTAAACACCTTTAAAATCCCTCCTGGCCAGAGGAAAAACCCTTTAACCTGTAAAGGGTTAAGAAGCTAGGATAACCTCGCTGGCATCTGACCAAAATGACCAGTGGAGACAAGATACTTTCAAAAGCTGGAGGGATGAGCTGTAGCTCACAAAAGCTTATGCTCAAATAAATCTGTTAGTCTCTAAGGTGCCACAAGTTCTCCTTTTCTTTTTGCGAATACAGACTAACACGGCTGCTACTCTGATCTCTGTCTGTATGATGCTTTTGCCGTGGACAGAACAGGAATCTACATTCCATTCAGCACAGCTTATTTTCTCAGCCATTTAAAGAAAACGGAATCTAACGCATATCTAGCTAGATTACTTACTAAGTTCTAAGACTCCATTGCTGTTCTGTCCCTGGCAAAAGCATCAGCCAGACAGAGAGAGCCTTTGTTTCTCCTCCCCTCCAGCTTTTGAAAGTATCTTGTCTCCTCATTGGTCATCTTGGTCAGGTGCCCGCGAGTTATCCTAGCTTCTTAACCCTTTACAGGTTAAAGGGTTTTTCCTCTGGCCAGGAGAATTTTAAAGGTGTTTACCCTTCCCTTTATATTTATGACAGGTGCACTTACCCCTGGGAGTACACGGAGGTCTTCCAAGGGGTACACCAACTCATCTAGATCAATGTTTCGCAACCTGGGGGATTGTGACCCCCCTCACCAGCGGGGTCATAGGATGGGGCTTAGGGGGGTTGCAAGTGCAGGGCTGGCATTAGGGGGTGGCAAGCAGCAATTATAATTTATATTCAAATTATATTCTTCAGCCCAAGCCCCAGCGGAGGCTGAAGCATGTATTTTAGCTTTGCAGGGCCCCCTGTAGCTTTTAAGTGAGGTGAAACTTGGGGTATGCAGGACAAATCAGACTCCTGAAAGGGGTACAATAGTCTGGAAAGATTGAGAACCACTGACTTTTATATGGAAAAAAAAATCTGAAGTCTTAAAAAAATTAATTTAATCTAATTTTGGACTACAAACATTAAAATGATTTACTCTTGTTTTATGGTTATCACATGGCACCACTACAGGGCAGACTTCAGGTTGCTTTAGAACCTTATATTGTGCATTTCTTAGTTTAACATTTAAATTTCTAAGTATAACCTTCACTGAATTTCCTGGATTTGTAATGCTTTCTTTTGGTATAGTTACAACATCCCTGTAATGTTTTTCACCCTTAACTTACTGATATGTACTTTCAACCTTAACTCATCTTTGTTTTTGTCTGGGATATAAATTAGTAAGGTATTTTTGGATTGTGATTGTTTTATATACCCTTTCCATCACTATTCACCTTATGCTCTCTTATTATAACTCTTCCTATGGCCAAGCTGGGATAGACAGTGCTTACTCTGGACTCCATCAATGCTGCTCTGACTGTCACACAGAAGAGTACGCCATAACAGTTCAAAGCTTTCCCTCCTGCCCCTTCATGCCATTTAGTTTAGAGTCAAGACAGAGACTTTCACAAAGGGGAAAAAGTTCAGATGTTTTACATTTAAAATGTAAAAAGAAAAGAAGTACTTGTGGCACCTTAGAGACTAACAGATTTATTTGAGTATAAGCTTTCGTGAGCTACAGCCAATGAAGTGACCTGTAGCTCATGAAAGCTTATGCTCAAACAAATTTGTTAGTCTCTAAGGTGCTACAAGTACTCCTTTTCTTTTTGTGAATACAGACTAACACGGCTGCTACTCTGAAACCTGTCATTTAAAATGTAGACTCAGTTACCTTTTTCTCTTGCTGCTTTTTCAAAATGATCAGATATATTTCTTGACTTAAACAAAGATTTTTAATTAAACTTTTTTATCTTGCATAATCCTGCAAACAACTCTTAATGCCAAATTTATGATGACAGGAATTTCAAAGGCACGATTTAAGATGCCATTCACAAGGTGTTATGTCTTTACTGCAAGTCTAAGCATGAGAAAATGGCTAAAAAGGTAGCAAGCTGTTATTCAGACATATATATTGTGATGAGACAAGGCCAGATGGCTATGGAAGAGTAGTGGGAGATGGATTTGTTTAGCCTGGAACTAATATATCTCTGGTACCAGGATAAGTGAAATGGCAGCTGCTCCAGGTCAATTAAGACACCTAGGGGCAATTAAGAACTTTCCAGAAGGCAGGGAGAAGGCTAGGTTGATTGGGACACCTGAAGCCAATCAGGGGCTGGCTGAAACTAGTTAAAAGCCTCCCAGTTAGTCAGGTGGGTGTGCATGTCAGGAGCTATGGGAAGAAGTTGCGTGGTTGGAGAGGCTGAGTAGTACACACCATATCAGGCACAAGGAAGGAAGCCCTGAGATAAGGGTGAAATGGAGCTTGAGGAAGTGAAGGCTGCTGTGGGGGAAGTAGCCCAGGGAATTGTACATGTCATGTTTCTAAAAGGTCAGCTACCATAGCTGATACTATTAGGGTCCCTGGGCTGGAGCCCAGAGTAGAGGGTGGGCCCGGGCTCCCCCCCCACACCTTTGCCCCCTGATTAATCACTGAGACTGGGAGACAACAGAGACTGTGCAAGGAAGGATAACTTCTCCTCACCTCCCTCACTGGCTTATGATGAAAATGGCTCAGTAGACTGTGACCCTTGTCCTTAGAGAAAGAAGGGTTATGTGGAGGGTCACAGTGAGCCTCTGAGGCTAGCAAAATCCGCCAGGAAACACGGGATCCATGAGGCAAGGACAGAGCTTTGTCACAATATATTCAAAAATAGCAGAGGAAACATACAAGATTGCTGGCAAAGTAGATTGCTTTTTGTATAAATAACTTTTCATGTTTAGCCAGTATAAAAGTCTTTGGGAGTTTTTTTTTTTTTTGTTTGAGCCTGTTTATAATGGATTTTCTGCAGTAATGTGATTCTGATGCAAAACTGGTTCTAAAACCTACATGTTTTAGTGGTACTTCTAAATGGCAGCAGAAAACATTTTAACTTCCTTTCTTTAAAATTTATAGGTTGATGGATTCACTCATTTGTATACACTGATTTTAAGACCAGATCAGACTTATGAAGTAAAAATTGATAATGAAATAATTGAATCAGGCAACTTAGAAGATGATTGGGATTTCTTGCCACCAAGGAAAATAAATGATCCTACAGCAAAGAAACCCAAGGATTGGGATGATGTACCCCAAATTGCTGATCCAAATGATGTCAAACCTGAGGTGGTTTCTTTTTCCTGATATTCCTCTGTCCTGTATTTTTGAGGAAGCGCATAAATGTCAGAAATATCTGATTATTTCATTATAATTGAACTCAGATTTGTTACTACTGTTCATATAATCAGGTAGAGCTACTTCCAGTACACAGTGAAATTGAACCTGGAGAAACTTTTCTGGGCCAAGGTGTTCTCTGTGCAGAGCAGCTGCATGTCATGAAAATATGATTATTTAACTCAGAAGTGCTTTGCAAGGACCCTAAATTTGGAGATACCCAGCTCCACTGCTGCATAGCTCTGCACCAAAGTTGGCCTGTTATCAAGGCTAACAGAAAGTGCCCCATCCATTCCTAAGATATATACACTGTTAGTAACTGAAAATGTCTTGTCATTTGAAAAATTACATGAGAAGATGAGGGTTGCTTATATGAGGAGAGGATCAAATTGCCTTTAATGTGTTTTGGATTAGACCTACAGTGAGTTGCCTTACCATGTTAATTACAACCCCAAACAATTAACTCTCTGTTAGCCTGCTTATATGAGCAATCTTCAAAGGTTCTGATTGGGTAAACATGCATAATGAGGTTAGGATTTAATCAAAAGCCCCTTCCAGCAAGCCCAACTTCTGACAATTCAGGACACAAACGACCAGGACAAGAGATTGAATCCAAATCTCTGATTTGGCATTGCCTAACACTACACTAGGCCACCCCAAGCTTTAACAGTAAATCAAGGTTCTAAATATAAATTTTAATATTCATTTTCTAGTTTTCCCTTTTTGTCCAGATTATGCAAAGAGCACCTTGATATCTACTGAATTGGTCAGTATGTGAGGGTTTCCTTTTCCTGAAAAGATCATCTGTTTATTAAAATTAAATGATAAAAAAATCTTTCATAGCTGAATTGGTTGTGGAAACAATATGGCATCTTGTCTCATGGTAGGAATATAAAGCCCAGATAATTTTACTTCTGGATATTTTTAAAGGATTGGGATGAACCTGAATACATTCTGGATACTACTGCTGAGAAACCTGAAGATTGGGATAATGCAACAAATGGAGAATGGCAACCTCCTCTGATCAAGAATCCATTATACAGAGTATAAATCATTCTATTTATGCATAACATATTCCAGTTGACTATTCTTTTGGTGATAGTATTCAGAACATGTGGTTTGTTACAGGGTGAATGGAAACCAAGGAAGATTGATAACCCAAATTATAAAGGAGTTTGGCCCTGTCCACAAATTGAAAACCCAAACTACTCACCAGACTTCAATATCTATAGCTATGAAAACATTAGCATCATTGGACTAGACCTTTGGCAGGTGAGTTGTTTTTAATTATTACAGAAACTAGAAATGAAAGATTTCAGAGTAGCAGCCGTGTTAGTCTGTATTCGCAAAAAGAAAAGGAGTACTTGTGGCATCCGATGAAGTGAGCTGTAGCTCACGAAAGCTTATGCTCTAATAAATTTGTTAGTCTCTAAGGTGCCACAAGTACTCCTTTTCTTTTTTAGAAATGAAAGAGCTTCCTGTCCTTAACAATGCAACAGTATGTTCTGCCCTTGCATATACACATCATCTACTGAGTTGGGAGTTAATCATGGCTATCTGATGCATACAATGAAGTGAGCTGTAGCTCACGAAAGCTTATGCTCAAATAAATTTGTTAGTCTCTAAGGTGCCACAAGTACTCCTTTTCTTTTTGCGAATACAGACTAACATGGCTGCTGCTCTGAAACCAATCATGCCTATATTTTCAACATGCCCTCATTTCAATAGGTATTTGTTTGAATCATAATTATCTCCAGATGTACTAACAAATGAGGGACATAAACTGTTCTTCTCAATTTATAATTTTATAAACACTGTTATGAAGTATGTGCATGTGTTTACATGTTCACAAAGCAAAAGTTTTATTAAGTTTTGTATTAAAACTAATTTTGAGGATTTATAACTTGGTTTTAGCCTGGGAGCATAGTTGGTCACAAATGTCTTTTAAACCTATATCTAGATAGAAAGATAGTGGTAAAAGAAATCAGAATATTTGTTAAAAACAGTTCAATCTTTTATTCAAGAGCTCCATTCTTTTAAATACAAGAGGGGTGGCCAAACTTACTGACCCACTGAGCTGCATATGATAATCTTCAGAAGTTCGAGAACCGGATGTGTTTGCCGAGACTCAGGGCTTCTGCCCTGCTCCTGCTGAAGTCTTAAGCCCTGGCAGGTGTCTCCCACAGGGCTGAAACCCTGAGATGCTCCTCCCGGTTGGGAAGAAGCTCCTAGCCCCACCACCCCACAGCAAGACAGAAACCCTGAGGGCTCCTCCCCCTCCACCCTGTCTGGGGGGGGGGGGAACTCCGCGAGCTGCACTTTAACTGTAAAAGAGCCACATAGGTCTCGCAAACTGTAGTTCAGCCACCCCTGAAATATAATTTCCATTGGAATTCCTACTGATCACTGAGCCCCTTGCCTTACACAATCCAAAGTACTTGTTCTGTTTTTCTGGGTGTTTTTATCACCTCTATCAAAGTGATAGTTTGCTATCAGTTCATGACATTGCTTAAAAACATTTTTGTCTGAGTTAACTTTAAGCATTCTGTTTCTCAGCTGTTTATTCACTTCATTTAATTTTTATATAAGTATAATACCAGACCTCCAAGTTATTTTAAACTGATTAAGAGAAAGACAAAGTGGCAGCATTTTAACATAATTGAGTTTATTTCTATAGCTATACTATATATTTCAGTGACTGCACCATCTCAGCTAAGTTATTTTTGTATATGAGAACTTTTTCTAAGTAGATTGTCTGATTAAAAAAAATATTGATTGAATATAGTACCTTTTTTATACAGATCTCAAGGCAGAAACAATATATAGGTTTTATTACTTTTTTTGTTTACTATATTCATTAAAAAAATGTAATGTAAACAGTGCAGGGAGAAGAGAAGGATAAACAAACAAAGCTAGGTGGGGTGTATAAATTATTGCCCTGATTTTCAGAGGTATTAAGCAACCTCAATTCCTGCTGAACACAGTAGAAGCTGCAGGTGCTCTATTTGCAATGTACATTTGAAAATTAGGACATTCATATACAAAAGATGAGAAGCAAAGTCTAGAGGGGGAGGGCAGGAGCAAGGAGGACCTCTTCTACATAGATGGTATAATTAATCCACTTTAACAACTATGCTTGAACATGGCTTAAGCTATTGTGGACAAGTCCAGCAATAGAATTAGGGTTGTCAATTAATCACAGTTAACTCGTGCAATTAACTCAAATTAATCACAATTAATCACACTTATAACCTTAGAATACCAATTGAAATGTATTAAATATTTTTGGATGTTTTTCTACATTTTCAATATTGATTTCAATTACAACACAGAATACAAAGTGCACAGTGCTCACTTTATATTTTTGATTACAAATATATGCACTGTAAAAATGATAAACAAAATGAACTATTTTGCAATTCACCTCATACAAGTACTGAAGTGCAATCTCTTTATCATGAAAGTATAACTTACAAATGCAGACTTTTTTTTTTGGTTACATAACTGCACTCAAAAACAAAACGGTGTAAAACTTTAGAGCCTACAAGTCCACTTAGTTCTACTTCTTATTCTACCAATTACTAAGACAAACAAGTTTGTTTACATTGACGGGAGATACTGCTGCCAGCTTCTTATTTACCATGTCATCTGAAAGTGAGAACAGGCATTTGCATGGCAGTTTTGTAGCTGGCATTGCAAGGTATTTACATGCCAGATATGCTAAACATTTGTATGTCCTTTCATGCTTCAGCCACCATTCCAGAGGATGTGCTGATGATGCTCGTTTTAAAAAAAATGCATCAATTAAATTTGTGACTGTACTCCTTGGGGGAAGAATTGTGCGTCTCCTGCTCTGTTTTACCCACATTCTGCATATATTTCATGTTATAGCAGCCTTGGATGAAGACCCAGCACATGTTCACTTTAAAAACACTTTCACAGCAGATTTGACAAAATGCAATGAAGGTACCGACGTGAGATTTCTAAAAACAGCTACAGCACTTGACCCAAGGTTTGAAGAATCTGAAGTGCAGTCCAAAATCTGAGAGGGATGAGGTGTGGCATATGCTTTTAGAAGTCTTAAAAGAGAAACACTCTGATGTGGAAACTACAGAACCCAAACCACCAAAAAAGAAAATGAACCTTCTGCTGGTGGCATCTGACTCAGATGATGAAAATGAACACGCGTCAGTCCGCACTGCTTGGGATCGTTATCAAGCAGAACCCATCATCAGCATGGAAGCATGTCCTCTGGAAAGGTGGTTGAAGCATGAAGGGACATATGAATCTTTAGCGGATCTGCCACGTAAATATCTTGCAACGCCAGCTACAGCATGCCATGTGAACCCCTGTTCTCACTTTCAGGTGATGTAAACAAGAAGCAAGCAGTATTATGTCCTGCAAATTGTAATCAACCTTGTTTGTCTGAATGATTGGCTGATCAAGAAGTAGGACTGAATGGACTTGTAGGCTCTAAAGTTTTACATTGTCTTACTTTTTAATGCAGTTTTTTTTGTACATAATTCTACATTTGTAAGTTCAACTTTCATGATAAAGAGGTTGCACTACAGTACTTGTATGAGGTAAACTGAAAAATAAATTCGTTTTTTACAGTACAAATATTTGTAATAAAAAAATAAAAAGTGAGCACTATACACTTTTGTATTCTGTATTGTAATTGAAATTAATATATTTGAAAATGTAGTAAACATCCAAAAATATTTAAAATAAATGGTATTCTATTGTTTAACAGCACGATTAGTCGCGATTAATCTTGATTGATTTTTTTAATCGCTTGCCAGCCCTAAATAGAATTGCTGTCTAAACCAACAAATTTTGTTTAAACAAGTGAAGACAAGGCCTTGGATTCTGGAGCATAGTTCTGTAACAATGTGTAATTCCTTAGCACATTCTGCAGCGACTTTGAGGAATACATGGGGCCCCTGAGTAAAGGAAAATATTCAGTAATATCATCCTCATTCAGTAACAACCAATAAAAAGGAATGAGATTAAAATTATCAACAGGGAATATAAATAAAATATGATTTTGTTTTCCATTGCAGGTGAGAGCTGGAACAATTTTTGATAACTT
This sequence comes from Dermochelys coriacea, assembly GCF_009764565.3. NCBI lineage: Eukaryota > Metazoa > Chordata > Testudines > Dermochelyidae > Dermochelys > Dermochelys coriacea. Next base: position 16,212,326 of record NC_050092.1, read on the forward strand.
CTTGATCACAGATGATGAACAATATGCAGAAGACTTTGGAGACAATACCTGGGGTGAAACAAAGGTAATGGATGAGCTCTTTTCCCCCACCCACCCCCATTCTGGTCCCTTTTTGCAGGTAAAAGGGCTGGAATAGTACAAAGGGGTCTGTATCTAGTCAAGGCAAGGATTCCCCTGCTGCAGACACTGTGGAAGACAGCCATAAGGGTGCCTTCTGTGGACCCCCTCAAAAGCCCTGGTGAAGTGAGTATGCTGGGGAAAGGGTCACAGAGCACATAGTGCTGCTGACAATCAAGACCGCATTGCTGCAATAAAGTAACTCCAGTAGTTTGTTGCTAGGAGCCTCTCTGGCCCTTGGAGCAGCCTAGGGTCAAGAGACCACAAAGGTTGCTTAAAATCCAAGGAACTTACTTGGATATTTTTTTCTAGAATAGTGCCAGGCATGTAATCTATGATTCAATAATTACAAAATAATAATTAAATTATTCATGTACACTCCTGCAATCCCATTGATTTTTATAGGGTTGTACTGAGGTCAGACTTTAGCCCTAAATTATTACTAATTTAAGGTTTGTTCTTTCTGGAATAAATGTCCAGATTCTGCCACCTCCCGTGCCCAGCACATCCTTACATCAGCCTCCCTAAGGCTGCAAATGGATTGCTTTGCAGCACAGAAAAGCCATAATGCTGAACACTACAGTCACTCCTCCGCACGTTTATTCCTGCTTCCAGCATGCCCGCTATGGTGGCAGCATAGAGCATGTCAGCCCTATGCAACTTCTGCCCTGGGGACAGTTTTCCCTCTGGCTGTTGAAGCCCCTGTTGCTGCTGGAGGCTGTATAGGGGCCAGGGACAGAATCTGACCCCCAGTATTCTTGTAGCAGATCTTCCATTTTAAGAAGACAACCAATAGTTCAACAACCATTTGCTGCTAAAGTATAATCTATGTGCGTAGTTTGGAAAGATGATTCTGTAAGTAAGTTTAGATGTCAATTAAAAATAAAGGCCCTTGCAATTCCTCTATTGGCAAACTCCCTCCTATTGACTTCAAAGTAAATTCAGTACACAGAGGGCTGGCAGAAATGGACCCAAAATATTTACTGTGAACTGACCTTTTCATTATTTCTTCAGGACCCTGAAGAGAAAATGAACATAAAACAGACTGAAGAAGAAAAGAAAAGGGAAAGGGCAAAAGAAGAAAAGCGTTTTAGGACAAGGTTTAACAAGAAGGTAGAAAAGCCAAAAGAATCTGGAAAGGATAAATCAAACAGGATAACTCTGAAGAAGGAGGAGCTTTAATTCTTATTTTAAAAGACTTCAAAGAAATATCTAAAGTTTGGCTTTTCTCTAATTTGTTGTATGGAGGTTCAGATGTTTTCTTAATAACTAATTGAAAATAATATTTAAAACTTCCTCTAATAAAACTTTGCTAGAACTATTCATTTTTATGAGATTTAAATGTATATATTTTAGCACAGGAAGACATTAAGAAAACATGTTTCCTGTAAATAGAACATGGAATTGAAATAATTCAATAAAAAAAACCTTACTAAAATATATTAAATTACATATTTTGTATTTGAGTTAGGATTTTGTAAATTACCTCTAAAAGAAGGGCCATTATATTTCTTTTGATGCTTTGGCATACAGTATGTTCCTCTGCAGTGAAAAAGTCTTGTAACCAACCTCTTTGGAGCTAAACTGTTTTGATACTTTCATTAATATTAATGTAAAATACTTGCAAATTGTGTTGTGAAATTCTCTCCATCACAAAATTTGTATCCCGTGTTGTAGCCATGTCGGTCCCAGGATATTGGAGAATCAAGGGGGGTGAGGCAATATTTTTAATTGGACCAACTTCTGTTGGTGAGAGAGACAAGCTTTTGAGCTTACACAGAGCTTGAAAGCTTGTCCCTCTCACCAATAGAAGTTGGTCCAATCAAAAATATTACCTCACCCACCTTTGTCTCCATCACAAAAGCTTTTTCAAAAATTACTTTTTTCAAAGATACAACATTCCTGATCTCTGAAGTATGTTGCTACATAATATTTTAAAAAGGCTTAAAGAAGACTTGAAGTACTTCCATAGTAATTATGCTTATCATAGTTATAGGGCTAGCTGCTTCCCTGGCCCCTTTGTAGTATCTCTATGTGCACCTTTCGACATGCCAGGCCTCATGTCTTCTGGGAGTGGAATTTCACAATTATTCTACTCCTAGACCAGGTCTTGGGCTATAGAACCCTGTGTATGTACTGTTCTTCCCCTAGAAGTCCAACTGAGTTCAGCCTGCAGCTCTTCCCTTTTGGAGTATGTGACCAGTGATATACAATGACGAAACACCTTTCTTAAAGCAAAAAAATGTATTTATTTTGTTGAAGGAACAAACCTTTTAGGAGAAAAGAATTTTAAAATAGCAAAAAGTCTACATGCAAATCTATCTAACTTAAAGGCTTACTATTGCATGATGGTAACCTAGGCAGATCTAACTTCTTCAAAGTGGTTCCTTTGTCTCAGTCCTAGCTCTCCTGAACAACCCTCTCCTGAAGAGTGGCCCTTTTAAGCCCTGTTATAGGCATTTTATTCTCCTGCATTTCTAGACTTTGACCCTTCTGGTCAAAACCAGTAATGTTAGGCTCAGCTGGCAATCAAGCCAGAGTCCTCAGAGCCAGTGGTTCTGGCATTGTCTCTTAACAGCCCTCAAGTATGTGCTGAGGAGTGACTAAGTAAAGGCAATATTGCTTCATGTATAGAGCAGGATTCTCTTCTTGGCTCTGCTACTAGCCTCTGGGTAACCTTGGGCAAGCCATGTCACTGCTCTGTGCCTCAGTTTTCCCCATTTGTAAAATGGGGATAATGATACTGACCTTTAAAAAGTACTTTGAAATCTACTGATGAAAAGTTCTATAAAAGAGCTGAATATTATCTTGAGCCATTCTTTTTCTCTCTGCTTGTTTTTCTTGACAGACTCCTGTCAAGTTAAACCTATACTGTCCTACTGAAAACACCCCAATAACCAGCCAAACATAGCAGGATGTGTCTTTTGCTGTTTCTATGGAAAAAATTGCTACATGTAGCCAAGTTATAAATCTTTGCAAAATCTTAAACTTATTTAATAGAGACTTGTTATTATCCAAACATTCCAGCACTATTGAGCATGCTCCAGTCAGGGTTGACCAGGACTTCTATAACTGCTGCTCCTCCCTGTTCTGTTTACTCAATGCTCCCCCTGCTGGTGCCCAAGCACCATGAAGGAGAAAGTTGCCTGGTTCTAATACAGAAGTGACAAGAGCAGTACTGGTCTGATGGGAGGTACAGGAAATAAGAGGGTGGTAGATTTGGACAAGGAGCTTGAAGGGGGACTGGTGAGGCAATGAACCTGGGAATCAATCAGGAAGGAATGCAGACAGATTGAACCTGGAACCAGCGGAGAAGCATGGGACTGGGAGTGAGAGTGGGTTGCGGGAAGACAGATCAGATGTGGAGCCTAGTGATGGAAGACGAACTGAGGCAAGGAGAAGACTGAGACAAGGAGACTAGGATTGAGAAGTGGGGTGTGGGGGATGACTGTGAGTTGATGAGGAGAGCAGAGTAGGGGACTAGGTCTAGCTGGCCAAGGGACCATGATGAGGTGACTGAGGAATGGAGATGGGGACTGGCTAGGCAAGGAGACAGTCATGGGAATGAGGCAGCAGCACTTGGACAAGTTGCTAGGGGGGAGTAGATGCAATCTTAATGGGGTGTGAGTGAGAGAGGGAAAATAACCCAAGGATGTTTGGCTGTCTCTTTTGGGGGGGGACGGGGGACGGAGGGTTTGCCTGCAGTTTGTTGCTGACACAATGACCAGAAAATCAGAAGTTTCTGTACTGACCATTAACTTGTTTTACTATACTTTGAATACAGTGACAAGTGTCTTCAGACACAAGCGCTGGAGTCCCTCCCAGAGTAAGGAGTCTTAACACCCAGTTACCTGTTCTGTGCATTAGACTACATTGCCTTTTAAAGGTTTAAGGTGTTTAAAAGTGACTGGAGAAGAAACAGCTGACAGGAATCTCTAGAACATAAAAACCCTTGAATTAAAAAAATCTCATCAGTTAATATATGAACAAACAGTTACTAATGCCCCAGTTTTATGTGATTAGTAGAACCTGATTAAGCTAAAATTTAGAAGTGTAAGGAGGCTTAACCTACCCTGACATATTTTTGAAAAGTGTCTGGGGTGACACGTTCAACAAATTTAGCTTTTGTGCGTGAATTTCATGTTATCAGTGGAAATATATTTTAACAAACATGCCAATTTACTGTTAGAACAAACACTTGTTTATTTATTTAAGCTTAACCCTGTCGTAGTCTATTCCATGAAGTACGTATATTCTCTGGTGACTGAAGGTAGAGACTGGAAATCACGATTCCTGCCTGTTACGCTCGGCTCTGCAACTGACCTTGGGCAAGCCTGTTTCCCCAATGGTCTGTACAAATGGGGATATTGTAAAATGTTTTGACACCCTCAGATAAAAGCAACTACGGTCTCATTGTTACGAAGCCGCACAGCATTGTAGCGGGACCTCCTAGTCCCCTCACCTGCGCACTGAGTCCAACCACACGTGTCCTCAGGCCCGGCCAGTTCCCTGCGGTGCCTGCTGATCCCCTCCCCCTCCCTTCGGCGGCGATCGCTCCGTCTTCCCCCGCCCCGCCGGAGTCAGTCAGTGGGAGGAAGATGGCGGCGCTCATTCCCCACAGCCAGCAGGTAATCGGTCTGGCCTGGGCCAGACGCCCCACTAATGGTGGTCGGACCCCGCCGGGGGAAAACTCGGACCGGGGGACAGGGCTCTAGGCGGCGGCTTGGAGCTAGCGAGTTAAACCGGCTTATGGCGGGGAGGAAGCTGGGCCTCATCCGGCGCCGGCGGGTCAGTGCTCGGTGCGGGGCAGGCCCCCAGCTCCCCTCAGCAGCCGGGGCGGGGATGAGCCTTTGGGGAGGGAGCGAGCCGGTCGCTGGGTTGCCGGGGGGTCTTTGAACCCCTTTCCCAGCAGCAGACTCTGAGGTGGACTCTCAGGGAGGGAGGATGCTCGCTTCCTCGTTGAGATGAAGCTCCTTGTTGTTCCTCCCCCCAAGCTGTAGGGCCTGGTATTGAACCACTGTAGTGAAAGGGGCAGTATACTCGTGTGGTGAAGGCACGGGACTAGGCCTCAGGACACTGCTCTGCTGTAGACTCCTGGTGTAACCTTACTTAAGTCAGTTCATTTCTCTACGGGTTAGTTTCCCCATTTATAAAATAGAGCTAGTACTGCTTAGTGCACAGGGATGTTGTGAGAAGTTTTGTTTTTGTTTTGTTTTTTTAAATCTTGAGAAGTGCTTGCATCCTGTTGTGATGAAATGTGGGGGTCATAAGTACAATAGAATGTCTGAGTTATGAGCTGACAATCAACCACATGCTTCATTTAGAACTCAACCTACACACTCAGGCAGCAGCAGAGACACAAAAAAAACCCCAGTACTGGGTTAAATGTAAACTACTAAAAAAAAAAAAAGGGAAAGTAGCTTTTTTTCTGCTGCATAGTAAAACTTCAAAGATATATTAAATCAATGTTCAGTTGTAAACTTTTGAAAGAACCACCATAATGTTTTGTTCAGAGTTACTAACATTTCAGAACCACCAGCAATCTCCCTTCCTAAGGTATTCCATAACTGAGGTTCTAGGCATGGTCGTTAATGACATGGTTGAAAGGCTCATTTCTTCTCACTCCTTATTAGCAGAGTGAGAGAGGGGAGTGGGATAATCAGGATTCTGCAGTGGAGAGAAAAGACCCTGAGCCCTTGTGAAAGGCAGGGTTGTGTTACAGCGTATAGTTTAACAAATTGGACGCATTTTATTTTTAACTCTGATCATAGAAATGTATAGCCAGAAGGGATCTCTAGAAGTCAAAGTACAACCCCCTGTGCTATGGTAGGATCAAGTAAACCTAGACAATCCCTGACATGTTTGTCCAACCTGTTTTTAAAAAACTTCCAGTGATGGGAATTCCACAAACTCCCATAGTAGGCTATTCCAGAGCTTAACTCCATTTATAGTTAGAAAGGTTTTCCCAATATCTTAAAAAAAAAAAAAATCTCTGTTGCTGCAAATTAAGCCCATTACTTTTGTCCCTACTTCTGGTGGACATATAAAGAGGATGTGATCAACTGTTCTCTAACAGCCCTTAACATATTTAAAGCCCGTTTCCTTCCTCCCACCCCTTTCTAAAGGCTAACCATGCCCAGTTTTGTTTTTAAAAAAAAAAAAAAAAAAACAACAACAAACCTGCACACCTTTCCTCATTTTTGGCCTTCTATAATTGTTGTTGCTTTCTGCTCTGGACTCACTCAGTTTCATCCATATCTCTAAGGTGCAGTACATAAAATTGCACACAGTACTCCACTCAGGCCCAATGGAGTGGGACAGTTGCCTCTTAGGTCTTGCATGACACTCCTGTAAATACATCCAAGAATAGTTATCCTTTTTGGAAACTGCATCACATAGTTGATTCATATTCTTTGTGATCCACTAAAACTTCAAAGCCTCACCCATCCTCCTGGAGTTCTCAAAGATAGCTGGTAACAGTTCCAATATTATAATCGGCTGGTTTTTTAAGTACCCTAAGATGAATTTCATCAGGCCCTGCTGACTTGAGTACATCTCACTTATCTAAATATTCTTTAGCCTGTTTTCCTATTTTGGCTTGCATTCCTTCCCCCTTATTGTTAATATTAATTGTGCTGAGTATTTGGTCACCATTAGCTTTTTTTTTTAGTAAAGACAAAGGCAAAATAGGCATTAAACACCTCAGCTTTCTTGATGTCATCAGTTTTAAACTCTCCTTCCCTGCAAAATAGAGAACCTATGCTTTTATTCATCTCTCTTGCTCCTAATGTATTTAAAGAACCCTCTGATTGCCTTTTATGTCCTTTGCTACAGGTAACTCATTTTATGCCTTAGCCTTTCTAATTTTGTTCCTACATGCTTGTGCTATTCCTTTGTACTCCTCCTTAGCAATTTGTCTGTTTCTACTTTAATGACCTGACAATCAAAAAGGAGTCCTACATAAAGAGCTCCTGAGACCCATATCGGCCTCTCACTAGTCTTTCCAGCTTTCCTTTACCTCAGAATAGTTTGTAGTTATGCCTTTAATATTTTCTCCTTGAGAAATTGCCAGCCATTCTGAATTCTCTGCCCTGCCATGGGCCTTACCTACCAGTTCTTTGAGTTTGTTAAAGTGGGGGTAGTTTAAGTCCCCTGACCTTATTCTACTGCTCTCACTCCTTCCTTTCCTTAGAATCCTGAAGTTTATTTCATGATCACTTTCACCCAGATTGCCTTTCACCTTCAGATTTGCTACCAATTTCTCTATGTTGGTCAGAATCAAGTCTAAAAGGGCTGTTCCCTGGTTACTTTCACCTTTTCTGGAACAAGAATGTGTCCAATACATTCCAACAACTACATTACTTTTCTAACAGATGTCTGTGTAATTAAAGGCCCCAATTACTTCCCAGTCTTGTGCTTTGGATATTGGTTTTATAAATGCCTCATCCATCTCCTCTTGAGCATTTGATGGTCTGTAATAACCACTATCATGCCACTTGCCATTATATGCTTACCTAAATTCTTGAATCATGGCATCAATATTTGTTGCTTACATAGTCCTTTCTGTCTGCAAAGCACTTTGCAGACATTACCTAAGTGATTTCTTATGAGGAGATAAATCTACCCAATGTCTTTAAAGTGAAAACCTGTCTTCACCACTTGCATTAGATCAGTAATGTGTTTAGAAAGACAACTGTCATTAGTTTTCCAAGAGTATTTGAATATTTATAGGCAAATCTGATCTAGATTTCAAATGAGGAAGGCACTAGATATTACTAATGGCATTACACATTCCTGGTATTTATCAGCAAGGTTTACAGTTAACTGGGGAGCTCCAGAACCCAAATAAGTAACTAATAAAACATTTCCACTTTATAGTTATTTATTAAGTCTCTCTCCCCACCCCCAGTCCCATGCTCAGGGTTCTATCTTCTCTTGCAGTTTGTGGGACTTCACTTGGATACATAGATCCATGCGGTCTTTGCAACATAATCCTCTCTGGCTTCACATACATTTTAGAAAAATATAAAAAGCTTTCTATTTCACCCCTGAAATTCATGTTCTCTTGTACGAAGCTTTAAAAAGCTCAAGCAACTTGCTGAATTGGGTTTCTGATATAAAGTCAAGTAACTCTTGCTCACTTGAAGTCTGACAAGTTGTATGTAACGATCATTGTGGGAGAAACAGAAATAGTTACCTTGATGAATCTGTTCAGAAGTCGGACTTTTGCAAAATAGTTGTTTGATATTGTTTATCCAACTTACTGTGCCATACAATCTCAAGTGTTCTATGTACTGGCCATGAGTAATAAACCATATTTTAAACTGCTTTTAAGAATGGCAGAGTGAAACTCCAGTGGACTTAAGTCTTCAAACAGTAGGTATCAATCAGTATGCTCAGAATAATTACTTTAGACACATTTTAGTGCTCTGAAGAAATAACGTGGGTCTTTTTAAAGAGAAAACGGTTGATAACTCCTCAGAGTGTGACAAAACACTGTGGAAACATAATTGGCTGTACAACACAATTTACCAAGTGCCTCATTATGGGAGAGTGTTGCTTTCTAGTCCTTTTTTGGGCACAGAACAGAGTCCTTATTGCCCCCAGATATGTTTGTCACTGTTGCTAATTTGCAAAAAGAAAAGGAGTACTTGTGGCACCTTAGAGACTAACAAATTTATTTGAGCCTAAGCTTTCGTGAGCTACAGCTCACTTCATCGGATGCATTTCACGAAAGCTTAGGCTCAAATAAATTTGTTAGTCTCTAAGGTGCCACAAGTACTCCTTTTCTTTTTGCAAATACAGACTAACACGGCTGCTACTCTGAAACCTGTTGCTAATTTGTATTCTTGCTAAGTTTCTAGCAAAGAAAGAATTCCAAAGTTGACTGTGGTTGCAACAAGGCTGTAGTCACACATACCCCAGATGGATAACACAGAATTTTTAAGTGAAAGATGGCAAGCATTCTGTCAATTAATTCTAAACAAAAATATACAAAGGAAGCAAAGGACTGTCCTTGTGGAGGCACTTTGCTTTCATGATTTTGCTTAAACTTTAGGGTAGAATTTTTTTTTCCTATAATTACCCTAATTTTGTGATAAAGCATTTCTGATCTGATAAACAGTATGGCTGACAAGCATCTAAAAGAAAACCCACTAGTGTATAAATACCGTACTAGAAGTTTTTGTGATCTGTATGGATGTTTACAATTTAAATCTGATTAGACTCTGGCCTTTCATATCAAGCTACCATTTGTGATATCTTAGACTTCAGAGGGGAACTTTTTCTTTTGTAGAACTTGGTAGATATAGTACTTGCTAAAGACTCATCTAATAAAGTAGGTAAAACAGTTTTAAAGTGGATTCATAAAATGTACCCCATATGGCAAGTCTCAGATATTTACCATACTAGAAATCCTGCTTTTATATGATTAGTTGCACATGTCTCCTTTGATGTTTGGGAGATAGTTGTTCCAAGTTCTTTTGGTATTATCTCTTTTTAATGCAATTTGTATACGTTACTGAAAGAATAAGTCTTCTTACTGTGGACAGGATGTAGTTCTTTCAACATTAATACATTTTCTAATTAGTTAACAGTGTTATGTAGTTTCCTTGTAAAAGATTTTTTGCCTATACAGAACTGTCAATGCATTACAATTTTATTTAAGGGAATACATATAATTGTAGAGGAAATGAAAGAACTACCTTGAATTTTTATGACAGGTTTCAGAGTAGCAGCCGTGTTAGTCTGTATTCGCAAAAAGAAAAGGAGTACTTGTGGCACCTTAGAGACTAACAAATTTATTAGAGCATAAGCTTTCGTGAGCTACTGCTCACTTCATCGGATGCATCCGATGAAGTGAGCAGTAGCTCACGAAAGCTTATGCTCTAATAAATTTGTTAGTCTCTAAGGTGCCACAAGTACTCCTTTTCTTTTTTCTTGAATTTTTATATTTACTTCAAAATATTTTGGCAAGTCATTAAGTAAAAACCCACCAAAATGGAATACAAAAGAATGGGGGTGGGGAATGTAATATAATTTAAGTATAGTTACATGGAGGCATCCAGAATAAGACTAGACATAAGTGATTGTAAACATTTAAAATGTTGACTCAAATGGGCTGAATTTTTGTTGTTTATACAGAATGCAAAAATGTGAGGTGCTTATAATATATCGTAGATTCATAGATTCATAGATACTAAGGTCAGAAGGGACCATTCTGATCATCTAGTCTGACCTCCTGCACAGCGCAGGCCACAGAATCTCACCCACCCACTCCTATGAAAAACCTCACCCGTGTCTGAGCTATTGAAGTCCTTAAATCATGGTTTAAAGACTTCAAGGAGCAGAGAAGCCTCCCTCAAGTCAACCATGCCCCATGCTACAGAGGAAGGTGAAAAACCTCCAGTGCCTCTCCAATCTGCCCTGGAGGAAAATTCCTTCCCGACCCCAAATATGGCAATCAGCTAAACCCTGAGCATATGGGCAAGATTCACCAGCCAGATACTACAGAAAATTCTTTCCTGGGTTACTCAGATCCCATCCATCTAATATCCCATCTCAGGGGATTTGGCCTATTTACCCTGAATATTTAAAGATCAATTACTTACCAAAATCCCATTATCCCATCATACCATCTCCTCCATAAACTTATCAAGTAGAATCTTAAAACCAGATAGATCTTTTGCCCCCACTGCTTCCCTTGGAAGGCTATTCCAAAACTTCACTCCTCTGATGGTTAAAACCCTTCGTCTGATTTCAAGTCTAAACTTCCTGGTGGCCAGTTTATACCCATTTGTTCTTGTGTCCACATTGGTGCGGAGCTAAAATAATTCCTCTCCCTCTCCTGTATTTATCCCTCTGATATATTTATAGAGAGCAATCATATCTCCCCTCAACCTTCTTTTAGTTAGGTTAAACAAGCCAAGGTCCTTGAGTCTCCTTTCATAAGACAAGTTTTCTATTCCTCGGATCATCCTAGTAGCCCTTCTCTGTACCTGCTCCAGTTTGAATTCATCCTTTTTCAACATGGGAGACCAGAACTGCACACAGTATTCTAGGTGAGGTCTCACCAGTGCATTGTCTAATGGTACTAAAACCTCCTTATCCCTACTGGAAATGCCTCTCCTGATGCAGCCCAAAACCGCATTAGCTTTTTTCACAGCCATATCACATTGGCAGCTCATAGTCATCCTATGATCAACATATCAGTAATGTTCCCAGTAAATGAAGGTTTGTTACATTGTACCTTCTGTTTTATACAGTCTAAGGTTCCAGTTCTGCAAAACATGTGCTTAATTTTAAGCACGTGAATAGTTGCATTAATTTTAAATCAGTAGGGCTTTGTGTTTAAAATTAAGCATGTACATGAGTGTTCACAGGATCAGGGCCTAAAAGCATGCATATAAAATGAAATCTCAATGCTATATCAAAACAAAGTGGTGGTGATACATAATTAAATTTATCAAAGGGTATTTTTTACCTTACCAGCACTCTGCCAACTATTAGCTTGCCAAAGAAAAATTGACAGACCGTTTCCATCTTTCCACAAATATGCACATACACCTCCAAAAATGGTCAAAGTGAAGGATGAGCAATATTCATTTGTGCACCAATCATAACTCATTTCAGGTTTCAGAGTAGCAGCCATGTTAGTCTGTATTCGCAGAAAAGAAAAGGAGTACTTGTGGCACTTTAGAGACTAACAAATTTATTTGAGCATAAGCTTTCGTGAGCTAGGGAACTATGTACTATTGGAAAGCCAGGATTCTTCCCTTCTTAGTGGCACATCAAGCACTTGCTTCTGATTCTGTTAAGACACAAGACATGTGCGCACACACCCATGTGCGTAAATATTACAGGCAGTGCTTCCACCTATACTTCAGGTTGCCTGACATTTCCCCTTATAAGACCCTGTTTTCAATTGCCTACATCTTTGCAAATTTTTAAATATTTGGCTTAGAATTTCCCATGTCAAGTATCTGCCTCAGCCTGCATATTTTAAGAAATTTTCAACAAAAATGGTTCAGCCATTTCTGAGGAAATGTGGGAGGTGGGGGAAAAATGTCATTTTGCCCATGATTATAAAACAAAAAAACGCACAATCTTACTGTTTTCTTGAGAAGCTGTAGTGCTAGTGTGCCTCCAGGAGCTTGAAATTTTGGCAAGGGGTTGCCTTTGTGTCAGGGATGAACATTTTGCTATTCTCATGGGGGAAAATAAAAGCCCAAGTTTGGCCATCTTAGACTCGGGGAGGGGGAATCTAAGTTTGCATATGCGCAGTAAAGACTGGCCTCTAGATTCTCTGAATATTCTGTCTGTATCAAGCATGCACCAACCTAGGACTACATGGACTGAGCAGGACTTTCCTGCCACTTGTTGCAGGTCATTATGTCACAGACCACCAGAACTGAGACTATGGAGACTCACTCTCTTGTTCTCTCAACGTTCCCTCTGGGGAACAGGCACTCAGGCAGCATGGAGGAGGAAACAATTTGATTAGAATAGAGAGAATAAGCCAGAACTACGGAGGAGGGGCAGGTGTGGCAGAGGGAGCAGATTGGGACAAAGTTTGGCAAGGGGCAGATTTAGGATTGTGACCTAAGGGGAGGAGAACTGGGCGCTGAGTTGGACCGATACTGGCTGGGCAATGAGACTGGGGAGGGAAGACTCAGTAGGACAGCCCAGAAGGGAGACATGGACTAGCATGAAGACCCTCAGTGGTGGAGACTGGAGTGGACTAGGTGAGGAGACTAGGACAAGAAGCTGATGGGGGAGAGAGACAGTACAGGGACAGGGTGGAGGGGATGTGACAGAATGTGTTAAGCGTGGGGGAACAGGAACAGAAGGGTCAGTCCCCTCCAAAATTTGGAATGAGCCAAAGATCGAGTCTCACTGTTGCTCTGTGGTCATAAATTTTTGTGGAAACCCTTTGCAAAATGGGTCTCATCCTCCACTAGTGACAGATTCATGAAGAGGATGTCAACTTATTAATGCTATCACTTACTCTTTTCAGATTAGCAGCCGTGTTAGTCTGTATCCGCAAAAAGAAAAGGAGTACTTGTGGTACCTTAGAGACTAACAAGTTTATTTGAGCATAAGCTTGAAGTGAGCTGTAGCTCACTTCATCGGATGCATTCAGTGGAAAATACAGTGAGGAGATTTATATACACAGAACATGAAACAATGGGTGTTACCATACACACTGTAAGGAGAGTGATCGGGTAAGGTGAGCTATTACCAGCAGGAGAGTGGGGGAGGGGGGAAACCTTTTGTAGTGATAATCAAGGTGGGCCATTTCCAGCAGTTGACAAGAACCTCTAGCTTAAGTGGCAGAGGTCTGTGGTGTGCAAAATTTCAGCCCTACTGGTGATCTGTGAGGGTGCTACCTATGATTCCACAGGATGGAATTTGTTTTTCGGTTTGCTTTTTTAAAAACCTACATAATTACAAACACACAGGAGGGCTGAATTAAGATTGCAGAGGAAACTTAATTCTGGCTTTTAACTTTTGAGTGTTACTTCATACTTTTAATGTAGTTTGTGTGATATGTATGTACAACATACAAATAAAATAGGGATTGTATAATCAAGAAATATGCAGCTGTGAATTTAATCACTTTGAACATGTCAGCATGCCCTATTACGTTTTGCTCTGGTAAAGTGTTGATGTTGTGGTGAAAACTTGTCTACAGAAGTCACTGGACAGGCGGTTTGGAGAAAGCAGATATAGGTTAGAGAGAAAAGGCACAAACCATAGTTCTGATTTGAATGATGGCATTTTAAACATTGCCTAATTTAAGTGTGTGGGAATTTCTTTATATAAATTGCTATTTTAAAAATTTGCATGCATTGTGTTTTCATTTTTAAATGGTTAATGTGCCCAGGGACGGAGCTGTTTGCTCCAGACAGTTTCTCCTCAGTTTCTATATTATGCTCTATTCAGTGAATATTGACATTGTAACCCTCTACAAACTTCTGCCCAAATAAAATGTTCCATCTCTTGTGTATGATGCAAGCATTTTCATTGTTTTGATCTAGTCAGCCAGAAGTCTGGAAAACTAAACAATTATTCTCCAGTTCTTTGACTGTAACAGGTTATACTTACCTTTCACGAGCACCCCCTGGCCAAGTGCATGTGCCTGCACTCTATTTGTAGTGGTCTTCTGTGGCTCAGTCCTCCAGCCAAGTTATACACATTCTGTCAGAGATAAAAGCTTCACAAACCCCTTTCAAAAAGAAAAGGAGTACTTGTGGCACCTTAGAGACTAACAAATATATTTGAGCATAAGCTTTCGTGAGCTACAGCTCACTTCATCGAATGCATCTGATGAAGTGAGCTGTAGCTCACGAAAGCTTATGTTCAAATAAATTTGTTAGTCTCTAAGGTGCCACAAGTACTCCTTTTTCTTTTTGCGAATACAGATTAACACGGCTGCTACTCTGAAACCCCTTTCAGGGTATGAGTCCAGCAGCAGCTTCTCTCAGTGCCTTCTGTGATGTTTCTCTGTTTGTCCCTGCTCTGGGCTAGAGCAGCACCCCAGGGCTCCTTCCCTGGAGGCAGTGTCTTCACTCTCTCAGGGCCTTTCTGGCCCAGCTCTTCAGCTGGGTCACAACAGTTTAGTTCCCCTTCTGGGGTGCCTCAAAGTCCAGGCCACTTTTTTTTGGGGAGGGTTGGGTGGGTAGAGACCAACACCAGCCTCTATGCCAGGTCCCAACCCAGGGGCCCTATAGATAGCAGCCATTCACAATGTCTCTTTAAATAAACTAGGTGACTGCTATAATTCTCTGGGCCACTATCCTATGAAATGCATCCGATGAAGTGAGCTGTAGCTCACGAAAGCTTATGCTCTAATAAATTTGTTAGTCTCTAAGGTGCCACGGGTACTCCTTTTCTTTTTGCGAATACAGACTAACACGGCTGCTACTCTGAAACCTATCCTATGATTGCCACACATTCTTCATCCTTACCTCAGGGCCTTGTCTTTATGAAGTCCTAGCAACCAAGCTGGAGCACCATCTACTCTCCTTCAACTCTAACAGGGAACTGAACTCACTCTGGCCCTGCAGCTCTTCCTATCCTGACCTGCTTGGCTACTTCCCACACAGCCGATGTAGACCTCTCTACTGCCCTTTTCTGGGGCAGGGTGTGGCAGGCCCATAAGGCCTTGTCTGCCCTATCACAATAACTTTAAGTGTTGGGAAGGCGGGGGGGGGGGGGGGAAAGAAGCTATACACAGTTTAAAACTGTCTGCTGCTTTTGAATAACACAACGTTAATGTTAAAAAAAAAAATCTAAACTCTTAAGTCACTAGTGTTACAGTTCTCATGGTAATGTTAATTTCGTTACATTGCATATGTTTATCTCATACTTATGTTTCTGTATCCCAATCCTGCAAAATGGGTTCATGCAGGCAGACTTCTGTAACTCAGGATCAGGGTTAAATATGAATATTAAACTTTATTGTTGAGAGCTTTCTGTAAGCATGTTGTGTGTCCAATTAACAATACAATCAGAACCCTAATTTTTAGATTCAGAACTTTAAGGCATTAAATTTGTAACAATATTAGAATATATGTTTTTGTCTTTTAAATATATAATATTAGTGATACTGAAATAATAATTTAAATTAATTGGTTTCATATCAGGATGTGCTTTTTTGACATTCCCTGATAGTGGAATATGTTTGATCATGGTCCATTTTTGCTTTTCTCATTTTTTATCCCACCCACCAACCCTTTTTGTTTTTTAGCTTTCCACTGGGAATCCATTGTATGAGACTTATTACAAACAGGTATGTTTTTAATACTTTTTTTTTTTAATTGTTTTTCCCCTTTGTAAGTCTAGTTTCTTGCAGTGTTCCCTCTGCTGTGTGGTAATATTGCTCAATTATTGGGTGGGTAAGGAACAGGAGAATCTCCATTCTCCACTTTTGCTTTTGTAGCTGACATACTTAAGTCAGTTAATTTTTGTTTTCCAGGTAGATCCAACATACACAGGGAGAGTTGGGGCTAGTGAAGCTGCACTGTTCCTTAAAAAATCAGGTCTTCCAGACATTATCCTTGGAAAAGTAAGTTAAGTATGTGTGCGTTTATATGGGGATACATATACATTATACAGTATTTTTTGTGTGCATTATGATCACAGCTGGTATTGAGTGAATGTGGATGTGGTTTGCTAGAGAGAGTGTGCAATACAGTGCACATCTGATTTTTCTGAACTCCAGGTTACCTGTAGATTGGTTGTTACTCCCTTGGTTGCACTGACTAAAGCTCTGCTTCTGTGGATATTTTAAGAGCCCCAAAAAGTTTATAACACACAAGATAAAACAGTTCAGTATAAGGAAGATGAGGGGATAATTAATAAGGTCATATAAAGAATTGGTTGAAGAGCAAGCACCTTGTCAATGAGATTTTTCTATGCACATGAGACAGCATCTTAGAAGGCACAAAGATTAGAGTGGAAAGAGGAGACAAAGGGACTAAGCAGTCAGACAAGATGACTGAGAAGAGTGTAGGTAGCAGTAAGGGGAACTGGGAACAGAGATATTGAGATATATGGATGAGGAAAAGGAAACTGAAAATGAAGGGAAGAGACAGGAATCCACCAATGCAGGGATCCAAAGAGGGGGAGATGTATAGGAAGCAGTGGAGGAGGAAAATGTGGACAGACGGGCTGGGAGAGGTGTGATTCTGTGAGGCCAGACAAGAGATTGTTAATCAAGGTGGGAGATGGCCAGGGTTTGGATAAATGTTTTAATGGTGGAGGCTATGAAGAAAGTGTAGATTCTGAAGATATGTAAAAGAGAAGTAACCAGTTAATCACATCATTTATTGGACTACTGGAAGGCGCTTAGATACCGTGATGATAAGGGTGATATAAGAACCTATTGAGAGAGAAAGAGACTAGCTGTGATGAGGAATGAATTAAAGATGACAGTGATTGATTAGAGATTACACAATAAGATTTTAAATTACTAATTTTAAAACAAAATATTAGAAAATCTGTTTCTCCTTCACTTACCTCCATAACTTATCTGTCATGAGTTCAGGATTATTGGGAGGGAGTGGGGGTTCCTCTCTACAACTGCAGGCTAGGGAGTGCAGGAAAATGCTAGATCACTGTTCTGTGTATGTTGGTTATGATGTGATCTCTAATGCAAGAGAAATTCAGATTGTAGGACGTAAGGGCCTGATCCAAAGGTCTTTAAAGGTAATGGACAGACTCCCATTTACTTCAGTGGAGTTTGCATCTGGTTTTCTGGGAAGAAGGATTTGATTTTAAAATAAAGAGCACTTTCTTTTTTACATATACAGCAATTTGAGGTTTAAAATTTTTAAAGCAAATTTGCAGTTCAAATGTTGAAATATAAAACAAACAATTCAAGTACTAATGTTTTCTATTTGAGCTTTCCAAGATAAATTACTTACAAAAATACATGTTATCATGATTTTTGTTTCCACAGATATGGGATCTGGCTGACCCAGAGGGTAAAGGGTTCTTGGATAAACAGGTATATAAAATGTGTAGTGAACATGAACATAAATCTATCATATAACCATACACACTTTGGCCCTGATTCAGGAAAGCATCCTGATTCAGGATAGTACTTAAGTTCCATTGATGTTACGCATGTGCTTACATGACTTACTGCCTAAAGGCCTTTTTCAGTGCTCCTCATACCCAGATATGTATCTGCTATTCTAAACGAATTTAGTTAAAATGATTTCATATGGATAATCTGGAGATATTTCCATTAATTATTTATTATATTTTTCTGTCATTTCTTATTTGACAAAATAAAGGCACGTGTGACAGGGCGCAGTCCTTTTCTACTGTCTTCTCATTCAAATGGCTGTAATACCTCCAGTTTGTAAACACCAACATGTAGTTTATTTGTGTTTATCTCAACAACCACCCATTTACAGTCCCATGCAGCAATTCTGTTTATAGTGACATACAAACATCATCCACGCAGAAATCTCCCTTTACCCTGGCCCTGCCTGTCCTCTCCAACCCTTTCTCTTTCTCTCATTTCTCCCTTATACTTCTTTCCTGTGCCTTTCTACTCTTCCAGTTAGTGAATAAATAGCTCCTTAGCTCCCTGAGCTTAGACTGATCTAGTAATTAGCCCCTGCTTCCCTCAATCAGGCCCTTCACTGGGAAAAACAAATTGGACTTACAGTGACTGCTGCTGCTGATTCTCAGCACTCTGTCACAATTTATTAAAAATACTCTAGGTATTTAACAAAAATTATGAAAATTAACTAATCAAATACTCTAGCAAATATGGGCATTTGACAACAATTTGATATGATTAAAGTCCAAGAAATTGAAAAAAAAATTGAAGGTGAACTTCAAAGTATTAAGAAAATGTTTTAAAGATTATTTAATATCACAAATCACCAACAGACCATTTAAGCTTAAAAGACAAATACATACATTAAAATATATTTAAAAAGCAATTTCTATCACTCACTTGCCAGATTTTGAGTTCAGGATTGTGTGTTTCCATTGCAAAGGCAGAACAGGGAATGCAACTGTATGCTGGCAGCTCCTATGGGTGTTTGTAATGGCATCAGTTTTTGGAAGAAAGTCGCAAAATCTGAACTCAGGACTTGACAAATAAATGAATGAAGAACGGCTTTTCAAATTTCATTTTAAAATGTAATGGCTAGGTCTACCCATATATTGTTACTGATTTGGGATATTAAATAGCTTTTGCAGGTTGTGGGGTTTGGGTTTGTTAAACAAAAACTTAGTTCATTTTTAAGAAAAAGTGTTTGGCAACAATGGTTTAATTGTGGGAAAGCATTTTTTAGAATGTATACCATTGATTGGGTTTCTTTCCTTAAGCCAAAAAGGCTATACATAAAGTTGTTGCAAAGTCTCCTTTTCTTTTCTTTAAAAACCCAGCTGTAGAAATAAATAAAGGTAGAAATGAATGGAAGGGGTGGGAGTGTGAGAGCAATTAATTTAACATCTCCTCAAATGTGGTTTCATCATTTAAGCAATGGTATCTGAATAGTATCGTTAAAAACAATATACCGATTATCGTGCTTAAAAACAGTGAGTTAGATTGCTTGTTTTTTTAACAGAATGCCCTGCATTTACTTGTTGTGTTTGAATTTGTAGGGTTTCTATGTTGCATTGCGACTCGTAGCATGTGCACAGAATGGCCATGATGTTAACTTGAGCAATCTAAACTTGACTATACCACCTCCTAAATTTGTAAGTGATATTTTAAGTTTAGAACTGAAACTTAAAATGAAAACTTGGGAAATCTTTTCTACTTTACAAATTAGTCTCATAATAGTTACAGGACATAAATTGTAAGCTCTTTGGGTCAGGGATTGTCTTTTTTTTCTGTGTTTGTACTGCGCCTAGCACAATGAGGTCCTAGTTAGTGACTAGGCTCTTAGGTGCTACAATAATACAAATAAATAATAATAATAATAATAACAATAATACAACATTTAAAGTTTTTTCTATTTGGATAAGATACGCAAGAGATTGTTTTTCTTTTCAGTATAACAAGTGAAATACTTCATATCAATAGCCATCTGTAAAACATTTAAATATTAAAGAGAAAGCTACATGTGCATAAACATATTTATTTTTTTCATTTTAGCATGACACTAGCAGTCCCTTATTGATCACACCTCCTTCAGCAGAGGCTCACTGGGCCGTTAGGGTAAGTGTACAAGACAGTACATTTGAATCCATTCTTTAAATGTAAATTCTGTTTCTGGCAGCTGTGTTTGATAGAATAATTTTACCAAGAGAACATACTTCTTACTTTGGAACACCTTCCTTTATTGAAGCAGACATGTGAACGTTACACAGTACTGAATATGGATATTTGTATACTTCTATATTTAATACAAGTATTGTTGCAAGTCTCTGTCAGCATTTGGTATAATATTTGTAAGAAGCATTGTCCAGGACATGAGGGTTGTGCTCTAAGATTTTTATCTTCTGCCTATCTGCCAGAGTCAGAGCAAAAGGCACTTTGAGTTAATGTTTGATCTAAAGCAGTGGTTCTCAAAGCCAGTCCCCTGCTTGTTCAGGGAAAGCCCCTGGTGGGCCGGACCGGTTTGTTTACCTGCTGTATCCGCAGGTTCAGCCGATCGCGGCTCCCACTGGCCGCAGTTCGCTGCTCCAGGCCAATGGGGGCTGCTGGAAGCGCAGCCAGCACGTCCCTTGGCCCATGCTGCTTTCCACAGCCCCTATTGGCCTGGAGCGGCGAACCGTGGCCAGTGGGAGCCGCGATCGGCTGAACCTGCAGACGTGGCAGGTAAACAAACCAGTCCGGCCCGTCGGGGCTTTCCCTGAACAAGCAGCGGACCAGCTTTGAGACCCACTGATCTAAAGACAATGAAGCACTTCACCGATCCCATCCCCAAGTATTAGTTTGGAACTCGAACCCACGACCTTCTAAGATTATGATTTCTTTGGTGCCTGCTGTATGGTCTAATGAAAACAGTAATTTTTGCTACATATCCTATATTTATAACTTAATTTTCTAATTTTATGTTATAAATGTAAAATAGAATTTCTGCTTGTGGAAAATTTAAATGATCAAATCATTTAAATAAAGGTTTCTAGTTTGTATATTATATTATAACGTAGGAAGCAAAATCTTTGGAAGTAACACTTTTTTTAGTAGTGTAAATGATCTCTGAAAGTTTCATAACTTAAAATCTGGGCACCAGTATGTGAATCAAAATGCTTTGTCTTTCTAGAACATTAGAGAAATGTATATTGTAACCCAGTCCTGTAATTTCCAGAAAGCTTGTTTTCATACTGAGAAAAATAAGGTCCTAAAGCCCGTTCCATGAGTTTTACATCGAAATATTGCACAATGTTTGGGATATAGCATACAGGTGTGCGCTGGGAAATTAGGAAGTTAAAATGATAAATTACTGACCAGTCACGTAGTTTCTTGCAAGATTTAATTTTCGACACTCACACAGGCACACTTTTTTACTTATTCAGGCTATTTCTTACCAACTAGGTGGAAGAAAAAGCAAAGTTTGATGGTATTTTTGAAAGCCTTTTGCCAGTAAACGGTTTACTTTCAGGAGACAAAGTAAAACCAGTACTGATGAACTCAAAGCTACCTCTTGATATCCTAGGAAGGGTAAGTATGCGGCAAATTTTCCTAACCATTTTTTAATGTAACTTCTCTTTCTAGTGAAATTAAATATGTAATGTAACTGATCATAACAGCATTACTTTAAATGGAAGCAATAGTTCAGATCTAGGCCAAGATTTTTAAAAAATGGCTGCCTAAAGTTACGCTCTCTAAACCATTATTAAGACACTTAAATAAATAGTCCATTTAAAAGCAAAACAACAAAACAACTTGGCCCTAGGCTGGATCAGCTTAATTTGTCTTGTATTCTTTCAAGACCAAGAACTTGTTTGAAAAGCAAGTCAGTTTAAAAGGAAAGTGAATGCCTCTTGGTTAGAAAAGCTGTCCTCACCTAAGCAATAATGCCTTTTAGGGCATTATATCCTATTAGCTTTTTTTTCTAACTAGGAGCTATTAAACCAACTGTAAATATAAACTCCAGCTATCATGCATGTACTCTAGAACAAGTTGTTCTGTGAAAGCATCAGTAAACCAGGGGTTTTAAATAGAGTTGCATTGTACTTTTGTTACACATTCTGTACTATTTTTGAGCAATAGCTTTGAACTTCTGGGGCTCCCCTCACAAATATGAAATACATGCAGTAAATATCCCTAAACAGAAAAGGAGTACTTGTGGCACCTTAGAGACTAACAAATTTATTAGAGCATAAGCTTTCGTGAGCTTTTTCAGGGAGTTTCTTGAGCAAATGCTGTAGTTTCTTTTGGTAACCCTCAGTGGGATCAGAGGGTAATGGCTTGTAGAAAGTGGTGTTGGAGAGCTGCCTAGTAGCCTCTTGTTCATACTCCGACCTATTCTCCCTGAAAAAGCACAAGAACAAATCCGCACAGACACACCCCTGGAGCCCCGACCTGGGGTATTCTATCTGCTACCCAAGATCCATAAACCTGGAAATCCTGGACGCCCCATCATCTCAGGCATTGGCACCCTGACAGCAGGATTGTCTGGCTATGTAGACTCCCTCCTCAGGCCCTTCGTTACCAGCACTCCCAGCTATCTTCGAGACACCACCGATTTCCTGAGGAAACTACAGTCCATTGGTGATCTTCCTAAAAACACCATCCTAGCCACTATGGATGTAGAAGCCCTCTACACCAACATTCCACACAAAGATGGACTACAAGCCGTCAGGAACAGTATCCCCGATACTGTCACGGCTAACCTGGTGGCAGAACTTTGTGACTTTGTCCTGACCCATAACTATTTCACATTTGGTGACAATGTATACCTTCAAATCAGCGGCACTGCGATGGGTACCCGCATGGCCCCACAGTATGCCAACATTTTTATGGCTGACTTAGAACAACGCTTCCTCAGCTCTCGTCCCCTAATGCCCCTACTCTACTTGCGCTACATTGATGACATCTTCATCATCTGGACCCATGGAAAAGAAGCTCTTGAGGAATTCCACCATGATTTCAACAATTTCCATTCCACCATCAACCTCAGCCTGGACCAGTCCACACAAGAGATCCACTTCCTGGACACTACGGTGCTAATAAGCGATGGTCACATAAACACCACCCTATATCGGAAACCTACTGACCGCTATTCCTACCTACATGCCTCTAGCTTTCATCCAGATCATACCACTCGATCCATTGTC
Organism: Dermochelys coriacea; assembly: GCF_009764565.3. Taxonomy (NCBI): domain Eukaryota; kingdom Metazoa; phylum Chordata; order Testudines; family Dermochelyidae; genus Dermochelys; species Dermochelys coriacea. Next base: position 16,235,204 of record NC_050092.1, read on the forward strand.
TACAGCCAAGCGCTACGATATAACCGCATTTGCTCCAACCCCTCAGACAGAGACAAACACCTACAAGATCTCTATCATGCATTCCTACAACTACAGTACCCACCTGCTGAAGTGAAGAAACAGATTGACAGAGCCAGAAGAGTACCCAGAAGTCACCTACTACAGGACAGGCCCAACAAAGAAAACAACAGAACGCCACTAGCCATCACCTTCAGCCCGCAACTAAAACCTCTCCAACGCATCATCAAGGATCTACAACCTATCCTGAAGGACGAGCCATCGCTCTCTCAGATCTTGGGAGATAGACCAGTCCTTGCTTACAGACAGCCCCCCAATCTGAAGCAAATACTCACCAGCAACCACACACCACACAACAGAACCACTAACCCAGGAACCTATCCTTGCAACAAAGCCCGTTGCCAACTCTGTCCACATATCTATTCAGGGGATACCATCATAGGGCCTAATCACATCAGCCACACTATCAGAGGCTCGTTCACCTGCGCATCTACCAATGTGATATATGCCATCATGTGCCAGCAATGCCCCTCTGCCATGTACATTGGCCAAACTGGACAGTCTCTACGTAAAAGAATGAATGGACACAAATCAGACGTCAAGAATTATAACATTCAAAAACCAGTTGGAGAACACTTCAATCTCTCTGGTCACTCGATCACAGACCTAAGAGTGGCTATACTTCAACAAAAAAGCTTCAAAAACAGACTCCAACGAGAGACTGCTGAATTGGAATTAATTTGCAAACTGGATACAATTAACTTAGGCTTGAATAGAGACTGGGAATGGATGAGTCATTACACAAAGTAAAACTATTTCCCCATGGTATTTCTCCCCCCCACCCCACCCCCCACTGTTCCTCTGATATTCTTGTTAACTGCTGGAATTAGCCTACCTGCTTGTCACCATGGAAGGTTTTCCTCCTTTCCCCCCCCTGCTGTGGGTGATGGCTTATCTTAAGTGATCACTCTCCTTACAGTGTGTATGATAAACCCATTGTTTCATGTTCTCTGTGTGTGTGTATATAAATCTCTCCTCTGTTTTTTCCACCAAATGCATCCGATGAAGTGAGCTGTAGCTCACGAAAGCTTATGCTCTAATAAATTTGTTAGTCTCTAAGGTGCCACAAGTACTCCTTTTCTTTTTGCGAATACAGACTAACACGGCTGCTACTCTGAAACCTATCCCTAAACAGTTTTTCTTTTTTCTTTTCTTTTATTTTCAGCCATATTCTTAACTATATACACTAGTCCACAGAGAAGTGTTCTGTGCCAGGGCCAAGTTTGGGTTCCAATTAGTTCAGCATCAGCCCCATCTCTCCTGAAATCTGCTTTCATTCTGACCATGAAAGACCACTTTCTTCTTTGACTTGATGTGAATGAAAAGTGATTTGTTTAATCTTGCACTTGAACATTATGCTGCACTTGGTGTTAAAAGGCTTCAGACTTTGTATTATTATTTATTTTTTGGTGATGTCTGGGCTCTATATAAATGAAACAGTCCTGCCCCAGATAGCTTATGGTTTAAATAGACAAGACAGATAAAGTGCAGGAAAGGAAACCGCCACAAGAAGATAAAGAGACTTGCTTAAAGTCACACAGCAATCTATGCCAGAGCTGGGAAACAGAGCCCACGTCTCCTGCATCCCCATCCTGTCTCCTATCCACTGTACCACACAGCCTCTCCATCATAATCATATTAGTTATGATGACATAGGCTGAAGTATAAGTGCTAGAGCAGATGAGACTTTGTATCCCTTTATGCCTCATCAGCCCCAAACATATACTTCCATGTGTATTACCATAACTAATATGATCTTCAGAAAATGCACCTCAAATTTCTAGAGGGCATTAACGTTCTTAATACATTTAGTGTTTTCTAACCTACTTATTAACTTATACTTTAATAAAATTTGTTGTAACATGTTCTTCATCTTTAATTTTTGTCAAATACTGTAGGTCTGGGATCTCAGTGATATTGACAAAGATGGACACCTGGACAAGGATGAATTTGCTGTGGTAGGTTTTAAATTCTGAATTCATTAAAAGTTTGACAAAGCAATGTATAGGTGTTATTGCTTCCTTGAACTTAGTCTTGAGCATTGCAAACTCCTCCTTTCTGGCTGCTCATTATTCACATTGTGCCCTACTCCAGATCATTCAAATTACAGCCACTAAAATGGTCTTCTTCCTTGAAACCCTCCTCTGGCTCTCCCTTGCCCAGAGTATCAAGTTTAAACGTTTTGTCCTGCATTCAAAGTCTTATACAGCTCTGCTCTGACCTGTATTTCTGATCTTGTCTCTTATCATGTTTACCTCCTTCTCCCTAGTATTTTGGACACTTACCATTGGAAACTTTTTGTTGTGTGTTCCTCTCTTCATTGGTATATTACAGATATTTTTACCTTTTGACTTTGCAGGCAATGCATTTGGTATATAGAGCTCTTGAGAAGGAGCCAGTTCCCTCAGTATTACCTCCCGCACTTATACCACCTTCCAAAAGAAAGAAGACGCCAGTTTTTCCTGGTGCAGTTCCTGTTCTTCCTGCAAGTCCTCCACCTAAAGATAGCCTTCGTTCTACCCCATCCCATGGCAGTGTAAACAGTCTGAATAGCACAGGAAGTTTGTCACCCAAACACAGCATCAAGCAAACACAGGTACATGTCTCATGTTAATTTTTATATCCTTTGCGATGAACTGTGCAAAACAGTGAAATGACTTTTTGCTGGATCACTTTTCTTTCCAAGGAAAACACTTTTTTGAGAGAAAGTATTTTATGTTTTGAAAACAAATGATGTCACAGGATGTGGGGAGAGCTGAATGTTAAAGGGTGAATTCTCTTTCAGTATGAATCTTACTGGCATGATCAGTAGGTTGGGCTCACAAAAGTGGGAGCTTGTCCCTGCATCAGCCCTAGCAGCAGTGTAGGGATGAATGTGCGCCCAGGACTCCAGTATGGATCTCCTGAGTTACAATGAAGAGTACTGTCAATAAGCACACCTGTCTGGGGTGTTAGTAAGTGTGTATATATAAGTAGGAAGAATGTACCCAGTTTATGAACATTCTGTTTCTCAGTATTCGTGAGATGGTCACATACAATATTAATCTTGATACGTTACTGAAGTGAAGGGAAATGTCAGTGGACTGATTATAAGCTTGATCCTACAATATATTGTGCACCCCTCAGTTTCTGTGGGCATTGAGGGTACTCAGCATTATGCACAGGTGAGCCCTCAGTATATTAATAAAGGTTGTGTTTGGTTTTGGCTAAAGTAACAAAACCTTTTTGTTTTTTAGCCATCTGTGAATTGGGTGGTACCACTGTCTGATAAGGTGCGATACGATGAAATTTTCTTAAAAACTGATATGGACATGGATGGCTATGTGAGCGGACAAGAAGTGAAGGATATATTTATACACTCAGGGTTGTCTCAGAATCTTCTAGCACATATATGGTAAGAATTCATCATTAGTTGTTTTGATTTTGCTTTCATTTGATTTTTTTTAGCTAGTTGGCTCTAGGAAATAGCATTTTTCATCCAGAAATGTGATACTAACAATCCCCTTGTTGACTGCCACTGCTATTCTTCTTCATAGCTGTAGGGCTTCTTTTACCATACTATCTCAACAACATTTCATACATTTATAAGTAAGGATAAATTCTCTCAAGGAGAACAACCAAATCAATTTTCTTCCCTTCCTCTCATATTCAGATTAAAGCTGCTTATTTGATGGGATAACAAGCCTTATGGATGGGTGGAATCAAATGTGATATATCTTGACTTTAGTAAGGCTTTTAATACTATCTCACATAACCGTCTCATAAACAAACTAGATAAATGTGGCTTGCATGAACCTATTATAAGGTGGGTGCACACAAGTGGCTGGAAAACCATACTAAGAGTAGTTATCAATTGTTCACAATCAAGCTGGAAGAGCATACTGAGTGGGGTCCCAGAGGGATCTGTTCTGTATTCAGTTCTATTCAATATCTTCATAAAGGATTTGAATAATGGCAAAGAGAGTACACTTGTTAAATTTGTGAATGATACCAAGCTGGGAGGGGTTCCAAATGCTTTGGAGGACAGGATTAGAATTAAAAATTATTTTAACAAACTGGAGAAATGGTTTGAATTAAATAGGATGAAATTCAATAAGGAGAAATGCAAACTACTACACTTAGGAAGTAATAATCAACTGAACAAACAAAATGGAAAATGACTGGCTAGGAAGGAGTACTGCAGAAAAAAATGTGGGGTTATAGTGGGTCACAAACTAATATGAGTCAACAATGAAATACTGTTGCAAAAAAAGCAAAAGTCCTTCTGAGATGTATTAGTAGGAGTGATATAAGCAAGACATGAGCAGTAATTCTTCAATGCTTATTAGCATTGATAAGGCTTCAACTGGAGTCTTTTTGCGAATACAGACTAACATGGCTGCTACTCTGAAACTGGAGTATTGTGTCCAGTTCTAAAAGCCACACTTTGGGAAGGATGTGGGCAGATTGGAGAAAGTCCTGAGGAGAGCAACAAAAATTATTAAAGGTTTAGAAAACATGATGTACGAGAAAAGATTTATAAAATTGAGTTTCTTTAGTCTGGAGAAGAGAAGATTGAGGAAGGACATCCATGGCTATTAGCCAGGATGAGTAAGGAATGGTATCCCTAGCCTGTTTGTCAGAGGGTGGAGATGGATGGCAGGAGAGAGATTACTTGATCATTACCTGTTAGGTTCACTCCCTTTGGGGCACCTGGCATTGGCCTCTGTCGGTAGACAGGATACTGGGTTGGATGGACCTTTGGTCTGACCCAGTATGGCCATTCTTATGTTCTTATGACATAAGTCTTCACGTATAAAAGGTTGTTATAAGAGGAGGGTGATAAATTGTTCTTAACCACTGAGGACAGGACAAGAAGCAATGGACTTAAATTGCAGCAAAAGAGATTTAGGCTAGACATTAGGAAAAACTTCCTAACTGTAAGGGTAGTTAAGCACTGGAGCAAATTGTCCAGTGAGGTTATGGACTCTCTGTTATTGGAGGTTTTGAAGAACTGGTTAGACAAACACCTATCAGGGATGATCTAGATAATACTTAGTCCTGCCTGGACTAGGTGACCTATGAAGTTCCCTTCCAGTCCTACATTTCTATGATACTATGATTCTACTTGGAAGGCATTCAGAGAGATCTATGAAACTTTGAAAACATAACCCTCCTTATCAAGTCTCTGTAATGGTGGCATAAGTGAAATCAGTACTCGTATTATATAAGCTATTCCATGAATGGGGAACATTTTAGCAGTCCTATCACTCAACTGGCTAAAAAGTCAAATGCATTTTTTCCAAGAAAACGATGTTTCATTCAGCTAAGTGCATCTAATAAAACATTCATAGCTCAGTGTGTAGAACTTTTCTACTGAGGAAATGGGCTCTGATGAGGCCGAAACAATAAAATTATATGCATCTCAGATTTCATTGTATTAATAATAGTTGTTTGGTTTATAACACATTTTGACTTATGATAAGAATAACCAATTTCTAACAGGGCATTGGCAGACACAAGACAGATGGGAAAGCTAAGCAAAGATCAGTTTGCACTAGCCATGTATTTCATTCAACAGAAGGTCAGTAAAGGGATTGATCCTCCACAGGTGTTGTCCCCAGATATGATCCCTCCTGCAGAGAGGAATACTCCCATACAAGTAAGTAATTGGTTATTAATAAATATATTGCTCTACTGGACCAATATGTGCTTTGAAAGTAACTAGCTTTGAGAGCTGTTAATTTTTTATTTATATTTTGTAACACATTGAATTGTTGAATCTTTAACTTGCAAGAATGTTTGTCTATCTTCTGTTTATAACTGAGTTCCAGATTTCAAAAAATGCTTCATAAATTGCAAAAATTCATATTAAATGAGTTGTCCGTTACCTTGGTAGCTTTCAAAAATATGAGGCCAATTTCACAATTACCAGAGGGAATCCTACCTGGTGCCTGGAAAAATTCCAGTTTAAAATTTGTATTAAAAAATATATCTTTCATCACAAAAGTGGTGGTGATAGAAAGAAGGGTAGAGGGAGTGGGAGCAAAATGAAAGACACAGTCAAGCAAATAGACAAGGGCAAAGGTTTTTCTGTCAGGACAGAGAGGAAAGAGTATATCTTGTAGATATTGTGGAGGAAGAAGTGGCATGATTTGGACACAGCCTAGATTTTGCAGACTCAGAGAAAGAGGAGAAGTTAAAGATATCTACCAGGTTGCGAGCCTGAGCACAGGAATGATAGAGGTATTGTCAAACAATGAGAGAGAACAGAGGACTGGGGGAAGTGCTTTGGAGTGAAAACAAATTCAATTTTGGCCACATAAAATTTAACAGTGAGACATCTGGCAGTGTCATGAGATAGAAAGAGACTGAGAGATGGGATTGGAGGAAGGCGAGTGTGAAGTGGAGGTAGATTTATTTATTATTTGTGTTGCAGTAGCACCTTCAAGCGCCAGCCAGGGACCTTGGCCCAGTTTTGCTAGGCACAGTACACACACAATATAAAGAGAGTCCCTTCCCAAAAGAGTTTACAATCTTAGCATACAATGAGAGGCAATGGGTGGAAAAAATAAACAAGTGGAGGGGAGGGGAGTGACTGGCGAAAAGACGGTACAGTAGAACTTCAATTTTATAAACACTAATCATACCAGCACCAGTGATACAAACCATTTTTCCCTAGAGAGGGGAAAAAAAATCCCACATAATGTAAATGAATGTCAATGAAGAACAAGTTGACAGCCCTTCACATTCCAGTGCCTTCAGTGCACTGGAAATCACTTCGCTATGGTTTGAAAGATAAAAAGAAGGCAATGCACTGTATCATAGTGTACTTGTGCACCATATCTACTGTAATTATCAGATGTTAAATTTTATGAATTTTTCAGTATTATGAATTCCTCAATCCACAGTTAGTTTGTAAAATAGGGGTTGTACTGTAATTGAAATGAATGTCTATGAAATCCATGTGAGTGGATGAGGTCACTCAGAAGTAGGGAATAAAGGGCGAGAAAGAGTGAGGCAAGGACAGAACCTTGTGGCAATGTTCTCTATGTAAGCTGTGCAGCCATGCTGCTCACGTCTCCTGTGTGCAGCTTCAGCAGGGATGTGGTGCGGCCCTTTAAGAACCCACTTTGCTCATTACCCCCGTTTTGATGATGAGGTGCATACAGTCCTATTTATTCCCTACAAGGGGAGTGGAAGCCCTTCAGGTCTTTGGGGCACGCTTCAGGACACCCATTACATATGAGCTCAGGTGAGGGGCCTGGCCAGGCTCTGCAGCGCCAGCCCAGGTCAGTGTAGGTTCTGGAGCTGTGGTCTGACATGGTCAGAGCACGCATGCGCACGCACATACACACACACACACACACCTTGCCTGGCAGTTGGTTTCCAGGAATGCAGTCATTCCTGCTGCTGAAAGGCAGCAGAGGAGGGAGCTGCAGACTGGGCCCTTTTATGCGAGTGCCCAAGGATGAGGGAGGGGGAGGGGGTGTCTGAAACCACCAACCCAGGGGAGGTGTGTCTGACATCACTTCCTGCCCACCCCACATGCCTGACCAGGCTCCTAAGGCTGCTTCAGAGTGAATCCACGTACAGGAACTACTAGTGGGTGCTACTGGGGATGAACCACCAAGGAGTAGCCCCCCCTGAACACCTTTCACTCCCCAACACACGTTTACATACATATACACACACACACAATTCCCCTCCCCCCTCATACACGCTACTCACTTTAAAAATAAAAAAAGTATAAGTTTGCCCAAGGCCAAAAATACAGTGCTTCATGAAGGTGGTAGCTTGCTTAGTTTAGGGGGGGAAAAAAAAAAAAAAAGCACAGTGAACATTGCTTCTGGGAGTCCTACAAAAAATGGGAAATGAGAGAAGGATCCCAAAATAGATCCTCCTCCTACTTCTCTGGACTTTTCTTGATGTATGAGGAGAGGTCAGCATCGCAGACACTATAGGAGGACAAGGTGTCAGGTGACACGCATCTTTAGGAAATCATAAATGATGACTAGGCATCAAATAAACAGATGGCAGCTCACTTTTTTGCATTATAGTACAGCTAAACAGAAGAGCTCTGAAATAGGGTATATTTTTCTGTCTGCATGCTCATCTTACAGCATAATAGTTAAGCTTTCTTGTTTAAATATTTATTTTTATATTTATTTGAAACCCTTTCCCTTTTTTAACTGGTTTGAATGAAATGGACTTCCTAATGAGTTGACCTGAAATGTAGGAAGTGGCCGTGCTGAGCATTGAGACAGAAAGGGAAAAACTCAGCAAAGGAGGAGTGAATACTGAATTTGAAGGTCTTGTAGAGCTAATAATCGAAACATGAATTATAGCTCTGAATGAAATCTGAGATTAAGAATTTTACACAGATGCCACAAAGGAAGAAGTCCTACAAGATGAACAGAAAACTGTCAGAGAAACAGCTGGGATGAAGAAACCAGAAAAATGTTAAATCCTGTCTTAAGAAATTAGAAGACCAGTAAAGAAAATAAGGGAATTTGAGAAGTTGACATTAGAACCAATATGAAATAGATGGACCTGTGCAAGACAATGAAAATAACATAGGAATTGCCAAAGCAGATCAGATCAATGATTGAGTTAGTCTGGTGTCCTGTCTCTGAATGTGGCAGTACTAGATGCTTTTCTTGAAAGTACAAAATCCTGGTAATGGGAGAAATGATTTCCTAATTCCTGGCAATTAATGGCTTATTCCCTGAAGCATGTGGGTAACCCTTATGCCTTTTAAATATTAGTGGAATGAGCTGTATTAATAATACTCTGCATTATTCACATAAATGTCTAATTATTTTCTAAATCCCACTATGCTTTTTATCTCAATAGCTTGTAGCAGTGAATTCTACAGGTGGTCAAAGCATTGTGTGTTTCCGGAATTGTAGGGGGAAAATTTCCTTTTATCTGTTTCAAATGTATTTCACCTTTCATCTATGGGCCTCCTTGACACTCACATTGCCCTCGTCCAATGCATACAATGCATTTGTCATGTCACCACTTATAATTTTTTCTGTAAATGAAATAGTCTTAATCTTTTCATTCTCTCCCCAAATGGAAATCTTTCCAGGCCTGTGACCATTTTTGTTTCCATTCTCTGAAGCTCTTCTATTTCTCCTATATCCTTCTTCTGTAGACTCTGTCAGGTTACTTGACCCCTGTAGGAACTGAGATCTCAGCGCTAACAGAAATGCGTCGTGTGAGTAATTCAACACTCCCAAAGAATGCAAATTTGTTTGTGTAGTCCAGTTGTAACTTTGAGTTCTTTATTTCTGTCTCTTTCCCCATCTCTTCAGCACTAGTGCCCTATGACACCTAACAGTGTGATGATGTCATTACAATCTGAACCTGCCACTTCTGGCTGTTTACCCAGTGGTATGAGCTCCTTCAGCAATCTGAGATCCATTAATTTTTCAAGCACTTGTTTTGACAGGTAGCTCAATGTTGGCATATTAAATTACTAGGTCCGTAATTTACATTAAATTGCTGCCAATAAATATACCCTGGTGCAAGAATCTTAAAATTTCCCACTCATTCTTTAATTCATTGCTTCATATTTTTGATTTGCTATGTTTGTAGTTAAATGTAGCATGAAAAAAACTGCACCTTATCTGAGTGTAGTGTATTAACTTTTTGTTCATGTTGATTAGTGAGCTGTATTTGTCTAAGGCCTTGTCTCTACATGGCCACTTACAGTGCTGAAACTTTCTTCGCTCAGGGGTGTGAAAAAACTGCTGAGCAATGCAAGTTTCAGTGCTGTAAAGTGGCAGTCTCCGTGCATATTTGTACTTAGAAAATATGAGTAGTGTTAGAGAACAGGGAACTGTTGTCTAGTAACTCTAAGAATTAGTATCTAGGTTTTCCTTACGCTCACCTGACCCCAACTAAACATACATGCCAAAGGATCCCTCATCTTCCCAAAGTAGGGTCTTAAGATGTTAAATCATGTAAGTTGGGAACTCAGGTCACCTATTCCTTCATTCTGAGTTGCTAATTTCTGCTAAAAAAAAAAAAAAAAAAATCACATTTTGTGTTTAAAAAGAAAAAAAGCCCATTTTTCTCATCATAATCGTTAGAAGCCTTTTGCAGTGTATTGTTTAAAAATATAGTTAAATACTGTAGATGTCCTGATTGTCAAACAGACAATGAAAGCTGAGAGGATTCGGTTTACAGTTCTCTCTCAAATACTGTCACTTTTCAGAGGAATAGAAATGCTGATTTTAATTCCACTTAAGGCCAAATCTTGAGGTCCTTCCTCAGTGAACATTTAATGAGCATTTCCTTGCTTAAGAAGTGAGAGAGAACTTTTGAATCTGGCCCCTTAACTTCCAATATACTCTGTGTTTGGTGATGAATACCTGACACTGTAACTTCTACAATCTTGGCCACACTGAAATCAACACAAAAACTCCTGTTGACTTCAGTGGGACCAGGGTTTCACCCATGAGTTTTAATCCTATGTCTTGAGCAAGTCCCTTAACTTCTCTGTGCCTCAGTTAACTCATCTGCTAAAGGGGATAAATGATACTCTTCTACCCCACAGAGAATTGTGAGGCTTGCTCATTTGTTGTTGCAAAATACTTTGTGTTCTCTGATAGAAGGTGTAGAGAAGTGTAAAGTGAGGGGTGGATCCTGTGTCCTCAATCTTTGCCCAGAATGCATTCCTGTTCTTAATTTGGCTTCCTTTATAATGGAATATTTTGATTTCTTACAGGATAGTTCAAGTTCTGTTGGATCAGGAGAATTTACAGGGGTGAAAGAACTCGATGATATTAGTCAAGAGATTGCACATCTGCAGAGGTAAATATAGTGGACTGTTAAAGTTTAGTATTCTGAACCTGGGAAATGGAGGATTTTCCTCACTAATGATGGCTCTTAACAAATTTCATAAGAGTTTCTAACCGCTGCGCCCTCCAAAAAAGAGGAAACCTTACATTTATTGGTTCCATAGATTCTTGTTTTTTAAAAAAAGTGCGTGTGTGTGTGTATATCTGGTACAATCAAAAATAGGATCCCATCACGTTTTATATAGCTGAACCCAATTGTTCACTGAATTTTTTTATTTATAGACAGAGTAGTTCATTCTGATATGTCACTCTGAGGTAAGTAAAGTAAATTTTGCACAAACTAAAACCTTCCTTTTCATTTAAATGGAACCATTGAATCCCTGATTAGTAGAACAGTTTCAGTATTACTTCCCTTTTGGTACTGGTGATTATTACTTCCATTGGTCCTATATTGTCTCTTGAACGTAACAGTTCAGGAGCCTTATCTGGCTGTCATTGACATTAATGATAACTCCCACTGATTACACTGAGAGCAGGAGCAGTGCCTAGAAAGTTTACTTGGAGTCTAGGTGAGAAGACTGATTGTGGGGCAAATCAGTCTTTCAATATGAAAAAGAATATTTCTTAATTACTTCTTGAAAGAATGTAGGATTGCTTTTTCTTCTTGCATTGTTTACAAAAGAACATTTAATTGATTTTTTGTAAAATACTGTCTTATTTTAATTGTATCAGTCATGTGAATGTTTTCCCTACAGGGAAAAGTATTCACTAGAGCAGGACATTAGAGAAAAGGAAGAATCAATTAGACAGAAAACCAATGAAGTTCAGGTAAAAACTCTGGATTATTATTAATGACATTTCTTTAAAATTCTGCAGGATGCACCATCCATGTTTTGAACAGTTGTTTGTTTGTTTTTTGTTCTCCCTCTCTTCCTCCCCCCCTCACTACTTCCTTTATGAATTCATCTCGGTAATGTTTATTCTGACACTTGGGGAATAACTTGTAGCAATGATTTCATTTTTCTGTGCACTGTAGAAAATATTTTGTTTTGATTCTGGTTAGTGTAAAATGAAGATAGTATAGACTATAATAGAAACTGTTTCTCTATGTTAATGCTTCATTAATACAGTTTAAACAACATTGTGAAGGTATCCATCTAAATACTGAAATTCATGTTCTCAAAATGATATATAATAGGCTTAGAATAGCTGAAATTCTTGTCTTCTGAGACTCTTCCCCCATTGCCTGGACTTTGATTTGTTATAGTAGATTACTCCTGAGTGCTGAAGTGCTGGCAGGTTTGGGGTTTTTTTGATCTGTTTACAAAAAGCACTGAAACCTTTGAGTGGGGGAAATGCTATAGGCAACACAGGCAGGTTGACTTGGGGTTTGCCTACTTCAGTATGTCTCTTTAAGCTTAACCGCTTGTCACAGGACATCAGTTAAGTGTAGTCTATAATGTTATGGATCTTTTTTCAGGAACTGCAAAATGATTTAGACAGAGAAACAAGTAACTTGCAAGAACTGGAAGCTCAGAAACAAGATGCTCAAGACCGTCTAGATGAAATGGACCAGCAGAAAGCCAAACTGAAAGATATGCTAAATGATGTGAGGCAGAAATGCCAGGAAGAAACACAGATGGTGAGTGTGTATTAATTCTGGAGGTGATCATGCATATTGCATCTTTTATTGGGGATTATGCTCTTAATCACCTATACCATACAAATATATGCAGGTTCAGAAAAGGGCTTTATTAACTTGAATAGCTTTTCTAATAGTCATTAATATTTGAGTACCATACAATACATGAAAAACATGGTCCCGCTCCACAGGAACTACTGTCATTGGGCAGTGATGCAGGTAGTGGCAATGTTTATGAAAGATTATCATACTGGTGTTTCAGGAGAGAAATATGTTTTGAGGAGAGATACAGTAAAGAGAAGTTACTTTTTTGGTGCATGAAAGAGGTGTGTGGGGTTGGAGTTCCAACATGGGGGAACAGCATGGAAGAAGATACAAAAAGTTAAGAGGCAAGAGGAAGGTGGTTCAGAGGGCGGAATTAGGAGAAAGGGTAGGGTGGAGCAAAGGGAGGGGGAGTTTAAGGGAATGAGAGACGTTAATTGAGTTCTTTGCATCCGTCTTCACTGCAGAGGATGTGAGGGAGATTCCCATACCTGAACCATTCTTTTTAGGTGACCCATCTGAGGAACTGTCCCAGATTGAGGTGTCAGTAGAGGTGGCTTTGATTAAATTAAATTGATAAATGGAAATAAGTTGCCAGGCCCTAAAGGAGTTCTAAAGGAACTCAAACATGAAATTGCAGAACTACTGACTGTGGTATGTAGCCTATTGCTTAAATCAGCTTTTAGACCAGATGACTGGAGGTAATTAATATACCGCCTATTTTTTAAAAAGGCTTCAGAGGCAATCCTGGCAAGTACAGGCTGGTAAGCCTAACTTCAGTACCAAGCAAATTGGTTGTAACTATTGTAAAAAAACCAGTATTCTCAGACAGGTAGATGAATGCAGTATGTTGGGGAAGTGTCATGCCTCATCAATCTATTAGAATTCTCTGAGGGCATCTGTCATGCTGTCTTAAATGGCTTACCACTGTGAGTGCCGAACTCAGGACAGACTGTCAGAAAACAGGGCAGACACCTCAAACTGGTGGAATATTCTATAATTAGATTTCACCACGTCAGTAACAAACGTGAACTCCTGATCACTATATTAGTCTTACCATGGAGTCACAGACAGTCCCCATAGGCTCTCCTGCCAATCTTGCCATCCAGACAAACTGCACTTTGTGATGGAAGGTTATTAAAACCAAAAACCACATCAGATTAGGTTACTCCTAATCCAAAAGAATTGGTCACTTACTTCAGATCAAATTGGTACTCTGGATCTGACCAAAAACAAAGCTGAAGTCAATTTCTCTAGTAAACTAACTAAAGGTTTATTAGCTAAGAAAAAGGGATGAGAGTTATTGAGAGGTTAAGCAGGTAAAGTACATTAACAGGTGAGTCCAAGTTTGTAAATCCAAAATGTTAACAGAGTTGTTGTAATCTGCTAGATTTCTAAAAGTTCCTCAGGCATACCAAGTGGAATTCTGGAGATGTCTGTCCTCTTATTCACCATTCCACACTGTTAGAATCCAAAGCAGTCCAGAGATACCTGATTATTCCCTGAATCCATTCTTATAGCTGTTTTCCCCAGAAAGGAATCTGGAAAGTGTCTCCACCACAGCATAGGCTTTTTCTTTGTTGACTAAATGCAGACTGAGTCTGTGGATTTCCCATTGTTGAACACAATGACCCATGCTTTGAAGCTTCTTCATTTACAGTTCCAAGGTGCCAGTCCGGTTTGATGGGCAATCCAATTACAAAGATATGCATAGTGCATTTAGCTATAACAATCCAAACAATCTTTCATTAGTTTTCATGCAGTTTACACATCAAGTAAATTCTCACAAACATACACTTTTTTGATCTAAAGTTAATTAAATATGAGGTATGTTTAATGTAATGTGATACTAAACTACAGGTTACAAATATGTGAAGACAATAACATTAACTTTTTTTTGATATCCACACACAATTATCCTCGTTTTGATTTGAGCTGATCTGTCAGCATCACAGTGTCAACAAGCATATGGATAAGGGTGATCCAGTGGATATAGTGTGCTTGGATTTTCAGAAAGCCTTTGACAAGGTCCCTCACTGCAGGCTCTTAAGCAAAGTAAGCAATCCTGGAATAAGAGGAAAGGCCCTTTTATGATCACTAACTGATTAAAAGATAGGAAGGAAACAAAGGGAAGGAAGGGATCTGTACTGGGACAGGTGCTGTTCCACATATTCATAAATGATCTGGAAAAAGGGGGTAAACAGTGAATTCACAAAGTTTGCAGATGATACAAAATTACTCAAGATAGTTATGCCCAAAGATGACTGCAAAGAATGACAAAGGGATCTCTCTAAACTGGGTGACTGGGCAAGAAAATGGCAGAGGAAATTCAACTTAGATAAATGCAAAGAAATGCACATCGGGAAACATAATCCAAACTATACATTCCAAATGATGGGTTCTAAATTAGCTGTTACCACTCAAGAAAGAGATCTTGGACTCATTGTGGATCTACTCAATGTCCAGCAACAGACTAAAGATCTAACAGAATGTTAGGAACCATTAGGCAGGGGATAGATAATAAAGCTGAAAATATCATAATGCCACTTAATAAATCCATGGTATGCCCACATCTTGAAAAGTGGGTGCAGTTCTGGTCACCCCTTCTCAAAAAATATATATTAGAAATGGAAAAGTACAGAGAAAGGAAACAAAAATGATTAGGGGTATGGAGAAGCTTCCAGCTTTCTTCATATGGGACTGTTCAGCTTGAAAAAGAGATGATTGAAAGGAGGATATGAGAGAGGTGTTTAAAATCATGAATGGTTTGGAGAAAGCAAATAAGGAAGTATTATTCACCCCTTCACATAATACAAAAACTAGGGGGCACCAAAGGAAATTAATAGGCAGCAGGTTTAATACAAACATAAGGAAGTACTTCTTCACATAACACACAATCAACCTGTGGAATTTGTTGCTGGGGGTGTTGTGAAAGCCAAAAGTATAACTGGGTTAAAAAAAAAGTTAGATCACTGCATAGAAGCTAGGTCCATCCGTGGCGGTTAGCCAAAATGGTCAGGGACAAAACCCCATGCTCTGGGTGTCCCTAAATCTCTGACTGCCAGAAGGTGGGACTGGATGACATAGTATGGATCACTATAATTGTCCTGTTCTATTCATTTCCTCTGAAGTGTCTGGCAGTAGCCAGTGTTGGAGATCGTGCACTAACAGGTCCCCATGGACAATTAATTCACACCCCAGCTTGCTGAAAGCTAAATGTTTGTGTAAACAAGCCCTAAGACTAGAGGAAGTCATTGAAGAGACTGAAGGTGGTGAGTGATCTAGTCTGTGATCAGGAGAACGAACATTTTAGCAGAAGCATTTTGAATAGTCTGGAGGGTGAGTGGCTGAGACAAGGTGCTAGGAAGCCAAAGAGGAGGAGAAGTCAAGGCAGTAACCAAGATGTAGACAAATGAAGAATATCAGACAAGTTAAGAAGATCAGTTTTTGCCATGTTGAGCTTGAGATGCGACAGTCCATCTGCATGCGGAGATGTTAGAAAGGCACAGGTGATGAGTATAGATTGTGGTAGAGAAGCGGATTAGGATGTCATCAGCACAGAGATGACATCAGTCTGTAGAAGTGGATAATCCAAGGTTGACCACCTTGTTCTGTGCACTGTAGGAATTGCTTAAAAAAATTAGTTTTATCTCTTCTTAAAACAGTCTGGCTGTTCCATTGAGACAGTGTCATCATATGCCTATTCAATATCTTTTTGGCTGATAATGTTGCATTGATTATTTTTTTTTAAAATATCTGGATCAAGTATCTAGCTATCTGAGGAGTCCAGCATACTCTGTCTCCATGTTCTGGGAGAAGAGACTCTTCCAAAAGAATATTAACTCTCATTAATGTCTAAAGTTTCAGGTCCTTTAGGTAAACATGTGAACATGCTGATCTTTTAATGATAACAGTTTTAAAAAACAAAACAAAACCCTAAATATGTACTGATTCATGGTGCACACCTCCCTATCACTTTCCCATCAGTTTATTTAGTA
This sequence comes from Dermochelys coriacea, assembly GCF_009764565.3. Taxonomy (NCBI): domain Eukaryota; kingdom Metazoa; phylum Chordata; order Testudines; family Dermochelyidae; genus Dermochelys; species Dermochelys coriacea. The sequence continues at coordinate 16,251,754 of NC_050092.1, forward strand.
GTCACTTGTGACCTTTATTTCCATTTTAGTAGCTTATTTAACTCTTTGCCTAGTCATTTGTATTGTTCTTGGATGCTGCTGGAAGGTGTTAGCACGTATACATCTATTTTGTTATTCTTTTACCTGTGATGGATAAATAAATGGAGAAGAAAAGAAATACAGCAAGATAATAATGTTCCGGTGCTCTTGTTCAGTTGGGTAACTTATTTTACTGGTAGCTTAAAATTGCAGGAAGTATTTATTTGATGCAGTCAGTAGTTTCAAACATCAGAATTTGTGTTTCAGTTCTATGTTAGTCTGATGAAAATACAGATAAGTGAACTTCTTTAATATCCTGACAAACAGGAAAAGGTTAATTCAAAAGTGGGAAGTAGGAATAAGCAATAATATTCCTCTTGTCTTGTGGACTCTGTCAACATTTACAAGTTGCCTAACTAGATATTATTCATGTTAGAGGTGAAAATGCCAGTTTTAGAGGAACCAGGCTCAAAGCTGAGAAGTTTGATTTTGAGTCTTTTAAAGTTTCAATACAGAAAATGTTTAAGGTACATTATTGTAATGACTAACGTTTTAAGTTTGCTTGTTCATTTATAACATTATTTCAGTATAGTCAACATGTTGTCTTTTTATAGAAACTCAGTATGATTGGTTGTGACACTACACGACAGGGAAGCACCCTGTAACCCCCATATTCCTCATTTATATATAATTGTGATATTGCATATAAAGCACGCCATGTAAGACATCAGGGGAAAGGTTATGATCATGCTGTAAGTTGGGGAATTGGCCAGATATTAGTTCTCCGTAGAAAACAGCAAGGAAAGTAACCAATGCCTGGGTGGGTGTCAAACAACCATCAACAGCCACTGTCCATCAAGGGGGTTGCAATTTAACGACTCACCTGCATAAGGCCACCCCCGGGGAATTGCTCAACCTTGCCTGGGGACTCAGAAATGTCCACCAAACATGCCTAGACTTTGTTCTCCAGCACATGGACTAAGGGTATAAAATAGAACACAGTGGCCCCATGCTTGTCCTTTTCTCCTACCCCCACTTATGCCGCAAGCAACAAGGACACTCAGAAGACTAAAGACTCAAACAGAGGAGACTGGCCCAGGTTTCAAAGGTAAAACCTGTGCACTATGAACTGCAATATCCAGTGGGGTGAGAAACAGCTTAAATCTAGATGTTGCCCAGTCTAATAAGGTTGAGAGTGTAGACTGCATGCTTGTATTTTATTTATTTTGGTAACTAACTCTGACTTTTCACTTATAATCACTTAAAATCTACCCTTTGTAATCAATAAACTTGTTTTACTAATAATCTTTACCAGTGAGTTTGCCGGAAGTGTTTGGTAAATCTGCTCAGATTTACAAAGGCTGGTGTATATCCACTTTCCATTGTTGAAGTGGGGAACCAATTAATAAACTTTCACTGATTGTCTTGAGCAATGCAAGACTGTATATTCCTTAGGTACAAAGTGGGGGGATTTGGCTGGTGCCTTATTCTGTGTGATTCATGAGTGGCTCTGAGAACATTCATGCAATCTAGCTGGGTGTAGGTCTGCACATGCAGTTGTGCTGAGTAATAACAGCGCCTAGAGGGGTTTGCTGCTTGTCACTAGCAAAGCATTCTGAGAGACAGCCCAGGCTGAAGAGTTAAGGGGGCACAGTAGTCCCACATTTCCAGGATGAACCCTGAGGATCCTGTCACACCGGTCATATGGGTAGATAGGGAAACAGGAAATTGATATAACCCTTGTAAATTTGGTTCTGCTGAAAGCTCACCACTTTAATAAATGTACTCAATGTATTTTTTTTTTTTCAAGTCACAGGCAAAGGAGTAAAAAGAAAGGAGTACTTGTGGCAGCTTAGAGACTAACACATTTATTTGAGCATAAGCTTTCGTGAGCTACAGCTCACTTCATCGGAACCATTCAGTGGAAAATACAGTGGGGAGATTTATATACATAGAGAACATGAAACAATGGGTGTTATACACACTGTAACGAGAATGATCACTTAAAGTAGCTATTACCAGCAGGAGAGAAAAAAAACCTTTTTGTAGTGATGATCAAGGTGGGCCATTTCCAGCAGTTGACAAGAACGTGTGAGGATCAGTAAGGGGTGGGAAATAAACATGGGGAAATAGTTTTATTTTGTATAATGACCCATCCACTCCCAGTCTTTATTCAAACCTAAGTTAATTGTATCCAGTTTGCAAATTAATTCCAATTCAGCAGTCTCTCGTTGGAGTCTGGTTTTGAAGTTTTTTTGTTGAAGAATTGCAACTTTTAGGTCTGTAATCGAGTGACCAAAGAGATTGAAGTGTTCTCCGACTAGTTTTTGAATGTTATAATTCTTGACATCTGATTTCTGTCGATTTATTCTTTTACGTAGAGACTGTCCAGTTTGACCAGTGTACATGGCAGAGGGGCATTGCTGGCACATGATGGCATATATCACATTGGTAGATGCGCAGGTGAACGAGCCTCTGATAGTGTGGCTGATGTGATTAGGTCCTATGATGATGTCCCCTGAATAGATATGTGGACACAGTTGGCAACGGGCTTTGTTGCAAGGATAGGTTCCTGGGTTAGTGGTTCTGTTGTGTGGTGTGTGATTGCTGGTGAGTATTTGCTTCAGGATGGAGGGCTGTCTGTAAGCAAGGACTGGCCTGTCTCCCAAGATCTGTGAGAGTGATGGGTCATCCTTCAGGATAGGTTGTAGATCCTTGATGATGCGTTGGAGAGGTTTTAGTTGGGGGGCTGAAGGTGATGGCTAGTGGCGTTCTGTTATTTCTTTGTTGGGCCTGTCCTGTAGTAGGTGACTTCTGGGTACTCTTCTGGCTCTGTCAATCTGTTTCTTCTCTTCAGCAGTGGGTTATGTAGTTGTAAGAATACTTGATAGAGATCTTGTAGGTGTTTGTCTCTGTCTGAGGGGTTGGAGCAAATGCGTTTGTATCGTAGAGCTTGGCTGTAGACAATGGATTGTGTGGTGTGGTCTGGATGAAAGCTGGAGGCATGTAAGTAGGTATAGCAGTCAGTAGGTTTCCGGTATAGGTTGGTGTTTGTGACCATCCCTTATTAGCACCGTAGTGTCCAGGAAGTGGATCTCTTGTGTGGACTGGTCCAGGCTGAGGTTGATGGTGGGATGGAAATTGTTGAAAGCATGGTGGAATTCCTCAAGGGCTTCTTTTCCAGGGTCCAGATGATGAAGATATCATCAATGTAGCACAAATAGAATAGGGGCATTAGGAGACGAGAGCTGAGGAAGCGTTGTTCTACATTGCTATAAAATGTTGGCATCCTGTGGGCCCATGCGAGTACCCATAGCAGTGTCACTGATTTGAAGGTATACATTGTCCCTAAATGTGGAATAGTTTAGGGGAGGACAAAGTCAACAAATTTCAGCCACTAGGTTTGCCGTGACATTATTGGGGATACTGGTTCCTGATGGCTTGTAGGTCCATCTTTGTGTGGAATGTTGGTGGAGAGGGCTTCTACATCCATAGTGGCTAGGATGGTGTTTTCAGGAAGATGACCGAGGATTGTAGTTTCCTCAGGAAGTCAGTGGTGTCTTGAAGATAGCTGGGAGTGCCAGTAGCGTAGGGCCTGAGGAGGGAGTCTACATAGCCAGATTATCCTGCTGTCAGAGTGCCAATGCCTGAGATGATGGGCGTCCAGGATTTCCAGGTTATGGATCTTGGGTAGCAGATAGAATACCCTGGTCGGGGGTCCAGGGGAGTGTCTGTGCGGATTTGTTCTTGTGCTTTTTCAGGGAGTTTCTTGAGCAAATGGTGTAGTTTCTTTTGGTAACCCTCAGTGGGATCAGAGGGTAATAGCTTGTAGAAAGTGGTGTTGGAGAGCTGCCTAGCAGCCTCTTGTTCATATTCCGACCTATTCATGATGACGACAGCACCTCCTTTGTCAGCCTTTTTGATTATGATGTCAGAGTTGTTTCTGAGGCTGTGGATGGCATTGTGTTCTGCACGGCTGAGGTTATGGGGCAAGTGATGCTGCTTTTCCAGAATTTCAGCCCGTGCACGTCGGCGGAAGCTCTCTATGTAGAAGTCCAGTCTGTTTTTTTCGACCTTCAGGAGGAGGTCCACCCGGAATCCTTCTTTTTGTAGTCTTAGTAGGAAGGTCTCTGGGGTTAGTATGTGGTCAGAGGTGTGTTGGAAATATTCCTTGAGTCAGAGAGGTTGAAAATAGGATTCTAGGTCACCACAGAACTGTATCATGTTTGGGGGGTGGAGGAGCAGAAGAAGAGGCCCCAGATAGGACAGATTATTCTGCTGGGCTAAGAGTATAGTTGGATAGATTAACAATAGTGCTGGTGGGTTAAGGGAATCACTGTTGTGGCCCCTTGTGGCATGTAGTAGTTTAGATAGTTTAGTGTCCTTTTTCGTTTGTAGAGAGCAAGTGGGTTTTGTAATGGTTCGTCTCGTTTTGTAAAGTCCAGGCATGAAGAAGTTTGTGTGGAAGATTGGTTTTTTAGGAAAGTATCAGTTTGGAAGAGCTCATTCTTAATCTTCCATGTTTGCTGTAGATGCTGTTGATCAGTGGTTCCGCAGTTCTTAGAGAGTATTTGGCACAAGATGTGAGCATAGTCTGTGTGGTATGTAGATTGTAATGGATTTTTTACCTTCAGTCCTTTTGGTATGATGTCCATCTGTTTGCATTTGGAAAGGAAGATGATGTCTTTCTGTATCTGTATGAGTTTTTTTCATGAAGTTGATAGATTTTCACTCCATATGGCTAAATTCAGTGCCTTGCATAATGACAGTGGCCAGTGCTAGGTGCCCCAGAAGGAATGAACAGAACAGGTAATAAGTGATCCATTCCTTGTCGCCCATTCCTAGCTTCTAGCAACAGAGACTAGCGACACCATCCCTGCCCATCCTGGCTAATAGCCATTGATGGACCTATCCTCCATGAATTTATCTAGTTCTTTTTTTAACCCTGTTACAGTATTGACCTTCACAACATCCTATGGAAAAGAGTTCCACAGGTTGACTGTGCGTTGTTGTTTGTTTTAAACCTGCTGCCTATTAATTTCATTTGGTGACCCAGCTCTTGTATTATGAGAAGGCAGTAAAATAAACTTTTCTTATTATTTTCTCCCACCAGTCATGATTTTATAGACCTCTATCATATCCCCTCTTATTCGTCTTTTTTCCAAGCTGAAAAGTCCCAGTTTTATTAATCTTTCCTCATATGGCAGCGTTCCATATCCTCATCGTTTTTGTTAGCCTTTTTCTGAACCTTTGCCAATTCCAATATTTTTTTTTTGGATGGGGCAACCACATCTGCACACAGTATCAAGATATGGGCATACATGGATTTATATAGAGGCACTATGAGATTTTCTGTCTTATTTATCCCTTCTTATGATTTCCCAATATTCTGTTCGCTTTTTTTTTTTTGCTGCCACTGCACAGTGAGGTGGATGTTTTCAGAGAACTATCACAATGACTCCAAGAGTGGTAACAGCTAATTTAGACCCCATCATTTTATATGTATAGTTGGAATTATGTTTTCCAATGTACATTATTGCATTTATCAACATTGAATTTCATCTGCATTTGGTTGCCCAGTCACCGAGTTTTTGAGAGATCCTTTTGTTACTCTTCGCATCTGCCTGGAACTTAACTATCTTTAATATTTGAATATAATGAAATATGAATTAATCACAAATAATAATGTTACTTTACTTTCTATTTCACTCTGAAGTGGCACTGCATGGCAATTTTTTTCAGATTTCATCATTGAAAATGGAGATTCAGTCTCCAGAATCCGATTTAAAATCAAGGAAGATGATCTGAATAAAGCAACAAGCAGAGCTGAATCGTCTCCAGCAAGAAGAGACTCAGTCTAGAACAGAGTATCCAAGCAGGAAAAAGTGCAACTTGAAACAATAATTAATCTTTAAAATCAACACAAGAAGAAATTAATCAGGTATGGTTGTAGTCTTATACACATCTTTCTCCCTCCTTTAAGCCCAGGAGTTTAGGAAGGGATAATACTGCCCTACCAAGTGAATCCTGCAGAAGAAAAATAGACTGCTATAATTGCATAGGCTTTTGTGACTGTAGACTAATACTTTGATTGCCAGTTCATGTAAAAAATATAGTCGGGACAATTCTGTAACAATTTGACAATTGTTTTTAACCTCACGCAGAATTACTCCCATATCTCTGGAGCCCTGCAGTAACCAAATTCCAGAGAGAATGCAATGTTCAGATTTGTCAATGAGTACTAGTTTTCATTCTCAAAGAGTATCCTAGTTGCTTGCTCATATGAGTGTATGTCTAATCCTGCATGATACTGAAATATTTTTCATTATTTAGGCAAGAAGTAAACTTTCTCAACTTCAAGAGAGTCAACAGGAAATCAGTAAAAGTATTGAACAAAATAATGACGCTCTGAATGGGATTCATGGTGGTAGTATGACGAATTTAGCGGACATAAGTGAAGGAATTGCACAGAAAGAAAGAGGAAATTTTGGAGCTATGGTAAAGACTGAATAAAAATAACAAGTGGATTTATGGTTCAATGCAGTGTAAAATACATTTTACAATCATTAGATTTGTAACTTGCACCTAAACTCAGATTGTAAAAAGATTTTTATTTACTTGACCGTGTGACCTTAACAGGCACTGTAAGCTCTGCAAGATGGCAGCCGCCATCCACCAGGCTTAGAGCATTTTAGTTCTCGTGACGATTAATTCTTACGTCTTTATCTATGCTAGAAATAGTCTGCTGGAATAGCTATGCTATCAACTCTCCTACCAGAGATGCAGCTTATTCCATGCAAAAGAGGTCCTTTTGTTGGTATAGCTTATAGCAGTTCTTCAAATTAAATAAGCAATACTGGCCAAAGAAATTGTTGCCAGTATAACTGCATGAACGCAAGAGATTTCCTGGCATAGCTATTGGTTAAGGTTGTGATTTTTTTTTTCCCCCTTACTCCTATGTGACACAGTATCCAGGTAAAAGTTTTAAATGTAGGACTAGACTGTAAAGTGTTGCCTGCTCTGACTTTTGGCCTGAGCAAAATAGGGACACATTTCTTTTAAATTCCAGTCCAGCTGTTCTCTTGGTGCCCTTCAGACATGTAGGGTTTCTGCTTTTCACATGTAGGATGTGAGCTGTACACTTACACACCTTCAGCAATACACCTAAACCACAAGAAGAAAGGAGTAACTTGTGGCACCTTAGAGGACTAACCAATTTATTTGAGCATAAGATTTGTGAGCTACAGCTCCCTTCATCGCATCCGATGAAGTGAGCTGTAGCTCACAAAAGCTTATGCTCAATAAATTGGTTAGTCTCTAAGGTGCCTCAGTACTCCTTTTCTTTTTGCAGATACAGACTAACACAGCTGCTACTCTAAACCCACAAGAGTTTATCCAAAAATAATGTATAGACAACTTTGTCTTCCTCTAAAATACTCCCAGCATCACTAGTCTCTCATCCCAGTATGTTTATTTAGCTGTGTATTTTGGCTCCATTATTCCTTCAGGATCTTAAGAACTTTCTTAACTGATTTTCTTTAGGCATCTATGACTACTACTAATCCTTAGTAAATTACACAAACAACCTTGTTTATAATTTGTATGTTCATTTCTCCAAATTTAAGTCCTGTTGCATCCATATGCTGTTCGTGTGTCCTCTCCAGGGAAGCCATCTTGCAAACCTCCTAATGTAAATAAGATGCTTACTGTAGGGTTAGCTTGATTGTATCATGAGCTCCCCATTCATAATCTGGAGGCCTAGCTAAGGAAAAAGTGAAGGCAAAGAGATGTGCTAATGGATTGGATGTTGTTTGAGCAAGCTCATTTTGTTCTACATTTGCTATTATACCTGACCACAATTTATCCCAGCATAAGAGGAATTTTTTGCTCTTTTAACTAATTGTCATTTAAATCTTTTGTAAAATTAAAAAGTTGTGAACACTGTCTCCAAAATACCCAATTTGAAGGGAGTTTCAAGAAAATTTATTTTTCCATATTTATTGTTTTTTTATTTTTTTTGTAGAAATCAGATTTTATTTTGCTATTTTAGAAGACTCGATTATATAAAGATGAAAGTAGAATAGCTTTCTTAAAGAATGTTTCTTTTTTTAGGTATCAAAGCACTTTTGATCTATTTCAAAATAAACATTTAAGTGAAATATGATAGCATTAAAATATGCAACTACTTATAGAATCCCACTATATTGTACATAGTATATTTAGCACCCTGGCCTAATAAGCATTTAGAAAATACTGTACCTTTCTGCCTTGCATTACTTTGTCTCTGCTCACGCAACAAAAGGAAAATACTTGAGAAAGAAAGGGATTATCTCAGCACAGTGATGCTCTCACAGACTTGGTTTTTTTAATACTTTGCTGCACAGTCTTGTGCTTTAATGGTTATTGTCAACTCAGTTTCAAGTGGAAAGTCTGCTGGAATGTTGCTTTTATTGTAAAGATTGAGAACCACTATTGGAGAGCAAACTCTATGTTCCTAGGAAAGTTTGTAAAACATTTGTTTCTTCCTGTTTCTTTAACTCTTCTTCCTCCTCTGTATTTTGTTTCTTTTTCTGTTGACAAAATTTAATTTTAGACTTCTTCATTGTGTCTTCTATACTGAGGAGAGATCCTTAGCTTGTAAACTCCAAGGCCTTGTCTGTTGTTGTTAGTAACATTTATTATGGTCAAAAGGCATCAATCAGGATTGGAGCTCCTTTGTACTGAGTGCTGTACAAACATAGATAAGCGACAATCCCTATTCCAGAGGGTTTACAGCCTAAAAGACACAAATAGGCAAAGACAAGGGTATAAGGATATATCAAACAAACAAATGCAATGATGAAGAATTGACACAACTTTGTTTAGCTCGTGTGTTGTAGTTGTGGCTTTTTTCTTTTTTTTAGTTTATCATAATTGGCTTGGACTGGTGCTAGCGCAATAACCATAGTTAACTGAAAACTATGCTATGGATACATCTGTGTAGGAGAGTTAGTTTCCAGCATAGCTAGGTAGCATGTTTTTAGAAGGAAATCCATCCCTGTTCTGCTTGTCAAGTGGACTGCGGTAGATCTGTTCGAAACAGTTTTGTTATAATTGTTCCTGCTCCACTATAGTCTAGACAGTGATCAATAGCCAATATTTGTGGAAAGATATATTATCTTGGAAATTAAGATGTTTTATATGGAGTTGGGGCTTTTTGCAAACTAGCAAAGTGGAATTTTAGAAAGTTTGTGAAGGTATTTCAGAAATTAATATGCACAAATCAGAAATAACACATTTTTATGTGCGTATGTAGTGTTGATGTTCTGTGTAGCCTCAAGCAATGTATTTATGACATTTGCTTCAGTTTAAAGGGCACTTCTCAATAGGAGCTTCTTGAATTTAAAATAAAATTGAACAGGAATAAGATACATCAGAATTGTAACTGGATGATTAATCATTTTAATATTGATAAAATCTTTGTAATATTTCTCTTAATTCTAGGATGATCCCTTCAAGAATAAAGCTTTATTGTTTAGTAATAATACCACAAGAATTGCATACGGACCCATTCCAGGCTGAAGATCCATTCAGATCTGATCCTTTTAAAGGAGCAGCCCTTTCAAGGCAGTTAAGTAACTGATGGCTAATATAAGAATCAGAAGACCTATTGTACTATCAATGTATTGTTAACCACTGTGCTAAACTTATTAACTGCGCGTATGGTCACAGTGCTGCAGTTTGGACTAAGGGATGTGAAGAGCAATGCGCCACTGAAATGCTGCACGGTATTTCCCTGTGTGGATGTCGGGTACAACTTAAAGGTCCAGAATTTACACTTTCAAGTTCGCTCCCACAGCATCTACACAGGGGAGTTACAGTACAGCACTTTGGTGTGCACTGCTGTTCACACCCCATAGTTCAAATGACTAGGGCAGTGGAGACATTCTCTAAGTAGGTGACAAAACAAGATATTTTTCTTTTTTTTACCTAGATGATCCATTCCAGAATGATCCTTTTTCAGAACAACCACCCTGTTTCAACAGGTAAAAGCTTTCCTTTGAGACAGGTGGGATATAATTTGTAGCCAAATATAGATATGTCGAGTATACAGCTGGCCTTCCAAGACTTCAGAATTTTCAGTTTAAACGGTGGATCCAGAGAGAGAGGAGTGTGTGTATGTTGTTTTTCAATTAAACTGGGGAGCCCAGAGTGTGTGCACGCATGAGCGAGCTCAGGAAGAAATTTAATAAGGTACCTATCTACTCGTTCATAAGCCGAATATTTTTGTAAACATGTCTCATCAAAGAGCGGAGGTCGGTTTATAAATGGGTCTACACCAAAAATTTGATAATTTTAAACTCTATGACTCATTGCGCCTCTTCCTGCAGCTCCCATTGGCTGGAGAATGGTGAACCGCAGCCACTGGGAGCTGAGGGGCTCCGTGCTTGTGCACGCTCCAGGTAAACCAAAATGTCCCGACCCACCAGTGGCTTACCCTGCTGGGCGGGAGCAAAGTTGCCAATCCCTGAATATAGGGTCGTTTATGAAACGGTCTACGGTTTTTAACAGGTTGCAGAGTAGCGGCCGTGTTAGTCTTTATTCGCAAAAAGAAAAGGAATTTGTTAGTCTCTAAGGTGCACAAGTACTCCTTTTCTTTTATACGGTTTTTACTATTTTTATCTATCCATCTTGGGGGGTTTGCTTATAAACGACCAAGCTAACGAACGAGGTATATGCAGTATATACATTTATTAAATGTAGTTCATAACTGTAATATAAACCTCCATAAACCATCCATTTATATCGGAACTTTTAAATAATCGTAATAGTTTTCCTCCCTTTTTTAGAGTAGAATATATTAATAATTTATTATTTGATAAATAAGTTTGAGATAAAGGCATATTTGTTCCGACTCCTTGCTAAGCATGATTGTTGCCCTGTAGCACATTGTCTAGTGTTTACCTGTAAAGCAGTACATTTTGTTTACCTCTCGTAACTTTGCTAGATCCATTTGGAGGGGGATCCATTTAACGAAAGTGAACCCATTTCGTAGTTCTGTCTCTGAGGATTTTTTTAAGAAACAGGTGAAGAATGATCCATTTACCTCTATCCATTCACAAAAAAAAACCCACCTGCCCTCAAAGGTAGGTAATTTTTAAATTTGTGTATGTTGCACTATAATAAACTTTTCTACTGTTCGTCACAGTCCATTTGGTCAATGTCATGGTCAGGGATTTAAAAAATCCATAAACTTAATGATTTCAGATATTTAAATCTGAAATTTCATGGTGTTGTAATTGTAGCAGTCCTGACCCAAAAAGGGTTTAGTGGGGGCATTGCACAGTATTGTAGGGGGGTCGCGGTTATTCCACTTTTACTTCTGTGCTGTACTGGCAGTGGGGCCTGCCTTCAGAGCTGGCCGGCTGGAGAGCAGCAGAAGCTGCTGGCCAGGAGCCCAGCAATGAAGCGCGCCACTGACAGCCGTAGCGCCGAAGTAAGGATGGTATGATATGGTATTGCTACCCTTACTTTTGTGCTGCTGCTTTCAGAGCTGGGCCCTCAGCCAGCAGCCGCCACTCTCTGGCCTCCCATTGCTCCCACTTACTTCTAAGCTGCTGCTGGCTGTGCTGCCTTCAGAGCTGGGGCGCCTGGTGAGCAGACACTGCTGTTGGCCACCCAGCTCTGAAGGCAGCGCGAAGTAAGGGTGGCATACCATGACACCCCCTACAATAGCTTGCAAACCACCACCACCACCCAGTTTTGAGAAACTCTGGTCTCCCCTGTGAAATGTATACGTATAGGGTAAAAGTACATAAAAGACCAGATTTCCTGTTGGAGACCAGATTTTACAGTCTGGACACGTTTTTCACAGCCATGAATTTGGTAGGGCCCTACTTGTAGCCGCGTAATGGTATCCTTATGGTGAAATATGTTTCAGATCATTCCTTTTATTACAAGCATAGGGCGGGCAACATTTTCAAACTTCAGTGCTAAAGATATGCACTACATAAGTGGCCAGATTTTCAGAGCTGATGAGTACTCTGCAAGTACTATTATTTAATGAGAAGTTGTAGGTACTCCGCAGCTCTGAAATTAGCCCGTCTATTTAATGCCAACTTTTGGCACTCAAGTATGAACATTTTGACAATAGACTTCTGTACAGTAGGTTCTTGAGTTTTGAATGTAGACTAGTACAGCTTTATTGTACTGTAAGTCCCCTGCCTGGAATATGTTCTGCTCACTGGGGATATTGCCTTTGTAGTCAGCAACCTCATGTTGTATCATTGCTATCAGACTACATGCGCTAATATGTGTATTTATCCCACAAGAGTATTTCATGGTGTTTGGTCCAAATGCAAAGTCCACTGACTATATTAGAATTACACTAGAGCAGAGGTCTCAAACTGTGGTCCAAGGAGCTCCATTCAGGTGGTCCGCAGATAGTTCCCTCTAAGGTGCGTGCCTGGGTGGCTGCACCTGAAAGAATGACGGGCCACTTACCTACTTAGTGGAGCCATGCAGGTGGGCTCACTAATTAGGTGCCTGGACCCTGAAGAGACACACAGTAAGGTGAGATGGTGGCCCTTGGGGGGGAATGGGTGTAAGTGGAGGGGCCCTTGGGTGAGAAGAGGGGGGTGGGGGGGAATTTGGGATGTGCAGGGCTGCGGCAGACAGAGAAAGAGGCGATTTTCCCCAGGGCTGCGGCTGCCAGGGAGAGACGGCCCTCCTTCCCAGCCTCAGCTCTGTGGCTGCTGTGGCAGGGGGAAAGACCCCACTTCTTCCCAGCCCCAGGTTGGGGGCTGCCGCGGTGGGGGAGAGAGGGCACATCCATGGCATTAGAAAGGTAAGACTACTGATATTAAAATATGAGTTGTGTGCTTTTATTTGTAGAACAAAACAAAACCTTTATTAACGGATTTTTTTTATATAGTGCTTTATTCAAAGTGCTTTACAATAGTTTAGCTAATGGTACAAATAACATTTGGAAAGATCGTTAAGTGGTCTGCTGAGACACACAGCCAATTTTCAAGTGTCTGCGGGAAAAAAAAAATTGAGAACCACTGCACTAGAGATTAATTTGGCCTTAGAATAGTAGTTTTATAATGTAGGGAAGATTTTGGCTACACAGAAAGGTAAGTGGAGAATACATTAAAATTATTAACATGTACCATTTCTTCTTTCCTCCTCATTTAGCTGACCCCTTTGAAAGTAGCGATCCTTCACATCTTCAGGTATCTCTTCAAAAGGGCCAGGTAAGAGGGAAGTATTTCTTCTGTAAAATGCACAGGTAAATTCTGCTGCCTTTTTGACACACAAGGTATAACAGTTAAAATTTGGAGATTGCCAGCAGCCAATGCGTAGGCGTAAGCAGACTAAAACACTCGCTTAGGGCCCTGAGCAGCTCACGGGGACCCCCTTATTAATTATTAGTATGTGTTAGGGGGCCTCCCCAAATAATTCCTGCTTAGGACCCTCAATGGGCTAGCACTGGCACTGAAAATTGCACAGAGTTCACCCTCAAGCTTCGAAATAGCAAAAGCAGACTGCAATTCTATGGGATACATCCTCACAGTGTACTTATTACAGACTATCAAGGGATCCTCCACATATGCATGCTCCTCTTTCTTCTAAGCAAGCAGTGATGAAACAGGAGATAAATTAATCCAACCTGAGGCAACCTTAACTCTTTTGGGGGAATTCCTCTTAAGTGTGGAATTCCAAGGGCAGCCAGGCGGTGCCTGGCAATGTGACTCCAGTGGAACCATGCTACTGGGGAGCCAGGACATGTACAGCTAGTGCAGAGGGCCTGGATACAGATGGCTCTGTCCTTCTAGCAGCTCTCACATCCTTAGCTTCTGAGGACCAAACTACCTGGACCTCCTCAGGTAGGAAAACCACACATCTCTCCCAGTGGCAGAATATGGAGAAATCGTCCATGGGGGGAGAATTTTCATGTGCTACCCCTTTTTCTTCCTCCTTCTCTGGATGTGATAGTCTGGGTCTACCTTCATGAAGAACGTGTGTCTTGAGCATGACTGATTCTCCTGGATAAAAAAAAGACTTCAGGATGACTTATAGAAGTTTTCAAGATCATGGAACAGTTTGCTGAAGCTGATAAATTGTTCATATTGGTTATGAACTCAATTGGGGAACAGAATTTAAAAACTAGGATACTAGAAATAAACAGGATTTAGAGATGCTATTTTCTAACCTTTGGAAAAACAAAGCTTGAGAAAGGAATCTTTGAGAGAGTTGGAATGTGGTGAGTAGTCTTGGGCTTGTCTACATTGGGAAATCCAGGAAAATTAATCCAAATTCATTAAAGATGTGAATTTAAAATGGATTATTTAAACCCCTGTGTGAACACCATCTTTCAGAATTAAAGGAGTCTGAATTTGATTTATCTTAACTAAACCAGATTAAAGCCACATTAATTCTGAATGAGGGTGTTCACACAGAGGTTTAATGTGGTTTAAATAATCAGCTTCAAATTCATACCTTCTGTTAATTCAGATTAATTTTCCTGGATTCTCCATGTAAATAACCCTTAAATTATAGACAAAGTCTGAATGAACAGCATTAAAAAGAAACCATGGCCTCCAGAAGAGAGCTTGACTGAAGTGAACAGATGGAAGTTCAACTAATTGAGCTTCTCTCCTTATATCTTTTCATCCTGGTAACAGTGCGTGTCTTGTTACTGCCAAGTTTTTCATCCAAGGGAAAAAAAATTGATCATTCTTTTAGTTCACTAAAGTCATGATTGCTGACTTGATAGTATTTTATAGCAAATGTTTTATGAAATCATGTTGTAGGTGTCAGCTCCAATTTAAAAAGTTTTGTCATGATTTTGACTGCATCATAAAGAGAGAAACATACTTTCCTGTGAATTTATTAATAATTTGTGCTATTGGCACTAGTATTAAGAGGGCTTCTTTATATTGGTGTCCTTTTTTAATTTGTCTGGTGGTCTACTTCAGTGACAATAGATTTTTTCCTCTGTCTAGGTATTAAATTAAACAAAATAAAAAACATGTAGCTTTGTTCTATACTTGTTTCAGATCCTTTTGGAACGTTAGACCCATTTGGAAGTGGTGCCTTCAGTAGCAATGAGGGTTTTGCAGATTTAGCCAGATGTCAAAGGTAAATGTTACCAAAGGAAGCATGGGTCCTTCGCTATAAACATTTTTCCTTTTTTTTTATATAATTCTTAACGAGTGTGAAGAAAAGAATAGCATTATATTGAAACAAGCAAAATCTTGCAGTCACATTTGGAAAAACCCTCTGAAGGGGACTAATGATATAATTATTTTGGATACAGCAGGCTTTTAATAACTTGTTTGTCTGTCTCACCAAAATCTCTAGATTTTTTTGGGGGGAGCAATAGAGGGGCATGTCTGTGTTCTAGTGTAATTTAGGTGACCAAATGATTATTATTGAGTTACCCTGGTGGTTCCATAATTAAGTTTGCATTGAGATTTACGTGGAAAACAGGATTCAAATCCCTTCATTTGACTTTCTGTATTTGAATTTACTCTCCAAATTTTAACATAACATAACTCTTTGTTATTTATTTGGTCAAAATGTATTAACATTTTTTCAGAGGAAACATTTAAAAGTAAACATTTCTTGAAATTTCTCTAGAAAGTCCCAACTTTTGGGGGGGCTCCTGTACTAAAACAGACATCACAAATTAAACTTCATAAAGTCCATGTCATTTTTTCTAAGATTCTTTTTGGAGATAAAATGAATGTCCGTCACCCAACCTTTACAGTCAGCTCTACAATGACAAGTTGAATGTGTGTGCACTTTAGAGAAAATATTGGATAGGAAATAGATTTTTTTTTAAGGGATTTTCATATATCGGGAAAGAAAGGAAACCTTTAAAGATATATTTTCCAGGGATTTTAAAATTAGAATGTCTTTGTGGCCAAATTTCAGAGTAGCAGCCCTGTTAGTCTGTATTCGCAAAAAGAAAAGGAGTACTTGTGGCACCTTGACTAACAAATTTATTTGAGCATAAGCTTTCGTGAGCTCCAAAATAATATATACTTTGTCTTGTTTTGCTTATAAAGCTTTTTTCCTCCACTGGGTGGCAGCAGCCTCTACAAATAGCAGGATGTTTGGTTTTAATTAGCAGAACTCTCAGAAGGATCTCCCTAGGAGCTTGAGCCTTCCAGTGCTTACCTACAGAACTCCTTTTTTGTTGCAGAATCAAAATTTAACATACATTTGAAAACATGATAAAGTGCAGTATAGCAATGAATAAATCAGTGTGGAATCACTTTTTATATATTTATTTTTAAATGGTTGGCAGGGTCCTTTACAGAGGCTGGGCTCTGGGAGGGAGTTTGGGTGCGGGGTCTGGGCTGGGGCAGGGGGTTGAGGTGTGGGAGGGGGTGCAGGTGGCGGGCTCTGGGAAGGAGTTTGGGTGTGGGGTCTGGGGCAGGTGGTTGGGGTTCAGGAAAGAGAGGGGAGCAGCACTTACCTTGGGTGGCTCCCGAAATCAACACGCACACCCCTCTGGCAGCAGCTCCTAGGCGAAGGGCCGGAGGGGTCTCCACACACTGCTGTCTGCAGGCACCACCCCCGCAGTTCCCATTGGCCACAGCTCAGGGCAGGGTCAGCGCACAGACACACCCCGCCCCCTCCAGAGCCGAAGGCATATGCCATCCGCTTCCAGAAACGAAGTGGAGTGGAGCGAGCGGGCAAGAAGCCACCTTAGCCCCATTGCAGTGGCAGCAGGGGCCCTGGGCCCTTTTAGATTGCCTGGGGACAGCAGGCGGAGCCAGGGGAGAGACCTGGCTCCGAACTTTGGTGGAGCACAGGCCCAGACAACTCGCTGCCCCTGCCCGCAACCCAGAATCGGCTTGCACTGCCCCAGCTGCTGTGTCCGTTGCTGTGTAGACAAACTACAGAGCTCTTTTTGGTCTAGGAAAGGTACTCCCAGGGTCACAGCAAAACTGCAAGGTGGAACAGATTGTTTAGCACAGGGATTCTCAAACTGGGAAGTCAGGACCCCTCAGGGGGTCACGAGGCTATTACATGGGGGGTCACAAACTGTCAGCCTCCACCCCAAACCCATCTTTGCCTCCAGCATTTATAATGGTGTTAAATATATAAAAAAGTGTTTTTAATTTATAAAGGGGGTCGCACTCAGAGGCTTGCTATGTGAAAGGGGTCACCAGTACAAAAGTTTGAGAACCACTGGTTAGCATAATAGTTAGCACATATTATAGGGACCATTCAAGGTAGAGTGGCCTGTTAACACACCTCTGCAGTCATAGGACAAAAAGATGGGGTTAGTGGGTTTACAGGTAATTGTAATAAGCCATAAATCCAGTGTCACTGTTTAGTCCATGATTTTTAGTGTCTAGCAGAGTAATGAATTTAAACTCTCAGGCTCATCTTTTGAAACTGCAATGCAGGTTTCCTTTCAGAATGCGGACTGATAGGTCAGCTATAGAATGATTGCTTCGTGAAAAGTGTTCACCCACAGGTGATGGGGTCTTTGTCTTTTATCATTTTCCTGTGTGAGTTCATTCGAGAGCATAGTGATTGTCTTGTTTCATCCCCATAGTTGTTGGGGTATTTAGTGCACTGGATGAGGTACACCACATGTTGTGATAGGCATGTGTAGGGTCCATAGATCTTGAGAGGTGTGTTTGGGGATGATCATTGTTGCTTTGAAAATATTTCTGCAGGTTTTGCATCTCTTGTTCTGGCAGGGTTGTAAGCTACAGATCTTTTAGTGTGCGGTAGAAGGGTCCATGAGGCCAGTTAGTGCACTATAGATTTACACCCCAGCTTGCCATATACTCACTCTGTATAGACAAGCCCTAAGGAACAAGTGTGTGTGTGTGAATATAAAAGAAGTGGTGTATAAAAGCTGTGATGTGACAGCTGTAAACTGTAAAATAGTAAACTGTAAAATATAACTGTAAAAGTCCTTTTTTTATATATGAAATTTTCAATATGTATGTACACATTGAGTACATTTACTACATCCAGTACGCCAAATACCAGATTAGTTACAGTTTCTGTACAGTAGAGTAAGATAAAAATAGGAATAAAATACAGTTTTACCTCCCATTCTTTCTCCTTATTATTCCCCAAGTGCCCTTCCTCTCTTGTCCGGGATAAAAATTGTAAAAAGTGCCTTAGGTGACTTAAGGTCTAAGTACCAATGAAAATTATTAGGAGTTAGGCTCCTAAGGGACTTAGGTGCTTTTGAAAATGGAACTCAGACTCCCTAGTCACTAAGTTGCTTTTGTGAATTTTACTCCTTATCATTTTTCTGAGTTAATTCAAACACGAGTTAATAATTTTCACTTACTTTCTATAAAGTTAAAAGGTCATCTTTACTATCTGCGTATGTTTACCTTTCCTTTATCTCGTAGCCCACAGCTTCAGACCCTTTCACCTCCTCTTTTGGAGGGATGGGATTCTCGGATGACCCTTTTAAAAGTAAGCCAGACACTCCAGCTCTCCCACCGAAGAAAAGTGTTCCTCCACGACCCAAGCCACCTAGTGGTAAGTACATTTTTTCCTAGTAGTCAGTTTCCCCAGTTTTCCCATCTTCTTTGTCAAGATAAAGAGGAATTTACGATTTTCTGTCTTGTTGACCTCGGTCAGCCCAGATTCTAAGAAGACCAGCAGTTGATTCAGACCTGTAGTACTTGGGACTAAATATCAGATTTTCAGTAAATGGCAACATGTGTCTACATGTTTTTGCATTAGTTCAGCTCAGAGGTGCTTCTGAGTGTATGGGTCAGTTTCTGTTTTGAGAGATACCTAAATACAAATGAATCTGCTGTATAGGTTGAGCTAAGAATATAAAACTTGTTTTAATATGTTATTCAGCTTCAGGTCATTTTTGCTGTCCCAAGATTTCATTTTCTAAGCCGTTCAGATGCTGGTGAAATTGTTTAAATGGGAGACATTTCATAAGCTATTAGTTTCAAGTCCACTTTTATCAAGCTGTGGTATATTGCAGTTGACTTAAACAGTGAACTTTTGGTTAGCTCACAGAAAAAAGCAAAATCCTGACACAAACATGCTTCCAGTTTGGTCTCTAAACTCTGGCACTAGATTTTCTGTAACATAAAAATGTATGGGCCAAGCATCCAGAATTTCTGGAAACACTTTTTTTTTTTTACTATGGTAATGAGCATTTTACAAGATGTGGATAGATATTGTAACTGTCACAGTTCAGGACAACTGAACCCGTATTTCCACTCAGTGGTCCAGCAAGGCACCCACTCTCAGGATTCCAACTCCCTAGCCATTGCCTTTCTTCGGTGGAGACCTGCATCTCACTCCCTTCTGACCATGGTATTTCCAGGCTGCACCGTTCCTTGCCTTTACTGTGTTGTTCGCAGCAGAGACCAGTGGCCCAAACACACCAGTTTGTTTTCTCTCAAAAGATGGTTAAGAGTATGATTGCCCACAATTATAGATACCACACAGCTCTTTTTAAGCACACTATATTATTCTTAAGGTAAAAGCACTACAGAGAAAACATATTAAAACAGTAAAAGATCCTATCTGCATGCCAGAGATCACACTAATCCTAACATGGCTCTGGCAAGACTAGTTCTTCAGCACCTCACCTTGAAATTTATGGTTTCAAGTTCATCATTGCTTCAGCTCAGAGTAAGCACATAGTTGTAAGGGGCCTTGGTAGGCCAAGTCCTTCCAATATTTCTGTAAGAATTGCGGCCCTCCATGAGAGGTTCTATCCGTTTGCTGGATCAAGAAGAAGGCCCTGAGCCTGTTTAAGACCAGGTTTTTTATCCAAAATCCTTTCTTTGTCTGTTGGTCCCTGGAGAATCCGGTTTAATTGGTATATGCATATATCTTTCCAGGGGCTGGCTTCAAACGGCTTATAAACAGATGAATTATATTAGCATCCCCCTCTTCCTAGAGGAGTTGCATACAATTCCACAATAGCACATACACAATTGCATTTTTAAATAATCAATCCAGAGGTATTAAACCTAGTTCAGTAAGGTTTAACTTAATTCAGTAAAATTCATTCAGGATATTGCAGGAAATTGTCAGTCTGCCACAGTAACCCCCGTACGTTTTAAGTGTGGGTCACCCAGTTCCCTTGTGTTACATTTTGGTATTGTCTGACACTTTTGCTTTGCAATGCTCACACCTATTCAATTTATAAAGCAGAATTGCTCGTTTGGTTGGCACTGCAGGTTAGCTAATCTCTACCACCCCACTCAAAAAGAGGCAGCACCCTTATGGATGTACTCCAGATGGTACTGTAGGTTCTCATTTGTTGTAAATCATGCCTTTATCCCCAGACTGAATCAATGTTTGGGACGTATTATTTAATAAAGCAAAATCTTTGTGCAAACAGTAGAATAAATTTAAGTCTTGCCACCTTTATGGAACCTGCATTTTTGCAGCCTTTAAATCTTCAAACACTAGTTTTCAGCTGCCATTTTGGCTTTACTCCTCAGAAGGATCTGATAGATACTTTAAAAAATTGGTTTCCAATTGATAAGGCATTTTGGAGCATTGCTGGTCTGAGTATTGATGAATACTGACCAAAAAAAAAAAAGGAATGTAATTGTAGTAAGGTCCTCGAAGCAGTTAATCCCATAACTATCTACTTATAGGGGCTCTGTCACCATAGTATCTAAGAGCCTTCCAAGTATTTAAAATAGAAATAATAATACATTACATATACAATAAAACAGACCACCAGGACACTGAGCAGTGAGAGAGAATATACTGTGCAGCAAGAGGTAATCTCTTTGCCATCTAGAATGCTGCGTGTGGTGAAGTGTTGTATTTGTTTGTCAGTTTTCATAGGAAGTATGTTATTGATTAGAGAATATTTTATTTGGCCTTTCTTTCTGGAAAAGGGTCTGAACAAAATAATTCAAAATTTAAAAGGGATCTGTAAAGTGGAATGAGACCAACAAATAATACTGATGAGGCGTATTTTAGTATTTTTTTAAGTTTGGCTTTCTATGTCTTTGTTTCCTAAACATGATTATTCCTAGCAAATACAGTGTAATCTAACAACAAAGACAGGGAATGGCAGTCAAAGAATGACTTCTCTAAGTACTCCTCATTCTTTCCCCTATGGATGTTACCTTGATTTGTATCTTGTCCTCCCCAAAAAAGTTTTTATGCAGACTATCTTAAAAGGCGGTTGACTCAGGGTACTGCCTATTTTACTTGTATTTTTAGCTGTAATAGGCTACATTTATTCGGAGTTCATTAATTTGAATTTATTTTTAATTTAGACAAGATAACATTGCTTTTATCTAGTTTTTTGAAAGAGTAGCATCTTAAGTATCAGCATTTCACCTGTTATGTGAAGACCGAAAATTTACCAGGAGCAATACTCTTCTGTTAAAGGAGACTATAGAGGAAACAAAGTTGTTCTTTTGGAAAGCAAATGAGCCTCACGTACAAATGCACAGTTAAACTCCTCCCTTCCTTCCACACTAGCAATCATCAGTGGTTTCTTAAAACATGAGAAATTACATAGTAATGTTCTGTGATGCTTGCAAGAGATACAAATGAGTGTTATGATGGAAATCCTGTTCACAAAACAAGTAACAGAAGAGGAACTTCCGTTGTTTCTCACCTTGCTCGTTAGTCCGTTTAATTCAAAAACAAGTATGTGGTAAAGATCTTTCTAAGAGGTAAATAAATATCAGTTCACATCAGACAAATCTAAAACTTGGTCTTATTACTCTCAATTTACACTCTTCCTTTATCATGTAGTTGATAAGAAAAATACACAAGCATTGTGTGAAAAGTACTTTGTGGTTTGTATCTACCTTATCCCTTCATTATTCAGAAAACATAAAGTACCAATAAAAGGTCTCTAATTATCCTTAGGTAGAGGACACTAATACTATGATTTCTACTTGATCTGAATTGATTTGTGCAAAATTATTGGTCTTGTGCCAGATTCACCTCTGCAGGGACAGGGGACAATATGCATTGACTTGCCCCTGTCCTTGCAGGGGCAGCTGCACTAGGACGGTGATTCATCCCAGTCGAGGCCAGCAGCAATGTCACCACTGACTTCCCCATTGGTTTCTGTCTAAGGAGTGGTGGAGCCCATCTTGTGGAGGCTGCCCTAGAAAGACAGTGAATCAGCACATTCATTATCTAGCTTGGTCTGATATCCACTTTTGGATCTGTGCTGGCTGGCTGGCTCAGAATCACCTGACGGAGCAGAAACATGCCCCTCAGACCCAATCTTGCTCTTGGTGAACTTTCTGCTGTAATGAGTCCGTAGCCTGGGTTCAGCCAGTTATATTTAATCACGCCCCTTGTATTAATTTCCCATTATATCTCATTAAACATAAATTGCTTTGACCCTGGAATTCTCTCTGTCACTGTGATATGTGAGAACTGTCACTAGGTTATCCTTGATCATCTTTGTCTTTGGTAAGGGATTTCAAAGGGGTCTCCAGAAATGCACCTGTAAAAAGGGGCATTTATACATTATATATTTATACATGTAAATGTATAATTAGATTTCAAGACCAGAAGGAGAGGAGTACTTGTGGCACCTTAGAGACTAACAAATTTATTTGCGTATAAGCTTGAGCTGTAGCTCATGAAAACTTAAGCTCAAATAAATTTGTTAGTCTCTAAGGTTCCACAAGTACTCCTTTTCTTTTTGTGAATACAGGCTAACACAGCTGCTACTCTAAGACCAGAAGGGACCATTGTGATCATCTAGTATGGCGTCCTGTATAACACAGGCCATATTTATTATTACACAATAAAAATTTATGCCTTATTTTGAGTCTGAATTTGTCTAGCTTCAACTTCCAGCCATTGGATCATGTTATGCCTTTCTCTGCTAGATTAAAGAGCCCACTATTAAATATTTGTTCCCCATGTAGATACTGAGACTGTAATCAAGTCACCATTTAACCTTCTCTTTATTAAACTAAGTAGATTGACCTCTTTGACTCTGTTGCTATAAGGCAGTGGTTCTTAAACTTTTGTACTGGTGACCCCTTTCACATAGCAAGTCTCTGAGTGAGACCCCCCCCTTATAAATTAAAAATACTTACAATATTTAACACCATTATAAATGCAGGAGGCAAAGCGGGATTCGGGATGGAGGCTGACAGCTCGCGACCCCCCATTTGATAACCTCGCGACCCCACTGAGGGGTCCTGATCCCCAGTTTGAGAACCCATGTTATAAGCATGTTTTCTACTCTTGTTATCATTCTCAAGGCTCTTTTCTGAACACTCTCCAATTTATTAACATCCTTCTTGAAGTATGGACACCAGAACTGGACACAGTATTCCAGCAGCAGTGGTACCAGTGTCAAATATCCTCTCTCCTCCTCCTTGAGATTTCATTTTATGCATCTCATTTTATGAGCTCATGTTCAGCTGATTATCCATCATGGCCCCCAAATCTTTTTAAAATTCACTGCTTCCCACTGTACTATACTGGCAGGTATTTCTGCTCATACATAGCCCATTGTTTGGGGTCATTGCTGTTGCATCTGAAGAGGACAGGCAAACACAACATACAGTGGTGGGCCCTATAGTGCGGGTCAAGTACCTTCCCAAAATCCATATAATTCCATCGCTCCCCATGTTTTAAAAGAAACTCTTGAAATTGTTTCCCCAAAGCTGTTTC
The DNA here is from genome assembly GCF_009764565.3 of Dermochelys coriacea. Classification (NCBI taxonomy): domain Eukaryota; kingdom Metazoa; phylum Chordata; order Testudines; family Dermochelyidae; genus Dermochelys; species Dermochelys coriacea. The sequence goes on from NC_050092.1 coordinate 16,275,406, forward strand.
TTAGACTGTCCTTTATTAGCCTTATTTTTATACTACAAACATAAAAGGAGGACCTATCCTTGAGCCTAGTTTAAGGAGCTATCAGAGTTAGTTTTTTGCCTGTTCAGTGTAAATCAGGGTTCATCGTTGCCTAATAGAGAGTATAAATTACATTGATATTTTGGATGAAAGGTGCCATATGTGAGCAATTTGAATTGTATTGTAAATGCTTTTAGAAAATCCTTCTAATATCTTGATATCATTTGTAGATTTACAAATACACTTAATTTTATCTTTTATTCTCCTGTTGTAAGTAGCTCTTTGATTGTAGCGCTCAGTGTTACTAAACTTTAAGGCGTTGTTTATTTCTTATGCTAGTACTGGGTCCTGTAGAACTTACCTGTAATTAGAAAAGGAGGAAATTAAAAGCTGATCCACTGAAACCTGTCAGTTAAAATGTGCTGTCTGTAGGTTCTCACAGATTAACAATTACATGTTTTCTGCAATGAACTGCAGATTAAAATCAGTCAGAGTTTACCGCTAACTAGTTTCTAGGTAAAAGTTGTTGATTGCAAAAAAGAGAGAAACAGATTTTTTTTAAAGTACAGGAAGTTCCTGTGTGGGTGTCAGTGATTGGGTTATAAGTAAAATTCAGTACTCTAGTGCTTTGATCGTGGGACCTGCTGCATTTACCCCACCCTTACCCACTTCCTTTAAATGCAGCACCATGCATTCCACATTGTGGTTTTAACAGTACTGCTAACCAGTGATATTAGTGGAAGAACCTTCACCACTAACCAGTGTGTAACCTTCAACCTCTTCTTCATTTTTATTGCTTGCTTATAGTGATTGTGACTTTTTTAACCTTGAAAGAATATAAAAATCATAACATTTTGAAATAAAAATGTAATCTACTTATAAATGTGTCTTCTGCTTACAAATGCCTGTTGATACAGCATGCAGTATAAATTAATGCCTGTAATAGTAATTTTTAAAAATAACTTCCGATCACTCTAGTTTTCTCTGCTTTGTAAATTTGGAATTAGAATTAAATGTCTTGTATCTCAATAACTAATCTATTTTTTGTACGTACTAACTGTTGATGTCTGCAGCGAAATATATTTGCCATTAGTATGCCGCACTTCCATCTTTTATTGGAACACTAACAAAGTAACAAATTGCTGGAAAATAATCACATAATATTTTAGAATTCAAGGGAGTAAGTGTTAAACTCAGTGTTAAATAGAAATTGCTTGGCTATTATTTGTTTAAAAAATCTAGATATTTAAATAAATACTAAGTAGGACTTCCATTCTCCTGGACTATATGATGCCATATATTTTATGTTTACTTTTATATATGCTTGGTAAAATTTAAAACTATAGACTCGCACCAAAGCTGGAGAAATTAGCCAAGATTTTTTTTTCATTCTGTATCTGAGTTTTGTCTACTATGGAAACTGAATTTATAAACTGGTATCTCAAAGGTTAGTGGTTAGCACCTCTGCCTTTGAGTGAAGGACTTTAATTCCGTTCCCACGTTGTTCTTATAATTGGTATTATTTCTGAGCTGTCAAAATATCACAAGAAATCCTGAGAAGACAAAAACTGTGAACCTCTCACTGAGCTGGCTTCAATTAAGTATGACCCTGATCTTTCAAAGGGATCAGCTTGTTGGAGCTCTGTTGGCATCAGCAGGATTCAGTGTCAGCATTAAGGTCTGCATAAGCACATCCCTTTTCAGGATCAGAGCTTACATGGACAATAAAATAAATAATTGACCTTTCCAAAGCAGATTTATTAAACATATTTGATTCTGAGACCCTTTTAAATTTCTTTAAATTTCAAAGCATTAAGACCCTATCCTACTACCAATAAAGGCAGTAAAGTCTCCCATTAACTTCAGTAGCAGCTGGATCAGGTCCTTTGTGACCTTTTCCTCACCTCGTGAGCTTGCAGATGAATGCAGATGGTATCTGAACGTTGCAATATGTGTAAAAGTGTCAAGAATCTTTTAAATACAATTTAAACAATATTTTTATCAGACTATCCTGCAAACTCCAAGTTCAGTTGTGTACATTATTCCATCATCTGCAGGAAAGATACTTCCCTAACACTGAAGACGGGCTTTGCCATAGCATCAACACATGTAAGTTAGTTGGAGCAGGTTATGTCAACCACAGTAAAGAGCTCCCAAGAGCTAGAGGTATGGGAACGGTAGTCAGTCCGTAGGATGAGCTGTTTCCATTATTGTGCAGTTCATATGCTACATGGCTCTTATGGACTGTTTAGGGGGCAGATGCCCCAGTTTTAACATCCCAAGTGTGAATTTCTATTGAGAGAAAATGTGAACACAGGTTGACTCTGGAGCTACAGTGGATGAATGACTACATAGAGATGTATTGGTATGTATTCATATACATATCAAGTTTATCATTCAGACCATTCTGACATTGGTTGCTCTCTTCTATATTTTGCAGCTTCCTCCTTCATGTTAATGATAAATATAGTTATTTTTCAAATGTCACTTCTCTAAATCTAAGGTATTTTATGGTTGATTATTTGGCATCTTCTGAAACTTTTAGATCTGTAAAAATAGTTCAGGATTTAGTACTCTCCGTGTACAAGGACCTTAGGTCAGCACTGCCTTTTGCATTGCACAAGAACACTTTTAGTAGTGTTTGTTTTTTCCTCTCCTATCTCTCTCAATTGGATGGAAATTAAGACAAAATTTTGTTCAATTTCTTGGTAAAATATTGAAAACAAAGGTTGAATGCTATATGTCCTATGGATACATTAGCCTAATTTTCTTAAAAATTAGCCATATTTTTAATAAAAATCTTAATTGTCTGAACACTTAATACAAAAGGCTTATCTGAACTCTTATCACATTTTTATTATTTAGGCTAAATTCTTTACTGACTTGCATCCAGTGCAATATCACTCGACACAGGATTTGGCCTATGTATTTCTTCAGATTACTTTTAAGAAGACACTACTTGTTTTCGATGTGAAACAATTAATTATTAATTATGCAGTATAGTTGAAATAAAGAATTTACACTGAGCAAATTAACAAGACAAAAGCAAATACTAAACTTCCCTTGCAGTTTTAAAATTTTATGTTCCTCTTTACTCAGGGCTGTACTTTATTTACTTGTGTTTATTCAAACCATGTGGATGGCTTCCTTTGGGAGGCAGGAAGAATATAAAATGGCTTTATTTAATTAGATCCTCAACCAAAAAAGATATTAACCGTATTCCCACTCATGGCTAAGCACCTCTGGTTTTGCAGAGCTTTGTAACCTTCTGGATGCATGTTTGGAATACTGTGGATGCCTGCTCATGGCTCTGTAAGTTGATGCCCATGATTATAAAAAGGTGGTGCAGTCCCCAGTCATCTCAATTCCTCCTCCTTTGCGGCTGTGAGCAGGAACCTCAGCTTTAGAGTTGGTGACTGACAGGAAAGCGTATTTTTTCATGACTTCCAGAAGACCTGACAGTTAGGTTACAATACAGGCATCCCTTGTTGTGTAGGATAAATGACTCATGGGTGGAGCAGCTGGCCCAGCCACAAACTAAAAATTCCATTCACGTTTTGATTCTGTTTATGATGATCTCTTACACTGAAGATGATAGTTCAGTACTAATTGATGAAGCAAGTTGTTCAGAAGATAATTTACCTGTTCCTTTTTCCCCAACATAACAAAATGATACAGCAGTAGCAACTTATAGTCAAGGTTGCATAATGATTTCTATTCTAATCTCCTCTTTTAGAAGGTTCATAACTTTTGGAAATTTTCACTTTTCCAGATAAATTTTTTCAGGTCTAATGTCTTTCAAAGGGGTGCCTGTTTTGTTTTGTTAAGTTTAAGTAAAAGTGGTTACAAAAATTTTGAGTACAAGGAGCAGGAGGGAAATGTGCGTATATATAAGTTTTTCATTTTGTGAACAGCTCTACAGCCAAAATAGCTGAGAGTCTGAAATATGGCAAGGAAATATTCTTTGCTGAGGAGAAAAGTCAGAGTATTCTGGAAAAAAAATAGTTTTGGTTTTACTGAGTTATGATCACATAGTGAAAATGTGCAGTACATTTGTTCTCCTTTTTCTATAAGCTTGTAAAGTGGCCAGCTAAGGAAATGTGCATTCCATGTCTGTGGACTGGGTGGATAATTTAGCTGCTTGAAAACAAGTTTATTAAAGTTAGGACAGACTGCTGAACAGTTGGTAAGGTGCCAAGGAGGAGCCATGCTGTGATGTACTTTACAAACACTGCAGTCCCCAAGGCTTGCATGAATGGGGCTTCCTCTTGCATATCCGAGTTGTATGAGACAGGAATCCAGGTACTGTCACAAGTAGTGTCCAGATTATGGATTTTACACTCATTACTGCCAGTTTTTCTACAGACTAGCAGAAATCTGAAATCCTGAATAGTGAATCTTCTACTCTTTATTTTTTGCACCCTAGAAAGTTCCATTCAAAAAGCTCCTTTGGATACATTTAAAGTTGCATATATAAACGCTTAAATCAGGCTGTTCTAAATTTAATGTGATATGTGTAACCTTACTTCTCTACCCCTGTGTGTGTGTGTATCATTATAATTATATGGTCACACACTCTTTATCATGTAATATATACAGTAAAATATCTTTTTTATTGTTTTTGTATTTCTGAGAGAAATGTTAGGCTCAAACCCTAAATGGAGAATCTAACAAAATCTATCAGAAAAGATCAAGGTCTTCAATTCTGCATAAATGTGTTGCTACTCCATCCCATTGCTTCATTGATGAGCCAAATTCTATAATAGCACACTACACCAGTGCTGCCTCAGTGAGATACTGAGAATAAATATTCGCCCTGAACTCCAGTGCTGCCTCAAAACAACCACCCCTGTCACTTGCCTTAAAGCTGGTCTTGGGGTATGAACTTAAGATAAGCTCTTAGTATGGGTGGAGTTCATTACTAAGTTAACAGCATTTACTGTGGTAAATCATTTTGTTCATCATCTTTTTGCTGAAGTGAGTCCTCTGTGTGGTTTAGGTGCACCACTTGGGTAACTGCTGAAACTGCTGTGGTTTCAGAATAGGACCTGTTTTGCTTTTTGTAAAGCTTTTTTCACTGAAACTGTTAGCTAAAATACTGACATAATAAGAAAGAACTGCAAATGTTTATTTGCATTTTCCTACTTCCAAACCTGAAAAGGCATTTTACTATATGAATTTCATTGTAAAACTGCACATTTCTTTAATCTCCAAGGAATCAAAGTTGAAACTGTCCTCTTTACTCAGTCATCATTAACGACATATGTTTACCAATTTTCTGTTACCATTGTTTGCTTTGTTCTGTTAATTTTGTTGGGAATTTGGGGGTTGATTTGGGTTTTGGGGTTTTTTTTGGTCTGTTTTTATTAATATAAAAAATAACTTGTACCATGCTTCTCATACCAGCCTGGGTTCTTGTAATTGTACACATGTAGGGCCAAAGACATGCTGTGCACCCCATTGTACATTTACTTAAGTACCTAGTGCAACTCTCTCTAAATCAATACAGAATTTGGCACATGCTGCATTACAAAGGGAAGCATTTGAGTGCCAATGATAAGATTATTAATTGGAGGGCAGTGGTAAGAAGGAAACCAGTACATTGGAAGACCTAATTCAATAAGGCAAACATTTTCCAGCTTTCAGAATCAGAGCATATTTGCCAGGTGGAGGGCCTTCACAAGAAGAGCCTTCACTGGAGAGCATCCATCACCTGTAAGTGGTCACTGGGATTGGTTTATCCAAGGTGAGCATTGCCTATAAAGGTGTTGCAGGTTAGAAGCAAGACTTTTCCATCTTTGCCCTGTATTGCTTCAAAATAAATTACCAAATTAAAACTGTCTTGAGATAAGTTTGTTTAATACAAAAACTGAAGAAAATAGCATACATACAGTGAAATTGAAGACTTCTAAGTTAACAGTAACTCTATAGTGTTCATAGTGATGCTTCCTTTTGCAGCAGATTCATTCTTTTGTGATCTGAGCTAAATATGAAGCTGAAGAAACCCCGATGCTCTTCACATGTGCTCCGAAACCCACCATGGACCTTCATGCAAAACATTAAAGCAGACAGTTTAGAAAAAACAGTTTTAGTGAGCAAATAAGTTGCAAGACCTGGGACCACAATTCCAGTTATTGATTCCAAACAGTGATTTCAGCAACAGAAAATCTAACAGCTAAGAAAAGACCACTTAAAATGGAACAAGCTCGCTCTTTACAAATCTGCCCAGTGAGGTTTGGTATGAGAAGCTAGAGGGCCAAATTCTCCTCTTGTGTACCCTTGCAGCCCTCTGACTGAAATGGAAATGCACTAGTGCATCTGAGGAGAATTTGGCTGATTTGGGGTTAGAGAGCACACTAAAAACCACACTTTTAAGGGGACTTGTTCAAGGACAGCCTGAATCTCAAATTAGGTTTTCAGGCAAGAAAACCTAAATATTCCAATTTTGTTTGTAGCCAAAATTAATTATTTTACAAAATAAAATTGTGTTTGCACATAAGATCCTCTTGTCTGTAGACCCGGGACTGTTGAAGAACTCAACAAATGAGTTTTTATCTTTTAACAGTAATAGTCCAAATGCAGAGTTCAGTATTTTTTTTTAATGAATAGACTTGCCTGGATGTATGTGAGAGAGATATCTCCCATCAGATGTGGCCAAGAGTGGGATGTGTTATGAATATAATGAGGTAGGGGTTAGGGGAGTTCAAAGACAATCTGAAACTGGCAAAGGGCAGAAGGTCCATATTAGAAGTGAGGAAAGCTAATACTGCTGCTAATTCCTGTATTTTTGTGTAATTTCCTTACCTTGAGGACAATCTGCTAATTTGATCAACCTTGTTTTTAAAATATATTGGCTGACCAGTATATCCAACATGAGGCTGAAACCTGAAGTTGACATTTATAAACAGTATCTAGTATCTGTTGTATTAACTAGAAGTGCAACATAGGGCATATAAAGATTCTACTCGATAAGTTTATGGAGGAGATGGTATGATGGGATAATGGGATTTTGGTAAGTAATTGATCTTTAAATATTCAGGGTAAATAGGCCAAATCCCCTGAGATGGGATATTAGATGGATGGGATCTGATTTACTATAGAAAACTCTTTCCTGGGTATCTGGCTGGTGAATCTTGCCCATGTGCTCAGGGTTTGGCTGATTGCCATGTTTGGGGTCGGGAGGGAGTTTTCCTCCAGGGCAGATTGGAGAGGCCCTGGAGGTTTTTTTGCCTTCCTCTGTAGCATGGGGCATGGTTGACTGGAGGGAGGCTTCTCTGCTCCTTGAAGTTTTGAACCATGATTTGAGGACTTCAATAGCTCAGACATGGGTGAGGTTTTTCATAGGAGTGGTGGGTGACATTCTGTGGCCTGCGCTGTGCAGGAGGTCAGACTAGATGATCAGAGTGGTCCCTTCTGACCTTAGTATCTATGAATCTAAAGAACTTGCCATAAGCACTCTTCCTCAAGTGCATCATGAGGACCAACTGGCTGAGCAGAATCAGAGGAAGAACCTAGCAAAATTGGAAGCAAATCCATTCTTTTCTGCCGTACCTTGGCATTTATAAAGAATTGGAGGGCAGGAGGTCCAAATTCTTTTTCAGCCTCAGTCTGGACTCTCTGAACAGTGATTGTACCCAGGTTTTTTAAGTGCAGATGATGAGCTTCTTTGACCACCACTTAGGGTATGTCGACACTATGAAATTGGGTCAAATTTATAGAAGACAATTTTTGGGAAGTGATTTTATACAGTCAATTATGTGTGTCCCCACTAAGCGCATTAAGTCAGCAGAGTACATCCACAGTACAGTGGCTAGTGTCGACTTTTGGAGCGTTGCACTGTGGGAAGCTATCCCACAGTTCCCATAGTCTCTGTTGCCCGTTGGAATTCTGGGTTGAGCTCCCAATGCCTGATGGGACAAAAACATTGTCACGGGTGGTTTTGGGTACATGTCGTCAGTCTTCCCTCCCTCCATGAAAGCAACAGCAGGCAATCGTTTCGCACCTTTTTTCCGTGCAGAACCCATACTGCTGTCAGCAGACGGTGCAGTAGGACTGCTAACTGTCATCGTCATCCACTGCTTCCGCTGCAACTCTGCTCTCCTGCAGACGACATACCACGGCAAGCGTGGAGCCCGCTTAGCTCACCGCTGCTGTTGTGAGCATTGTAAACACCTCACACATTATCCTGCAGTATGTGCAGAACCTGCAAAAGTAGGCAAGGAGGCGATGACAGCGCGATCACAATAGTGATGAAGACATGGACACAGACTTCTCTCAAAGCACGGGCCCTGGCAATTTGGACATCATGGTGGTAATGGGGCAGGTTCCTGCTGTGGAATGCCGATTCTGGGCCCGGGAAACAAGCACAGACTGGTGGGACCGCGTAGTGTTGCAGGTCTGGGATGATTCCCAGTGGCTGTGAAATTTTCGCATGCGTAAGGGCACTTTCATGGAATTTTGACTTGCTTTCCCCTGCCCTGAAGCACAAGAATACCAAGTTGAGAGCAGCCTTCACAGCTGAGAAGCGAGTGGCAATAGCCCTCTGGAAGCTTGCAACACCAGACAGCTACCGGTCAGTCGGGAATCAATTTGGAGTGGGTAAATCTACTGCTGTGATCCAAGTAGCCAACGCAATCACTGAGCTGCTGCTATCAAGGGTAGTTACTCTGGGAAATGTGCAGGTCACAGTGGATGGCTTTGCTGCAATGGGTTGTTCCCTAACTGTGGTGGGGCGATAGACGGAACGCATATCCCTGTCTTGGGACTGGACCACTTTGGCAGCCAGTACGTAAACCGCAAGGGGTACTTTTCAATGGTGCTGCAAGCACTGGTGGATCACAAGGGACGTTTCACCGACATCAACATGGGATGGCCGGGAAAGGTACATGACGCTCACATCTTCAGGAACTCTGGTCTTTTTGAACAGCTACAGGAAGGAACTTGCTTCCCAGACCAGAAAATTACGTTGGGGATGTTGAAATGCCTATAGTTATCCTTGGGGACACAGCCTACCCCTTAATGCCATGGCTCATGAAGCCATACACAGGCTCCCTGAACAGTAGTAAGGAGCAGTTCAGCTATAGGCTGAGCAAGTGCAGAATAGTGGTAGAATGTGCATTTGGACATTTAAAAGCTCGCTAGTGCAGTTTACTGACTAGGTTAGACCTCAGCGAAACCAATATTCCCATTGTTATTGCTGCTTGCTGTGTGCTCCACAATATCTGTGAGAGTAAGGGGAGACGTTTTTGGTGGGGTGGGAGGTTGAGGCAAATCGCCTGGTGGTCGATTACACTCAGCCAGACACCAGGGCGATTAGAAGAGCACAGCTGAGTGCTCTGCGCATCGGAGAAACTTTGAAAACCAGTTTCATGACTGACCAGGCTATGGTGTGACAGTTCTGTTTGTTTCTCTTTAACAAAAACCCACCCTTTGGTTGACTCTACTTCCCTGTAAGCCAACGGACCTTCCCCCTTTGATCACCGCTTGAAGAGGCAATAAAGTCATTATTGTTTCAAAATCATGGATTCTTTATTAATTCATCACACAAATAGGGGGAAAACTCGCAAGATAGCCAAGGAGGGGTGGATGAGGAGGGAAGCACCGGGTGGGGTGGTGGAGGAGGGAAGGACAAGGCCACACTACAGTTCAAAACTTATTGAATGCCAGCCTTCTGTTGCTTGGGCAATCCTCTGGGGTGGTGTGGCTGGGTACCCGTAGCTCCAGCCCCAGACATGTTAACAGATTTTTCCGTAGCTATACTGGCTGTAAATGCATCCAAGTCTTCAGGGCAAATTAATCATTAAACACGTGTGCTTTTAAACACTGTATTATATTTACAAAGGTACACTCACCAGCAGTGCCTTCTCCAGCTTCATGGTCTGGGAGCCCACCTTGGGAGGGTATTGGCTCCAGGGTGATGAACAGTTCCTGGCTGCCGGAGAGAAGGGATTCTTCACTTGCCTGCTGTGCGCTATCAACTTCCTCCTCCACCTCCACAAAATCCTCATCCCTGTTGCGCGAGACTCCCCTTTTGCAGGTGTCCACAGACGGTGGAGTAGTGGTAGGGGCCCCCCCAGAATTGCATGCAGCTCATCATAGAAGTGGCATGTATGGGGTTCTGACCCGGAGCAACCGTTTGCATCCTTTGTTTTTTGGTAGGTTTGCCTCAGCTCCTTAACTTCCACGCGGCACTGCTGTATGTCCCTGTTGTACCCTCTGTCCATCATGCCTTTGGAGATTTTGGCAAATATATTGGCATTTCGTCTTTTGGAACAGAGTTCTCCCTGCACAGATTCTTCTCCCCATACAGCGATAAGATACAGTACCTCTTGTTCAGTCCATGCTGGAGCTCTTTTGCAATTCTGGGACTCCATGGTCACCTGTGCTGATCAGCTCACCACGCTGGCCAAACAGGAAATGAAATTCAAACGTTCCCAGGGCTTTTCCTGTCTACCTAGCAGTGCATCTGAGACTGCTCTCCAGAGCGGTCACAGTGGAGCACTCTGGGATAGCTCCCGGATGCCAATACCATCAAATTGTGTCCACACTACCCCAAATTCGACCCAGCGAGGTCGATTTTAGCGCTAAATCCCTCGCCGGGGAGGAGTACAGAAATCGATTTTAAGAGCCCTTTAAGTTGACTAAACAGGCTTGGTCGTGTGGACGGGTGCAGGGTTAAATCAACCTAAGGCTGCAAAATTGGACCTAAACTCGTAGTGTAGACCAAGGCTCAGTATTAGATATCACTTATCAGTACAGGGTTTTTGATGGTCTCAGAATGCCTAAAACAACAATATCTTTCTGTACATTTATAAACAACTCAGAATATTTAGGAGTCACCGATAACTACTTTTGTCAAGATGATGATTTTTCCACCCTATTTACTAGGAAATGCAGATGCAAAATATTAATAAAATTTCAATGGGCAATGAATTCTTGGAACTAGTTTCTGATGCTGTAACTATCTGATATTCAAATGGCATAACCAAAAGGGTTCTCTTTATGTAGAATCATTATAAAATGATACTGTTGCTGTAGCAACTCTGTAATTAAGGGTATAAAAGCTATTACATCCTAACCTATGTTTTTTAGCATCTTATAAATTCCTTTTTGGATCAACGGTTTCAGAGTAGCAGCCGTGTTAGTCTGTATTCGCAAAAAGAAAAGGAGTACCGGTGGCACCTTAGAGACTAACAAATTTATTAGAGCATAAGCTTTCGTGAGCTACAGCTCACTTCATCGAATGCATCCGATGAAGTGAGCTGTAGCTCACGAAAGCTTATGCTCTAATAAATTTGTTAGTCTCTAAGGTGCCACCGGTACTCCTTTTCTTTTTTGGATCAAATTTCTCATACTTATTCTAATATTAATTTGTTTGGAAAGTTTCAAGGAAATAGTGTGGGTATGTCTAGGGGGTGGGGTTTTTGTTTTTTGCAACTTGCATGGAGGTTGCATAAAAGTGTTGTAATATTTTTCGTTGCCTTCACAACTAAAAAAACCTCACTTTTTAAACATTTAAACTTACTATACAGCTAATGAGGGCAAGTGATTGTGACAGGTTAGAAAATATTTGATTTTGATACAAGTAAACATTGGAATGTGTTAATTTTAAAGCTTTGACAATATATTTTTACATTTTTTACATAGTCAACAATAGAAAGGAAAATAAGATGGCTCTGTGGATGAGGGGAAAGCAGTGGACGTGTTATTCCTTGACTTTAGCAAAGCTTTTGATATGGTCTCCCACAGTATTCTTGCCAGCAAGTTAAAGTAGTATGGTCTGGATGAATGGACTATAAGGTGGATAGAAAGCTGGCTAGATCATAGGGCTCAACGGGTAGTGATCAATGGCTCCAGATCTAGTTGGCAACCAGTATCAAGTGGAGTGCCCTAAGGGTCAGTCCTGGGGCCAGTTTTGTTCAATATCTTCATTAATGATCTGGAGGATGGCGTGGACTGCACCCTCAGCAAGTTTGCAGATGACACTAAACTATGAGAAGTGGTAGATATGCTGGAGGGTAGGGATAGGATACAGAGGGACCTAGACAAATTAGAGGATTGGGCCAAAAGAAATGAGATGAGGTTCAACAAAGACAAGTGCAGAGTCCTGCACTTGGGACGGAAGAATCCCATGCACCGCTACAGACTAGGGACCGAATGGCTAGGCAGCAATTCTGCAGAAAAGGACCTTGGGGTTACAGTAGATGAGAAGCTGGATGTGAGTCAACAGTGTGCCCTTGTTGCCAAGAAGCTAATGGCGTTTTGGGCTGTATAAGATGGGGCATTTCCAGCAGATCCAGGGACGTGATCATTCCCTCTATTCGACATTGGTGAGGCCTCATCTGGAGTACTGTGTCCAGTTTTGGGCCCCACACTACAAGAATGATATGGAAAAATTGGAAAGCGTCCAGCGGAGGGCAACAAAAATGATTAGGGGACTGGAACACATGACTTATGAGGGAACTGGGATTGTTTAGTCTGCACAAGAGAAGAATGAGGGGGGATTTGATAGTTGCGTTCAACTACCTGAAAGGGGGTTCCAAAGAGGATGGATCTAGACCGTTCTCAGTGGTAGCAGATAACAGAATAAGGAGTAATGGTCTCAAGTTGCAGTGTGGAAGGTTTAGGTTGGATGTTAGGAAAAACTTTTTCACTAGGAGTGTGGTGAAGCACTGGAATGCGTTAGGTAGGGAGGTGGTGGAATCTCCTTCCTTAGAAGTTTTTAAAGTCAGGCTTGACAAAGCCCTGGCTAGGATGATTTAGTTGGGGATTGGTCTTGCTTTGAGCAGGGGGTTGGACTAGATGACCTCCTGAGGTCCCTTCCAACCCTGATATTCTGTGAGTCTATGATTCTAAAATTAATCTGAACCATACAATACTATATTGTTGTGGAATTAATTTTTTTAGCTGAGACAGCCCCTGTTGTTATAATCTGCATTAATTTTCCCCGAATGTTGTGTGCACTGAATAATAGTCATCAGCACCTCCTACTGATTCACCGTGCATTCTGAGAGGACATAAGACTGTCTCTCAGACTCACCTTGCTATCATAAAGCATGTTTTTATATCTTCTAAAATACTTGAAGCTTGAACTCAATTCTTATTTTTATGTAAGGTCATCCTGGAGTGAATGTATTACAGAACTCATATTCAGTTACAAATCAAAGGACTGGATGATTCCAAACAAATGATTTTAATAGTCAAAATAGACCTTATCTTGCGGGCCTGGTTACTACTTTGAATGGGCAAACCATCTGAGAATACCAGGTATTCTAGTCTTCTTTATCTTTCTTAGCAGTAGCTGATAGTAAATGTCTTTGTTCCCTTTGGATTTCATAAACTAAGGAAAATTTGATCTGTGTGGTACTTGGATAAAAGAGCTTTAAGAAAATAAGGAAGGTCTGGAATTCATAATTTTATATGCACCAAGGGCATTAAAAAAGGGCTATACAAACACTTGGGGCTTGTCTACACTGCCCTGCAGTTCAGACTAAAGTGCTGCACTGTGTGAATGCTGCAGATGCGAACTAAAAGGTTCCTAGTTCATATTAATATAGTCCTCTAATGTAAACTCTGCATTAAATCCCTATGTGGACACTCTCATGTTAAATTCACACCTTTTTGTTCATTAACTTCAGAGTGTAGGTGAGCCCTACATATCCATGTGGACCCTTCTACCATGCACTAAAAGTTACATCCTGGACTACTCACGGAATTAACGCAGGCTTTTTCCTTGTGTAGACAAGCACATAGTCTACTCCTGTTTCAGAGCGCAGTACTGAACTTTTAATGCACAGCAGCAGATTCCACATGAATACAGTGCACATCAGGCTAGTGCTGGGTAGATTTACACCCCAGCTTGCTGTGAACTAAGTTTTGTATTGATGAGCCCTAATTTGTGCTGTTTTTTATCCTTTGGAATCTCTTCCAGGAGTTCTCTTTAAATTTCTCCATGCACTTTGTAACTGATTTGACTTTTATACCAAGAAGGGTCAAGTCAGATATTTGTTTCTAGGGGAGCTAAGTTAAGGGTTGTTTGCACATCTGTAAGGAGTGCTAGCTTAGGAGACCATGTCAGTTTTTATTCTTACCTGGTTTATTATTTAACTCAGGAAATTGCCCTTGCAAAAATGTTAATGCATATTTAATATCAAGAATTTGAATATCAAGGCTAGAATATGGAACCTTTATTCAGGCTTGTCAGTACTTACACAAGTAATCCCATTGACTTCATTAAAGTCAGTGTCAATGCTTATAAGAATAAGTGCTTAACAAGGATAAGGGTTACACAATCAAACACAATTAAACAATTCTTTGTTTCCTCACCAACTTATTTACCTCATTGTGTATATACTGTACACTGCAAATGTGGATGGATGAACCAGTTCTGGAAAAGAAAATATATATATACAGATAATAGTAATTGTTTAGGAAAATCTGATTGTTTAACATAGTTGTTCAGTGTTTGGAAATGTAAAGCATTAAAGGCCAGATTTTTAAAGTTGTTAGGCATTAGGTCCCTAAATACCTTTAAAAATCTGGCCCTTAGTGCTCATTCTTATTTATTATTTAATGAAAGACCTAAAATGTCTCTACCTTTAATCAAGCGAAGTTAACTACAAGTCATAATTGACAAATATTTGTGATCAAATGCCTTTATATACTGTTCTTCTATCTTTTTAAATTTTGTCAATAGTATTTTCATAAATCTAGATAAACTTATTGCCAATGTTTATAAATAACATTTATGAAAATCCATGAAGAGAGAAACAACTGTTGAGACCTTTTGCAGGGATAATGGGTGCTGTGATATCAGGTTACCTTTTAGATTATTCCAGGAAGAAAGGATGATATTACAGTAAAAGTGCATGAAGGACAATCTCCTACTTAGGGATTTGCGTTTTCCATGGTAAGTAACCTCTCTTTTTCTCCTTTTTTTTTTTTTTTTTTTTTTTTTTTTTTTCCTTCTCCTGAACTTTCCAGGTAAAAGTACTCCTGTAAGCCAGCTCGGGTCTGCAGATTTTACCAAGCCCCATGATCCATTCCAGCCATTTGGGGCTGAGAGCAGTGACCCGTTTCAAAGTAAAAAGGGGTTTGGGGACCCGTTTAGTGGAAAAGATCCATTTGCTCCTTCTTCTTCAAGTAAAACTTCTAAAGACTCTTCCTTGGGTTTTGCAGACTTCAGCTCTGTAAGTTAAGTTCATTGTCTCTGAGCAAACCACTTTCTGCTCTGCTTGCCGCAAACTCTTAGTATTTTTTGTTTTAATTGCAGACCTACTGTCCACTGGCTTCTGTCTTAGTACCTTCGTGCTGTCCCCATTGTAGTTCTGTATTAATATTTCTGTGTAAAAAGGCATTTTCTCTCAATAATAAAGGAGTTTTGAGTTTGATACTCAATTTTAAAAGGATTTGTTTTCTTTTAAATTATTTTACTACAGTGTGCCTTTTCTTTCAAGATATTTGTAGCAAAATCTGTGTACTGTTTTTTTGCATAGATGCTGTTTTGTAATTGATTTTTGGAAGCCAGGATGTAAACATTCCTCAGAAATAATTGTTGAAGACATTTATATAGCAGTTTCACCATATCCTGAAAAGTAAATCCTTAAAACAAAGGGTTCCATATAGTATTTGTAACTGTTTGTGAAAAAGTTTTGACAATCCTGTCACAATGTTTTCTGTATGCACTGGAATATGAATCATAAAGAGACATATACAAGAGAGAGATTGAAAATTATTAGCTGTGGAATTTTGTTTCAATTACTTATTATGTATTTTATGAAATTTAATCTTGATAAATGCAAAGTAATGCACATTGGAAAGCATAATCCCAACTATACATATAAAATGATGGGGTCTAAATTAGCTGTTGCCACTCAAGAAAGAGATCTTGGAGTCATTTTGGATAGGTCTCTGAAAACATCCACTCAATGTGTAGCAGCAGTCAAAAACGCAAACAGAATACAGGGAATAATTAAGAAAGGGATAGATAATAGAACAGAAAATATCATGTTGCCTCTAAATAAATCCATGGTACACCCACATCTTGAATACTGTCTGCAGATGTGGTCACCCCATCTCAAAAAAGATGTATTGGAATTGGAAAAGGTTCAGAAAATGGCAACAAAAATGATTAGGGGTATGGAATGGCTGCCATATGAGGAGAGATTGATAAGACTGGGACTTTTCAGCTTGGAAAAAGACGAATAAGGAGAGATATGGTACAGGTCTATAAAATCATGACTGGTGTAGAGAAAGTAGATAAGGAAGTGTTGTTTACTATTTCTCATAACACAAGAACTAGGGGTCACCAAATGAAATTAATAGGCAGCAGGTTTAGAACAAATAAAAGGAAGTATTTCTTCACACAACATACAGTCAACCTGTGTAACTCCTTGCTAGAGGATGTTGTGAAGGCCAAAACCATAACAGAAAACATAACCATATCTAGTTCAAAAAAGATCTAGATAAATTAATGGAGAATAGATCCATCAATGCCTATTAGCCAGGATGGGCAGGAATGGTGTCCCTAGCCTCTGTTTGCCATCCTTGTTGGGAACCTGGGAATGAGCGACGGGATAGAACACTTGATGATTACCTGTTCTGCTCATTCCCTCTAGGGCACCTGGCACTGGCCACTGTTGGAAGACAGGATACTGGGCTAGATGGACCTTTGGTCTGACTCAGTAGGGCCGTTCTTATGTTCTTACCTTAGAGAAGCCCTTGTTAAACAAAGCAAACTGAGGTCTGTTTTATACAACCAGTATATTAACATCCATATTGCACCCCATTAGAAAAGATCAAAAGGTCTTACAGCAAAGCCAAATGCTTTTCCAGGAGTAAGTACCAAGTTTTCAAAAAGCCTGGCTTTGTTTCTAGTGTAGACAGATATATTTACAATGATTTCAAATATAGCATAAGAATGGCTGTTCTAAATGCTACCGGTGGTGAATAGAAAATATGTTCCATACAAAGCCTCCAGCCTCTTCTTTCTTTCATGTGTTTAAGTTTTTTGTTCTGGATTGCACTGCCACACAATAAAATTACCAACTCAGTCTATTCTTTTAAATCTGGTGGATGTATTTCACTGTTAAGTAGGTGTTGTTTTTTATTTAAAAAGTTTAATCTCAAGCGGTATTAATTTTTAAACAGCTTCCCCCAGTATTTCAGTTCACAGTAAAACATGCATCATTCTCCTCCCTGATATATGTTTAGCTGAGGTCCTCTGTGCATATTTTTTTAGTTGTCCTCAATTCTTTAGTTTATCTGAAAATATCAAAGCTCTAAATATTATTAAACTTTATCGTAATTAGCAAAAGTCTGTTGAAGGTTGGTACGCAGTTAAATTCTGTGAGTGTATACAAAATGATGACATAATAAAAATCAGACACAAAGCTTGCATTATCTGCAATTTTTTTGAATGGTATTTAGTTTCTTTTTTGGGGAACAAGGATGTAATGTCTAAGCATAAAAATGGAATTACTGTTACCCAGCAGTGATTATTGTATTTACAGAGTACAAATATTTCTTAGCTGGCAGGCTTGAGTAAGTCATCAGTGATTTATACCAAATGATTAACCAGTGTCATTTCTTCCATTTAAGTTTGTGTTTATGCCCCTGTGCCATCAGGGTTGTAGGAGATAGGATCAGCCTTGGAAAGTAGAAAAAAAAAAATAGGATCTGAATAACCATTTATCATTTAGCTGGTCATAGCTTAGGTTAACTCTTGTCGCTGGACAGTATTTAGTCTGATAAAACAAATTTAAACTTGCATTTGTAAATGCTCTCTATTGCCCTGAGAAATCTCTTCACTAAGTGCTCCTTTAAAAAAAAAAAAAAAAAAAAAAAAAGTTTGTTTCCCTGTTCTATTCAACATTATTTTCTTTCTGGTTGTGTACAACACAGGATCACGTTTCCACGCTTAGTAATGCTTCACTTCTTGCTTTGTGAAGTCATAAGTAAGCCAGATATCTCATAAACCAGGGAAAGGATTGTGCTTATCTGTTGGTTGGAGGATCCTGTTCTCGATTATGAAAATTGCGAACTCCATTTACAGTGCGTTTTCTGACATGAAGTGTGGAGCTGTAGGATCTGCAATTGCCATGTTGGTTAGCTGGAATTCTTCATGATTACAAGCAAAGAGAAGCTGAGGATTTCCTTTAGTTTTTTAATTCTTATTCTAATGTTGTTGTTTGAATTACAGAGTTGTTGATATCCATTGGATTTAATGAGTGTGATTCCATTGCATTCTTGACTTTTGGATTGACATAAAACATGAGTCTTGGGATCTGGCAAAACACTGTGTGTGTTCATTTTTCAGATATTTCTAGTTTATAACAGGTAGAAAAAATTGCAAAATTCTAGTAATCTTACAATCAGTGGAAAAAGACAAGCCAGGTGAGTCTTCCTTTTGGTGGAAGGTAAAATTTATCCCTTCCACCAACAGAAGCTGGTCAAAGGGACAATCTTTTCCTTCCACCAAAAGAAGTTTGTCCGATAAAAGATATTACCTCACTGACTTTGTGTGTCTCCCCTCTTGGAACCAGCACGGCTACACCACTGCAAACAATTGATAGAAAGCACATTTTCATTTTCAAGGAACAGAGCATTCAGAACTAAGCTCAAAGATTGCTCTTTATTCAATGCATATGAAGTTTTGTCACATATTAGACATATTTTCCTTGCAGATGATTTGTCTTCCCTCCATTTATACTAGGCCATTAATGTACTTGTTCTAATATTTTGAAAAATATATCAGTACTTTATTATTTGAGTGTTGTTTTCAGATACCTTGTACCAAATGAAAGTACCTCTGATAATGCATATTAAATCTTCATGTGAGAACTTTCTTTCAACATTAGCTTTTGTGGAAAAATGGACAATAATAATGTTATACTGATTTATTTTATTTTTAGCTCGGTAAAATGGATTTTTATGGACAATCTGCACATAGAACAGTGATGATATTGAATTGTTAGGTTATACGTTCCAACAATGACCATTTAAGGTTCATTTAGACAGACTTGAACATTCAGAACCCATGTGACTTGAGCATTTAAGAAGTACGATCAAAATTTGAATGAGCGACAGGGAGTGGATCACTTGATGATTACCTATTCTGTTCATTCCCCCTGGGGCACCTGGCATTGGCCACTGTCAGAAGACAGGATATTGGGCTAGATGGACCTTTGGTCTGCCCCAGTATGGCCATTCTTATGTTGTTTAAATTCTAAAAACAATAACTTCTTTTAATCTGGTGTTGATTATAATTTATATTTACATAATATATAGGGATTTCATACTGATACAAAAGTATGCTTTTGAAATGATGTTTGATCATGCTAGCACGTTATGATTATGTAAAAATGTCAGTCATCAAGAGTTTCACACTAGTCAGAAATCCAGATTTGCTTGAATCCATGTCACTCTTTTAGTAAGCTTTTCTAACCACACAACATGATTTCAGATACGTATGAAATAAACATGTTTGTTTTTAGAAAAGTCTTTAGAAATATGCATCTTATCCTAAGGAATGAACACCACTGGTAAACTTATTTTTTCAACATTTTGAAAAAGTATCTGAGACCAAAAGTGATTAGCTGAAGCTCATTATATCTCTAAAACTTTAAAAGTAACAATAATTTCACCCTAAATCCCATCCCTAGGACTTTCTTTTGAATGTTAGGAAACTTTGGTAAAATTCTGGCCCCACGTAGTCTGACTTCATTGGGGTCAGGGTTTCACTCATTGTCTTGAAAATCATATATTTACAATTTAATGAGCTTTTAAGCCTTATTAACTATTCACTGAAATAAGTTGTAATAGGAATGGACTGCACAGTTTCTTGGTTTCAAAGGTCAAGTTGCTAAGATCTACTATGTACTTGTATTACCAGCTTTGCTTTTATGACATTAGTTTTTTAGCAGTGATAGCAGGAGGAACTTCCAACAGCCAGGACAACATAAAGATAAAATACAGTGTAACTAAAAAGATCAGAGAATTGGGCATAGATTAACCTTATTAATTTGGACCTGTACGAAATGTAATTTTATACGTTTGTTTAAAAACAATATGAAGCATGGATATAGTGTGTAATGGAAAGGTAGATTCTTGGGAAAATTTACATGAGACATATAATAAACTAGATAAGTGCATATTTATTATTGTTATTATTTATTATTTAAAGTTAAGCATATGCTTTCTTGAATTGAGGCCTATATGGATAAGACAAAGTTTGTGCTGGATGCTGTAGCAAAATAAGCCAGTGCAGCTATGTATTGTGCTTCATTCAAAGATATGTCCTATCATGGACCAGGGAGGTGGTATTCACAGTTTATACAGATTTGATTCAACCAAAGGTAAAATTTAGAATTCTATGCACTGCTTTTCCCTTCTAAAAAAATCAAAATAATACATTTTTCTGAACATTCAAATAAGTATCAGAACAATTTTTTAAACAGTGGAAATAATACAAAACTAAGGACTAGTCTTGCAAATACTTACTATCTGGCAAACATTTGTGTGCATGTTTGCTGGATAGTGGGCCCTGAAAGGTTAAACAGTAAAAACTAGTCACTGGTTTTATTTAAAGGTAAAATAAAATGTTATTTTGATAAGAAAATAATATTTCTCATATTTTATACAAAATCCAATGCAATCAGTTTTTAATGTCCACTACTTTAATATGTGAAACTCTGTGTAATATTAGGGATGATTATTATTGGAATAATTTTGCACATTGCTTCCATGTATTGAAATTATTTGATGATAATAAAAAATATAAGATGAATATTAAAATGTATTTTATTTCTTTAGTGTTTGTTGCAAAATCATTTGGATTCTGTTATATTGTTTGCTACTGTACTGCCTGAAAAACTCTGCATTTATTTTATAGACAATTGCAAAAGCAGAATTTTACTTTTGATCGGATGGTGAAACTTCCCACAAATCTGCAGTCTCCAGGTTCATTATTAACATGTATCACCATTTACAGAAACTATTACAGAAAACACTTCACAGTGTAGTGTCATATCAGTCAATAGCTTCCAATTTTTGTCAGCTTGAGGCTAACATCATAGTATGGTTGTAGGCTGCTGTACTCTCAAACTCTTCCAAGTAATTTTGCCCATGGATGTAGAGTTCCTCTATATCCCCAGATCTTCTGGTCACTCTTTTGTATGCATTTGGGACCTGAATTCAGGCAGGACAACATCAACGTGCAAAGTTTATGCCTTCGGTGGGAGGAGGAAGGTATTAAGTAAAAAGATCAGTGAATGGAGTAGGGAAACCAGTGAGTTTATTTCTGGTTTCAACCTAAAGTGAAAAGAAAAGGAATACTTGTGGCACCTTAGAGACTAACAAATTTATTTGAGCATAAGCTTTCGTGAGCTACAGCTCACTTCATCGGATGCATTCGGTGGAAAATACAGTGGGGAGATTTATATAATCTCCCCACTGTATTTTCCACCGAATGCATCCGATGAAGTGAGCTGTAGCTCACGAAAGCTTATGCTCAAATAAATTTGTTAGTCTCTAAGGTGCCACAAGTACTCCTTTTCTTTTTGCAAATACAGACTAACACGGCTGCTACTCTGAAACCTAAAAGTGTTAGCTTTATACGTCTTGTTACTTGACATTTCTTAATGATTTAGATCTACTGCATGTTGCATACTATTTCTGCTGTCTTGGTTAATAAACAAAAGAAATATAAACTAAGTTTCCATTTTTATTTTTTAGTTTGGAAATGAGGAGCAGCAGCTGGCCTGGGCAAAGCGAGAGAGTGAGAAAGCAGAGCAGGAGAGGCTGGCTCGATTGCGAAGACAAGAACAGGAAGACCTTGAATTGGCTATTGCACTCAGTAAGGCTGATATGCCAAACTCTTAAATACAAGTCTTTGGGGTCCACCCAATGCAAGTCAAATCCTTTAAAAAAAGGTTTTGTAAAATTTTTGTTGTTAAGTAATTGTAGTCACCTTTAAGTCAAAGCATAACAAGATTGGCTGGTTATATCAAACTGGGCTCTCCATGGCTTTTCAAGTACATAATGCACAGGAAACACACTGTAAAAATTGTATTATACTTTCTAGATAAAAGTTACTGCTTGTAAGAAATGTAACGTATGGCCCTAAGGTACTGAAAGCAAAGTTTCGTTATAATGCAGACAGTGTTGCATACAATAAGCTGCAATTTGTGAATCTGGCTTTTATTACCTGAATTCCATTGTCGTCGTTTTGAGGCTGCAGTATGAATAATAAAATTATAGAAAATGACACTTGGGGAAAAAAAAGTATGTTTATAAAATTATCACTCAGCTTTCAGTCCTTTTTGTTACATTTATTTAATTACTCATAGTAGGCCAATGACCATAAAGCCACCTAGCTCAAAGACTTTAAGGCAAATTATTTCTTAGGTGTTCATCTTTCATCAGTGACATATGGCTTATCTTATGAAAGAAACTCTGATTATTTATATATTAGATGCATAGCGACACAACTCGTGTAGAGTCAATCATATTTTGATTTCAAAGCCTATGAGACTTAATAGCTTCTTATTTAAACATGATTATTTGCATAAAAGTTTTTTAATATTTGTACATGGTGGTATTAAAAGGAGTGATCCTAATATTGTAAATTAGACAAATGATGACTCAGTTCTAAATCATGGGATAAAATATAGATTAATTCCATGAACAAGCATGAAGACAGGAATTATCGTGTTTGAGGCTTTTTCTACATAATGTTGAACAATTTCACACTTTTTAAATTTTAATTTTGAACTGCAGTCTTCCCTGAAACCATATTTTCCCTTCATTTGCTCCAACAGGCAGAATATAGGGCTATTATTTGTATGATCCAATTGACTATGTTACAATCTCTACCTCGGAAGTGATTAAGTGTGTGCTCTCATTTTTAAATATTATGGTTGATGATTAATCTCACTGCCCATCATTAAAAGTTATACAACTGTTGTATAGACTAGAAAGTTCTTTATTTTAAACTAGCCCAAGTTCACACAGAATTATTTGCCAGATAAATAGAATAAATGGATATTCATGCAAAAGTTACAGCAATATTTGTAGAACAGATAGGCTGTTTTTTTAAGCCTATCTACTGATAGCACTAATTAGGCCAGTATGTCCAGCTTTTTATAGACTTCCAGAATTCAGGGGGGATGTTACATGTATTTTATAGAGGTAATGCAACATGTATTTTACTTGTTACGGATATAAATGAGTACTTATGGTATTTTTGCTGTGAATTATTCATTTATAGAAACTGCCTATTCTGATAAATTACAGGAATCTCAGCACTTCATTTGTACTTGCCTTGTGCTTTGGTTTTGTTTGTAAATGGAATGGGCATTTAGGGCCAAATTTTCAAAATGTTCTTTGTGATACCTGTATTTGCATCCCCAATTCTGTACATGTGCATTTTGGCTAGTTAACATTCTGAATGTCCAAAAGTGTGGCCCTCCGCTTGTAAAACATTCTCTGTTGGATAGCATTGTATTTCTTAGTCTTCTGTAACGTGTTTACATTTTTGTGTGTCCTTGTTTTGTTTTGTTTTATTTTTCCTTTCACAATGATGTTAGGGCCTGTTTTTCCTGTCAAACAATCCTTACGTTCTAATTGCCTCATTCTGGATACTTTCCTCACACAGACATAAGAATCCCAGTAGGGATTATTTTTTCTGATGACTAGTTTTCAGACCTAGAAATGTAATTAAACATTGATTGTCTCAGGACAATGCTGCATTTGCATTGAAAATCTACTCTAAATTGAGAACATCCATTTTAAGGTCTTCAGACAGAATATATTTGACAAAACTGAAGCCCATCATTTCAGAAGACATTGTACAGAGTTGCTGATCCCTGAATGTGTGTGTAACTCCTGTTTAATGTTATTACAAATGCTAGAGACTTTTAAATTTGTATTATGAGGGGGAAGAGACCCCTAATATTAACAAAACATATAGTTTCTGTGTTATCCTGTATTTGATGATGTAACAAGCTGCCATGAACACTGTTGGAAATAATCCTGCCATACTTTCAGTACTTGATGACCTATGTGGTCCCTTCCAACCATAACTGTTTTTCTGTAAAGTATATTATGGAGAGTTTATAGGCTTGTCTATATGGTAGTATAATGCACTCTGTGTGAGTGTGATTTCTAAATCACACATGTGTATGCATTATGCAATTGGTCCACATTGACCCCTAGTGTGAATTAACACAGTACTGGTTCAAAAAGCACTATGTTAATGAGCATTAATGTAGCGCTGTTTGAACCAGTTCTGCACTAGACAGATCTACATGGACCAATTAGTGTGCTACACATTACAGAGGTGTGATTTCTAAAGCACATTAGAGCGCATTACCTAACTGTGTGGACAAGCCCTAAGTTATCAAGTCTGATTTCAAAAGTTTCAGAACACACTCTTTTCCTTTGGTCCACGACACACTGAGCTCATGAAAGCAAATTAGATCTACTTGTAGCTAACATCAATAAAAAGCTTTTACCATTAAAGGGGGTTGAATGTAGTATATACTTACATGGCAGGGCTGTAGATGTCATACTAACTATATAGTCAGATCAAATCGGAAATAGCTGTATGAGACAGTATGTGCCTTTTCTCAGTCCACCTTTTACTAGTCACATTGCTTCAGAGAGATAGTTGCCCCTGTTCTTTGAGCTGTTGTTGCAGTTTTGTTGTTTTATTTCATTCTCTTGTATTTTTCTGTCTTGTGTACATATATATTTTGCATTTGTCTTAATACCTCTCTTACACATCTAGCTCTTCCAAGTTGAAAAAATAGGCTTTTGGGATGCAGGATGAAATTTAAAAACCTGTATCTGTGCATATAAAGCTTTTAGATTTTTTTTGTTTTCATTTTCAGTAACAGTTCCTACTTTATAGGATTTTTCATTCCTGATGCAGCTGAAAAATCTCATGTGCTGTTTCAAAGCAACTGCAATATCTGAGTCCCCTTCCGAAGTGTAGTGTGAACACAGGGGGTTATGCTTTTGATTTTACAGCCACATTAGGCCACTGCTTTTCTCCCTTTACAATTAAAAGATTTGACTTTTATTGCGAATGCTGCTTTCATAGTAATTTCCTCTTTCATCTCTCCTCCAATGTATGGTATCAATTGCCCTCACCTCTGACTGCAGGGTCAAGCCACCTTCTCCAAGTTGGCAGTGCCGTTCCATAACCTATCATTAGGAGGTTCACTCTCCTCCCCCGCAGCCCAGGGAGTAAAAGCATTACTTCTGGAATACACCAGGCCTGAGGAGTGAAAGTTACAAGATTGCATTCAAGCTTGGGTCTTTGTTTGGTAAAGTGTGGGGGCAGGGGGAGTGGCATAATTTGTTTCTCTTCTGCTCAAATTAAATAGTATATTTAAACCAATTAAACCAAAGGAATTCTACTGCTGGATCTCCGCACACAAATGGGGCATGTGGATGAGCTAAAGAGCCTGATTACTCAGAAAATTTATGTGCCATAGAAAGAATTTCAGCCACTTTATCAAATCTCTGAAATCTTCTAATATAATTGTGTTACTTCTGTGATATGCAGTTAGATACTACCTCACCAACCTTGTTTCTCTTACTTCTGTGATAGTTAATGTTTTTGGGACACAGTATGAGGTCAGAAAAGTGAATTTATCTAATACATATATTTAGTATTATAACAAATTATAAACTTCGATTGTCCCTTCTGGGGTATATAGCCTTGTGTGGCCAAATATTGAGAATGAGCCAGTAGCAAAAAGTCAAGCAAATTAACCAAACAGGAATCCAAGAAAATATGTAGTTAATCCATTTACAGTTGCAAACATGCAATAACCCTAAACTATTCTGAGATGGTTTTAATTTGGGAAGAGAAGGGATAAATTAGAGAAAGCTGAAGTCTAGGAAATGACCCTCTGATTTCTTTCTGTAATATCTAAGTTTCTCCTTATAGAAAGCAGTCATCTTCATTCTTCTCCCTTGGAAGCAACATTTTTTATAGAAATCACTCCACTTTTTGTCCTAAAGCAAAAATTTATCAGAACACATTCATCTTTCCTTCTTCCACCAAACACTGAAATCTTAACCACAAGTAGATTCACTTCAGTTTGGGCAGATGGGTGTGCACGCACACAAAAATAAGGTATATCTGTATGTAAATACACAATAAATTATATAACAAAGATAGTGTGTATACATTCACACAAACTATGTAGTATATATGTGCTCTATAAAGTGTATATGCAGTAAATATATAGTATATTACTATACACTGTAAAAATGTGTATATATGTCTATATACATATGTGCATTTTCTGTACAGAAACGGGAAATGAGACCTTTGTGGTTAGAATTTCAAAGTTCTGGCAAAAGAAAAAAGTAAACTTCCAGTCATTTTGTTCAATAATGCTGTTATTGGCACGACAAGCTGTGTTTGTTGCCAGATGTCAGAGACACCTGAGGGGTTTGTCTGTCAAAGATGAGTACAAATCTGGCAAGGTGGCGTTTGACAATGTGGTTGGTATATTATCACCTGTGTCCACTTGCACTTGCTGTCCATTTCCAATTTGCTGACGTGTGTCTGTGTTGGAAGGCATCTCATTCTCTTCTCTCAGCATTAGACAAAAGTTTGCCTCCTAGTTTTTTGTTGAATATTTTATTTTTGAATTAAAGAATCTTTCACATATCTTCATATTTGGACATTAGGTAGAAATGTGGTAGAAGATGCCTTTTTCCTCAATCTCTTGTCTGTCATTTTGGTTGCACAGTCACTCTTCTCTAGGTTCAAACTTTTGTTTGTTTCTCAGTTTCTACCTACATTTTTGCCTTAGGAGAAGGGACTATGCATTGCATTTTTGTCTTCGATGAAAGAATTAAGATGATTCTGTTTTCTACAGGGAGAAATCATTAGACCACAGTATGTAAAACAATCTCAAAGAAGGTGCTAGATTTCTATAGTAGTATGTGTGTATTTAGTATATACATCTGCATTTATGAAGTGCAGACACTACTGGGGTGACTCATGGCAACCATTGATTACCAGACAGCAACACTACACTGCATTTCAGACTGAAATGGAAGAAGACTTTTATCCAATTGAAACTAGGCTTTTACAAAATACTCTTGTTGTAGGGACTGCCAACCATTCTACCATAGGAACAGATAATACTAAGGGAAGTACTGGTACTTCTGTATTGTTGCATGAGACTTCATATGATCAGCAAAGTTTTCCTTATGAAACCTGTGGCCTAATTATTTTTAAGTGGGGTAAGTGATCAGTCTGTAATGTATTTTGTTTTATATAGTGTGTTCTTAAATATAAAGAAATTCCAAGCTTTATCTGTTAAAGTATGGCACTTTTTATTTTTCTGGTCTATGTGAAATCCTATTGTTAGACACTTCATAGAAATCATCTTGTCATCACTTCAGCTTTGCTTTTCAGCTTTTCTAGGGTTCTTGTAACCCTTTGGGGTTACCATTTATTTTTGAAATACTTCTCCATATTTGTCCTGAAGATTTAGCACTTACGGAATTTTGGTCCAAGTGTTAGGAATCATCATTTTCTCCATGTATAAGGATCATTCCTATTTTCCATTTATCTTTATTCCTGACTCTCAGAAAATGCATTTCTATTTAATTCCAATGTTCCAAAATAAGTTCTGTCAAACGTGTTTTGTTTTGATCTGTGCTAATAGACTGTGTAATTATAAATGCATTGTCCTGTCCCAGACGCAATTAAATTACCAGATAGTAATAGTTAAATCTTTGTGGTCCAGCATTTACATCTTTTCTGCAGACCTCCCATTCACAGTCAAATCCATTTACATTTTCTAAGTAAGGAAATTTTGTCACAAATTCTGCTTTGAACATGACGGAAATGTTAAGGGTTTTTTAGGATGAACAAGTTAACTTTTAATAATTGTTGACATTTGTTTTATCAGTTATTTTATGGTTCTTTTTACTTGAAAGATGTATAAATAAAAGGCTGAATTGTTATAAATGCTGCAGTCATTTAAAATAGAATTTTCATTTTTCCATTTTCTGCTTTTCCCTTTAAAATTAAATAACTTTAAAAGGGAAACTTAATATAAATGGTTCCTTCTGCTGTTAGTATAATGACAGTGCTATGTTCCTTAATGTCCCTCTTAATATGACTTTGTTTAGTCTGATGGAAGTTACAGGCTAAGAAGGTGAAAACATAAAGTAGAAACTGCAGCATTTACCAGAAATTCACTAGTCTATCCAAATATGTACATTACTGTAGTTATATTTATCCTTTAAATATCATATAACAAATTGGGAAAAGGTGTTTTAATTTTAATCTTTGCCATGTTTATTGTTTAATACAAGAAGAGAAATGTTATTGTTTAATATAATAAATGTAAAGTTACTTTTTTTTGGAGTTCCGTGTCCCTGATTTCACAAACTATCTTGGGTCAAATTTGTGAATCCTGTTTAGAATTACATTTTTAGGTTGTATATTTTTTTCTGGTGGTTGGCCTGTCCACACTATTTCCCCTCCCTCCCACAAACCACACTTGGCACATACCATCCAGTCACAAGATCTTATACCACACCTTCTACAAAAACTGTCCCATAATGTTAAACCTTCCAGGGAATTAGCTTAGGGAGGAGTTATGAGAGCATTGCAGGCAGCCCATTACACTGAAGTGGTTTATGCACTGGCCTGAAAGAGGTTTAATCCCTTTGATTCCTATTATTTCTGCCATATTTCATTTACTTGTCTGTACATAGTGATGTGTTAACAATAGAGTACCATTTCAGGTCCCATCTGTTGTTCTTGTGAAACTCCCAGAAATATATTCAGCTTGCTAATTTTATTGAAGCCAAGATTTTCGTCTTAGTTTCAATGTCCTTAGCTAGTTAACAAACTTCCTATCCCCCACTATACATCCCCTCATCCTGTAATGCCCCCTCTTAATCATAGAGGCATGGGGCCCAGATCTTCTCTTCCTTCCATTTAATTATTTGGACTATGAAGTACAGGAGCCTTCCTCAGGGCATGTACAATCTAATAGGATGTGCTGTACCAGTGATCCAATACAGAGACAGCTAGGTCTTTTGTTTCTTTACATAAAGGAGTGAGGAAGAGGGCTCTCGGAAGGTGAGGGGGGAAGATAAGTGGGACACTAAGTGTAAAAAAAAACCCAAGCTACCTACCAGCTCCCAAACTTCAATAAAAAACACACCACAATCTGATTGCCCACCCCCCAAATACAACCTAACACTATGGTGTATTGTGTGTGGAAGGTCCTATACTGATTTGCCACTAATCCTAACCCTAGTTGGTGTCCAGTAGTTTAGTGGTTGCAAGCCACACTAACCCTTATTCCTCTCAGCATATACCAAAGTGATAGTGCAGCTGCAGTGCATGGATGAAGGAGGAGTCTGTTAGAAGACAAAAAGAAAAGGAGTACTTGTGGCACCTTAGAGACTAACAAATTTATTTGAGCATAAACTTTAGTAAGCTACAGCTCACTTCATTGGATGCATGTTAGAAGACAGTCACTGAGCATCCGAGTCAATAGACATTGTTCTGAGTCAATCACTTCAAAACAAAATGTTTGCAACCACTCCCTGTGTGCTAGTCACCATCCTCATGGCAAATGATATGGAAGGTAAACAAATTAATGTTTGTTGAATAAGAAATTAAGAGCATTCATACTTTTGATGCAGCTTTCAGTGTGTGTGGAAATAGTTTAGTGCAATCCAAAGACACAGGAACAATTTTAAATCCTGACCGCATCTGGCATTCAAGGACTGCAGAGGCTGTACCCTTTCCTGATGATGTGCTTCCTCAATTTTGTCTGTCAACTGTCAGAAACATTGTGCCTCTGGCCCCTAGGCTTCTATTAATGCTCCTCCTGACCACAGATCAATAGAAAGAGCTCATAGACTGGAGCAGTGAACATCCCCTGTTGTTTTAGGAATAATCCCTTGACTCTTACAAATGGTTTCTGCAACCAGCTTCAGCTTCATCTGTTCAGGGAATGAGACTCAGTGATTCTAGGAATGCTTTGACTTTTTTTTTTTTATAGGTACAATAGAACAGAGTTACGAACCACACACCTCACTTGGAACTGGAAGTATGCAATCAGGCAGCAGAAACCCCCAAAAAAGCAAATACTGTACAGTACTGTGTTAAATGTAAACTACTAAAAATAAAGGGAAAGTTTAAAAAAAAAGATTTGACAAGGTAAGCAAACGGTTTCTGTGCCTGCTTCATTTAAATTAAGATGATTAAATGCATTTTTCTTCTGCATAGTAAAGTCTCAAAGCTGAATTAAGTAAATGTTCAGTTGTAAACTTTTGAAAGAACAACCATAATATTTGTTCAGAATACAAACATTTCAGAGTTATGACCAACCTCCATTCCTGAGGTATTTGTAACTCTGAGGCTCTTCTGTAGATCAATTAATTTCAACACAATTTACTTCCCTTGGTTTGAGAGGGGTGTGTGTGTGTGTGAGAGAGAGAAAAAACATAGACTTATGAAAAATAACTTGTAATTTATACCAGCATCATGCCCAGGTGCTAAAATAGTCTGTGGAAAACCTTCAAGGTGCAACTATTTCTTTACATTTACCAAAAATGTCCCAGGAAGTACTCAGTCTGCTATTCCAGATGTTTCCTGATGATACAGTGATAGGTCAAACCCTCTAGGAACACTCTGAAGTGTAAGAACATAACTGCAAGAGCTTACAGTGAAGTCCACTTAAAGAGATACCACATCTAAGCATAAATCCACCAGAAAGATAAATGTCTTCAGCAGCAATCTCTACACACATTGGGTTCATGGTCAGGCCAATTAATAACTTGTTTTAATTTGCAAAAATGATGCTGAAGCAGGTAAATTTAAAAAAAAAACAGGGTTTTTGTCCAGATACTGCTATTTTGTGATGTACTTTTAAAATTAATTTTTGTTTAGGGAAAACCCTTTAGGATGTGGACAAATGAGTAAGTACTACAATGTGGAGGCCAACCTTTTCAGTTAGGAGGCCAAAGATAGGTGCCTAAATAAGTGTCCTGAAGTGCTGATTGGCTGTGGTTCCCATTGATTTCAGTTAAAGGTGAGAGTGCTCAGACCCTCTGAAAATCAGGCCACTGATGCAGGTACCCAAATAGGGACTTAAGTACCTAACTGGAGGCACCCAGCTTTTTTCATTTTTTGCCTTATCCTATTAAATAAATAATCCATGTAAAAGGTATAACAATTAAATATATATTTAGTTATATGTAAATATTATCAATCTCGATCCCCTGAAAGATGTCAATGACCGTCTATTCAAATACAGGGCCTCCACATGGACTGTGTTCTCTCTCATGGCTCTTAGGCATTTGTACAGCAGCCATCACTATTACCAAGGCACCAGCTGTCACATAAAATTTGATAGGTGAGGGGAATATGACCCATCTGCTTTTTGGGACTCCATGGAAAGTCCTAGCTGCCTTTTTCCAGTAGATGGAGGAGTGATCTTGTATTTGTGCCTATTTCATACTGGTGTCTCACACAAAGCACAAGAACTATTTCCACCAATCAACAGGCAGAACAGAACAGGGGAGGCAACTCAACTGCTTAGCAAGACTCTTCAGTCACTCTTGGGCCTCGTGGAGCAAATTCTGCTAAGGAAGCAATTGGGTAAAGTGTCCATTGCCATTAATAAATTGCTAAATCTGTTAAATTATACTGAAAGTTCTTGTATTTGATGTCTACAACACTGTGGCTAGAAGTAGTGAGAGAGCATAGGGAGCTGCAGTCAGTCTTACTAAGCTGAATACTCCATGCCACACAGCCACTGGAGACACACCTTCAGCTGAAAGACTGCAAAGGGGAGTGAGTAGAAAATGGTCTGACAGAACAGACAGAGCACAAAGAGATGCAGCCAGAAGTTCTTCCAACAGCACTACAGATATAGTATTGATTTCTTGGGGAAAGTGGCATCCCAGACCATGGCAAAGAATAGCTATTGAAAGAAGAAGCTCTAGGCAGCTA
Source organism: Dermochelys coriacea (assembly GCF_009764565.3). Classification (NCBI taxonomy): domain Eukaryota; kingdom Metazoa; phylum Chordata; order Testudines; family Dermochelyidae; genus Dermochelys; species Dermochelys coriacea. The sequence goes on from NC_050092.1 coordinate 16,307,441, forward strand.
TCTTGACTCTGAAGCAAGTGGGTCACCCAGTTGGGCTGCTGTGAAGCCTCACAGTGAAGCACCACTTTGCTTTTTCTGCACAATCCCTTTCCCTTACAATGCAGACCTTTAGAGGGAGGTGGGAAGGGAATGGCCTCACCAAAAAGCTGTTTGGCAGCTTTAATATTTGTATACTTTTTAAGTTGTTTTAGATAAGTCCACTATTAAATTAATATCAATCACTTTATTTTGGGCTGTCAGTAAGCAACCTCCAAATCCTCACAATGTGAGAAGACTCTGATTCAAGGAATGGTCTGTCACGGAGTCCCCGGGCGATGCTCTGGAACTGCTCCCTACGAAGCCAGTCAGGACTCTGGGGAAGTCTCCTTTCTGGGAGCAGACTGTCTTCAGGAAACACAGCTCACACAACTTCCACCTTCCTGGGTCTGACCTCGGAGCATTCAGCATCCTTTGCCCCTCCATGCGCTTCCCACAGCGAGTCCGCCCAGGCGGGGTCCTGGGGAAGCCAGAGGATCCTGCACTCCAACTTCACAGTCAGATGTGACTTTCAGCCAGCCAGTAAAACAGAAGGTTTATTAGATGACAGGAGCATGGTCTAAAACAGAGCTTGTAGGTACAGAGAACAGAACCCCTCAGCTGGGTCCATTTTGGGGGGCAGTGAGCCAGACAACCCCATCTGCACTTCACTCCATGTCCCCAGCCAGTCCCAAACTGAAACTTTCTCCAGCCCCTCCTCCTTGGTCTTTGTCCCTTTCCGGGGCCAGGAGGTCACCTGATTCCTTTGTTCTCCAACCCTTTAGCTCTCACCTTGCAGGGGGGAAGGGCCCAGGCCATCATTTGCCAGGAAACAGGATGTTGGCCATTCTCTGTGTCCAGACGCCTGCACACACCTGCCCTCTAGGGCTCTGCAACAATCATACACCCTTATCCCACCACCTAGATACTTAAGAACTGCATAGGGGAAACTGAGGCACCCCCACAATATTCAGAGGAAACATTAAGAACAGTCCCGCTTCGTCACATAGTCACATCCTTAATTAAAGCTGTAGAAAGTATCTGTGCTACCAGCTTTCTGTGTAAAAGTCTCTTTTGGTCTAATATAATAGGGATTTGGAGGGGTAGCTACCAGAGTTGAAGGTGAAAGGCTGAAGTTGTGCTAGTTCCTGGGCACTTTTAATTTATAAAATAAGCAATAAGCACCAATAACAGGTGGTAAAAAAATAAACTTGCAGAATGTATAAAACCTTAATTGGTCCCGATGCTGCAGCAGGTGGGGAGATGGTGTAAGTGAACATACCATCTTTGTACTGTAAAGCTGGGCACATTACTCATTTTGAGTCCACATAAAATATTGTTAGATCAAATAATTGTGGCTGAAACTCACACCATGAGAGATTAAATCAAACCTGTTTCCTGCCTATCAAATTTAGGATAAATCCCCGCCCCCTACCTCTCTGCACCTCAAGCTGAGGATAGTGTGAGCAGACAAATCCTTTTTCAGATGCTTTACTCTGTAGAGTCTCTCAGGAACCCATTTATACCACCTTCCCAATTTTGTATAGCAGAGGGTGGAGAAAGCAAGCAGTATACCCACTTCATTGTAGTACTGTTCTATCTGGCCTGATGGGCATAGGGGTGGCCAGATATGAGAACCCAGTCCGAGGTGCTCACAGGCCTGGTGAAGGCCAAGGTAGTGTGGCATGTGTTTTCTTCCTGCTATTAAGGATTATTGTCCAGCATAGATGGGAGGCATAGCAGTTCCTGCTCCCTTTCCTCCATGCCTCAGATACTCTCCTGCCCTAGAATTTCTAGGAGGACCAGAGAATAGCAGATAAAGTGCAATGAGAGCATGCAGAGAACTGTCAATAGGCACATCATCCCTTGCTGTAATGAGTGAGGATGGGGACAGCCCATTTCATGGAGATCATGCAGGGACAGCAAATATTGGGGAAGGGTCTTGGTGCCAAGATGGGGAAAAGGGATGCATGGATATAGGGGAGGGGCACATGGACAAGGGCAGTCACATGGGGAAAGGGGCCACATGGAGCAATAAAGGTGTGACACACGAGGGCTGTTAAGCCGATTTCACTCATGTCCGGTTCCGTACCTGCCTATAGGAAAGGTTCCAGAGAAAAGGCATGGGAGGTTCAGTAGCCCTTAGTATATGGATTACTGTTATAATATGCTGCAGCTTTGGGCAAGAGGGGTGGAATGGGAAAAGGGTAAAGGGCATAAAGCCCTGAAGTGAAAAGAAGAGAGGAGATGCCCTTAGGACCTGTCCAGTGGATAGATGGAAGTAAACAAATGGGTCTGTCATGTCTGCTGAGGAAGAAAATGGGGGAAAGGTTTGCTGGGGGAATAGGCCTGCCACCCTTCCCTAAAGACATCACAGGATGAGGAAGCAGGGCACTAGGGCACCTTCTCACCCCCACAGGATGACAACTTTTGGTAGGGGGCACCAGTTCAGGGAATTGGTTGTTTGGGATCAGAAGATCATGGGAATTTGTGGAAACCCCACTCGTTGCCAGATTGAGCCAGCAGCCTCTAGACCCCTGGAAACACATTTTAAATGGTGTCTGTTTTATTTCTAAACCGCTTCCTCCTTCTTGAGGCTTATGAAAGGGAGGTGTTATTGGTGCACAAAATAGTTGTTGAAACCACAACACTTAACAATTCTATTATTTTAAAAATTGACAAACTATTTTTGGTACTGCTTTGGCTAGAGACTGAATTTCAGCCTGGAACAATTTTTTACAATCAGTTTATAAACTACTGAAAGTAACCAAGGGTTTATACACTCAGAAATACTAGTAGCCCCATCATTACATGGGGATAGCTAAAGCCTGAATAGGTGCCCCAAAGTTCCGTGTTTGTTATAAGCTCTCCTTTGTTGTTAGAAACTTCCCCATATTGCTGCAGGATAATCTGGAAGAGCTCCTTTCCATGCTTCTATTTTAGTCTTTAGACCCTTGGTTTTAAATTGTTTTGTCTCCGTTTTGGATAATTGTTTTCACTGTAGTACTGGAAGGTTTGGAGGGCTACAATAATGGCTTCTCTGGCTGGCAGGACACAAGTTTTGATCTTGTTGCTGTTTCAGCAACAACAGACTTTGAGACTAGGACAGTATTTGCTAAAGTCTGAGTTCTCATCATGTGGCTTTAACTGGCACTTCTGAGTTAACAGGTGAGAGAAGACTGTTTTCAATAGAGTGAAAAATTGCAGGCTGAAACTGAGCTATAACAGTAACTATGTTGGAAAATGTCTCATATTCAAAAATGTTAACAGTTAACTGACTCGGGACATTGTGCTGGATCTGTTTGTTTCTAAGCATGCTCTATCTAATCTATTGATCTATCTTGCATTTATAGTGCACTCATCATTGTGGTATCTTTTAAGAGTGTGTGTGAAAATCTTGTTTACAACGGACTCTACATTTCCTCTTAGCAGATTTGACTGACTGATTTTTATTTATGTATTTATAATTATGTTAAAATGGGTGAATGTAGATATTAGCATGCTGGAGGGGATGTGGGAGAGGAATTAACTCTTTCTGGCATGGTTAGTGATAGGGGTCTCCCTTGTCCAGGATTCTTGGAAATCAGCACTTATTATAACAAAGAACATTACTTAAAGAAATAGGAGGTGACCGTGCTGTTGTTGAGATGGTGTTTTAGCATAAGAGTGCTCCTTCCAACTGAAGAAAGAATTGGTGGCTCAAATAACTCATATGGCAAACCACACAATTTCTGTACTCTGTCCTAGAAGACCCTTCTGGAGGTGCATCAATGGATGCGCCAATTTAAAAACATTGCTATCTCATAAGGATTGTCTGTTAACATAACATGTCCCTTAACATAAAGTGGAAGGGAATATAAACAACACTGCTCTTTATTGAGGGACTATTTTGAGACAAGGGACCTGCAATCTCTCAGTAAAGACCACATAGAAACTGTCATAGATGGCAACCATCAGATAGTTCAAATCATAGTGGTCAGGGCGTTGTTAATGTTTAGTTGGCTCCTACTTTGCAGAGGCCTGTGTATGTATCAGGATGGCTTTGTACAGTCTAACATTTGCTTACATCAAAATGAAAGCTAAAAACATTGTGAACGCTTCACTTTTAAATAGTGTATAGTGGATATTAAATGATTTCTTCATGGACATATTGAACCCCTTCCCACATATGCCATGGAGCAGAGCTCTACAGGGGCTCTCTACAAGGTGTGTGGGTGGAACTGAAAGCGGGCTAGTAAGATGGGAAATCCACAAGGGCAAGAGAGAGCAGTGGCTCTGGCTGCTACGCTTCTCCATAAACTGTAGTAGTAGGCATAGCCACGCTACACAGGCAACCTGGCCAGAGGGAGCTGAAAATATTGCTTTTCAGGCCCTGCAAAGAGCTTACCTGTGGTACAATAATCCTTGTTCTGGTTCTCTTTATAAGGGTGGGTTTCACCCAGTGAACGTTATTTGGGAGACTGTACCATGTGTAAGATGAGAGATAAAAGAAGGCACAAAAATTGTGAGTCAATGGAGATGAAGGGAGTATTTTAGGAACTAGTTATTATGTTGCAACATATACGAGAACACTCTAAAAAGGGAAATTCTTGAAGTATCCAGTTCAATATGGAAAGATTAGATTAAGATTTGATTCTAAAATTCTGTTCAGGAGGTTATAAACACCAACAGACACGCTCAGATATGAAATCTTGGCCTATGAGAAAAAAGGAGGAAATACTTAGAACTATTGCAACAATGGGTGTGATAATTTTAGAACATCCTTAAGTCATCCTCACTTTCTGGAATTATATTGAGCAATTGTTTCTGGCAAATAAGTTACTTTACCTCAAATTTCACTTTGAAAGAGCTCTAAAAGTGAAATGTGGAACTCATTCTTCCATGTCACTGATTAGAAGCCCAAAATACATCTGTTCCACATGAACAAATCCAGACTTTGCTTTCACAGAAGAATAGCTATATTTGCAATGACTTTAAATACATTCCTGTTGATTTCATTCATGTGCAGTATAACTTGTAAAGTCAGAAAAAAAAATCCCAACTCTATTAAAATATCCAAGTGTATACATTTTAGGAAAAACATTTTCCTAATACTATACTAATTAATAATAATTATAATTTTACTCCCATAGTGTGAAATCCTAGCTCTAAAAAATAAAAATGAAGTATATCCACTATAATTTTAAACTAAGTGCATAAATATAGAAATTGGGCCAGATTCGAATCTATTTTACAGCAGTGTGGGTTTAGAGTAACTCCTTATGGTTTCAGTGTACTGACTTCACCTCTGCACTGTTACAATCACAATACTCAGTTTGTCTGAAATTAGTTTGCAGAAATTGGGACTCTTGACTAAGTTATCTAGCTCCAATACAAAGATGTGTTTATTAACTCTTGTAATCTGTGAATCTTTATAACGTATTCAATTAACCTTTGTTTTAGGAGTGTATTAAAAAGAAACTTTAGCCAAACTCTGTGGGAGAATTATGTTAAAAAGAAAAAAAAAGTTTAAACATTTCACTACTGATCTATAGGAATTTTGCACTGAGCTCTTGAGAGCAAGGGTAATTTATGTACAAAGATGCCTTAAAATAAGCCTCCATAATTACAAAAATGCAGTGTTTAAATTTATAGTAAAAACCCACACACTGCTGGCAAAACTGTGATTACATCTGGAAAACATTAAGGATGCTATTAAAATAGTCCAGCATAAACTAGAAATGAGACTGAAATTACAGTGTTGCTTACTTTTTACCTGAACAACCATTTTTAGGAAGTACATGTTGAATGTGAAACACTTTCCTATTTGAAATAACATTGAATTTCCTGTAGTTCAACTATAATTGATCATGAGTTTTACACCTAATTTTGTCCTGTTTTTAGAACAGGGACCTGATTTTTTTTTTTTGTAAATGTCCTCCTATAATTTGTTGTTGTTTAAAACATTTCCAGGAGGCTGTGGATTCAGCTGTTGGGAAGGATAATGACTGACTCTCAAATAAGGATATAAAGTGTGATCACATCTCTTAAACACTTATTTTATTAAAAAGAGAGAATGTTTTCAACACTGAAAAATTGCTACTTTTTAATAAAAACAGAAATAGGCAAAATGCCCATTTGTCTTATTTACATAATACATTACAACATTTCTCAATGTATAAAATTATTTACAATATATAAAAAAATCAATCAGTAAAATAGGTTATTTTTTTTTACAAGACATCAAGCCCTGTACTTCTAGTGTAGATCATGGCAGACAAGAATATTATTGCACCAATGAAACAAATAGTCTAACAATCAGAGTGTTTCTCTTAGCCATGCCTTCAACTGAAATCTAATATATCATCGACAGTAACATTCATTTAATCCCATCTAGGGTTGACTTCAGGCAGTTTCCATACAAACATTGTCTTATAAAGCTTATGTATTGGGCAATTACAATCAGAGGTACAGTATTTACAGCTTCTTCTATACAATCTGCATGGAGTCTTGTTGAGTTTACCCTTCACAAAAGCTCTATAAATAAACCATACTCTCTTGAGTGAAGTGGACAGTCACACTGATACAGTCCCTTTAAATTCTCTTCAGGAGATGACAGGCTAAACCTCCTTGAGTCAAATTCTTCCTTCCCATCCATGGCTAGAGCTTTGTTGCCTCTCTAAGTAGTACCAGCTACAGATTTTTGAACGACTCTGCACCTGAGCAGTTAAATAATGTCTGATGTGCAGTACAGAGTCTCTATAGCTACATGTGCCTTTTCATGTGCAGAGCCAGGTGGTCTGACCTAGAGAAAGCCCTGTCACAGAGGTGGCACTGGAAGGGCCGGTGGCCAGTGTGCTTGCGATAGTGACGAGTCAGTTCATCAGAGCGAGCAAACTTCCAGCCGCAGCCTTCCCAGTTACAGTGATAAGGTTTCTCACCTGTTGGGAAAATCAGACAGACCATGACTCAGTGAATTCCTCCCACATAAAGGCAGCTCCCAAACACTAGAAGGGTTGTAAATTCTCTCACTATATCTCAGCATATTCCTAACATTTATTTTAGCATGGCATTTTATACTGGTGCCCAGCACTATAGTATCAAAGTGCCTCCCAGGATAATTAAATTGCAGTAGCAACTCTTCTCCCTTCTCTGGGCAGAGGAAGCTCTCTGCTTGGAGTATGGTTGTGAGTTTTTGGTTTTTTTTTGGGGGGGAGAGTGATTGGAGGGCCATTGTTGCAAGTATCACTCATCGTTATGTTGGAAAAACTTAAGCAAAAACACATGCAGATAGTGCCTAGCCACGACAGGGTTATTAACCTCTCAGACTGTGGCTGGGCATGCATGCATGTAGTTTACAGACTCTATAGCATTAATGAACTTCTCACAAATTCAGGTTACAGTCTGCTCTTAGAACTAATTCTGTGGCGTGGGGTTTCTTAGCATTTGTACATGGCAAACCGCGTGTTTGCCCCATATAGCCAAGCATTGCGCTGTATTTACCTGTGTGTGTTCTAAGGTGGGCCTTCAAGTGGGAACTCTTGGTATAGGTTTTCCCACAGCCTGCATAGGTGCATGTGTGTGTGGCTGTCCTCTTCCTGGGCCAGGATCGTCGCCCTCTTTTGGGCTTGGAATCCATCAGCTCCAAGGGAGAGGAAGGAGGAGTTAGTATGCCTCTTGGAGCTGAGGGTTGCAAGGGCAGGCTGTCCTCAAACAAGCCAAACTGAGAGGCACTCTGGTACTGGAAGTGGGTCTGGTGATGGTGGAAGCCTGTGGCAGGGTGATAGCTTTGTTGGAATGACATTGACGAGGGGCAGATCATCTGTGTTTGGCAGTCAGTCACCATGAGGTCATCAGGGCTCAGAGGGGGTGTCTCTGTGCCAGGGATCTGGGGTGAGCTGGCCATCCTGGGCTGCTCGTAGGCCATCATGCAGGTTGCATTGCCTTCTTGCTTGATCTTAGGGCATGTCTGAGGAACAAGGCCCATGACAGGCCCATAACTGTCCATGTCAGGTTCTGGCTTAATGTTGTCCACAAAGTGTGGGCTCCCAAAGCTGGATGTCACAAAGAATCGTCCCTGGACATGACTGGGGAGGCAGAAGTTTGAGTCCATTTCAGATCTGATCATCTCTGACATGAGGCTGGAGTTATAAGGAGGTGGATTGCTCTGTCCCAGGGAACTGTAGCATCCAGAAGATGGATTTGTCTGGTAAAAGCTGCTAGGCTCTGTCTGTGCTGAGGGATAGTCCCCACTAGGTGAGTTCTGGCTGAAGTTGTCATTGCCCATGGAAAGGATAAAATCCAAAACGTTGTTGAGATCTTCATCCTCTTTGCGAGGGGAGAGGCTGGCCAGTCCTGGCCTCAGTTCTGGCATGGTGCAGCTGTTGGCAGGGGCCTTGTCCTCCTGGTCACATTTCCATCTCTGAGAAAGCAAAGCAGAGAATATTAGAGCTCAGGGGAGAGGATCCAGGAATCTCTGCTAATGGACAGGGTTAACCCATCTGCTCCAGGGCTAGCGTTTGCTCTCAATCAACGTTACTCAAAATGCTATAATGCCCCAGCACTGCATGGGGCATTCCCCCTGCAGATACTCCCCTCCCCCCCAGCACTGCACATACATGCCGACACTCCACAGCATTTCCCACCCAAGCCTTTGCAGGAGTCAGGTCATTAATATCCAGCTGTCCCTTTGCAGGAGCAGTGGGTAGCTGCATCCCTCTGGACCTCCCCGGCCAGAGGAGTTTGGGGCTGGGGAAAAAGGACGTCTGGCACGTCAGGACGCGGGCCCCCGGGCGCTTCGCGGACACTCACTTCGTGGAAAGTTTTCTCCCTGCAGGGGCTGGCGAAGGTGGCGAACGAGGGCAGGGTCGTGTCGCTCAGCGCCATAGTGCGTCCCGGCTCGGCTGCTCCGGGGGTGATGGCTGAAGGGGCTGCGAGCTGGCGGCTCCCGGGCCCTCCCTGCCTTATAGTCCGGGCCGCCAGAGCCCTCAAGCCAATTGCAGGGAGCGGAGGAAACGCGTCCCGGACGGGGCGGGAGGGAACAAGCCAGGCGCAGCCTAAATTTAGCCCCGCTATAAAAGGAGGCAGCGGCGGCAGCTGCAGCTCTAGCCTGAGCTGGGCGGAGCGGCCGGCTCCCGGCCTCGGCCCCTGCGTCCCCCGCCTGGGCTGCTGCTGATCCGCCCCGGGGGCCCTAGGGTGCCAGTGAAATGGACTCCGAGTTTCCCCAATACAGCTCCCCTCTCTGCACCGGGGCCAGGAGGAGCCCCCCCCGGGGCGGGGGTTCAGGGCTTCCCGCGCGGCAGGAGCTGGGGGGGGGTGTTCGGGGTTTCGCGTAGGGCAGGAGCGGGGGGAGGGTTCGGGGTTTCCCCCGGGGCAGGAGCCGGGGGGTTCGGGGTTTCCCCCGGGGCAGGAGCCGGGGGGGGGTTCGGGCCTTTCCGCGGGGCAGAAGTGGGGGGGGTTCAGGGTTTCACGTGGGGCAGAAGCGGGAGGGGGGGGTCAGGGCTTCCCGCGGGGCAGGAGCGCGGTGGCCAGCAATGTCCTTTCTTTACCGCTAACGGCGCAATCGTGTCTAGTTTCTGAGTTTCTTATTTCTCAGCCGGGCTGCGGCCTGGGACGAGGGACAAGCCCTGCTTGGGTGTAAACCGTCCCCAGCCAGGGGGGCCTCCCTCCGGGGGAAAAGCTCAGGCACTTCCCAGGGCTGGGAACCCTCCCCGGCCCCATAAGTCCCTGAGCTCCAAGCTGCAGCAGCTACGTGTCCATCCCCGCTGGGGTAAAGCAGGGGGCTCCCCGCAGCTATTGGCCTGTCTTGTTTGAAAGAAGCCTGCAGTTTACTGGGCACCCAAGCCGGGCTTTGCCAACAGCCATGCATGGTAGCCCCCACCTTGCTATCACTGCTTGCTGCTGTTTAATCTGCACCAAAGGAGGTTTAGGTAAATTAGGAAAAACTTTTTAGCAATCAGGATAGCTAGGTGCTGCAGTAGGTTATCAAAGGAGTTGTGGAATCTTAATGGGAGGTTTTTGAGAACAGGTTGGACAAAGATCTGTCAGGGATGGTCTAGGTATACTTGGCCTTGACTCAGCATGGGGTAGATGACCTCTGGAGCTCCCATCCAGCCCTGCATATCTATGAGTGCTGCTCTTGGAGCTGGCCCTCAGCCTCCAAACATAAGGTATGTGTTCCAGGCCACATCTATGACTCTACTCATGCCCTAGTTTTCCGTGTGTTTGGCAGTACGCTTGACACAGCTATGTAAGAGAAGAATCATACCGTAGGATTTCAGCTGGAACGTTGCCTTTGTGAGATTTTGCTCTGAAATTGTCTAAAAATTAACAATGTAATTAATTATTATTGTTTGTTACTTTTATTGCAATAATGTATAGAGGTCTCAGTCAGGACTGAGGACCACTGTACTTGGTGCTGTATGAACACTTGGTCCTGGTTCAAAAGAACTCACAGTTTAGACCATCGATTTGCAAAGGGTGGATGAAGATGGAGGGTGGGGAGGGAAACCCAATATATACACAATTGATGTATACAATTTTTAGGCACATCTGCACCATGGGGTCTACAGTGGCATAGCTACAGCACCATTGCTATCCAGCATAAACCCATAGTGTAGATTCAGCCTAGATCAATTGAAGGGTTTTGTTTTGTTTTGTTTTTTTGGGGGGGGAGGAGGCTCTGTTGCTGTAGGTAAACTACCTTCCCGAGTAATGGTAGCTAGGTTGACAAAACTATTCTCCAATTGATATAGCTGTATCTCCACCGGGGGTTAGGTTACCATAGCTACATCGCTGAGGGGTATGGATTTTTCGCTTAAATTTTAAGTGTTGACCAGGCCTCAATGTACAAATATATATCTCCTCAACTCAGAGCTGAACAGTCATGTATTGGCAGTTTATTGTGGACATCACAGGAGAGCTGGGACTTGAGAGGGGACATGAAGGAGGAGACGGTAGTGGCCTTATATCCATCTCAGGGAGGGCACTGCTTGGAAGGAGCAGAGATGTTTGTGTGAAGCTAGCGAAGGGTCAATCAGAGCAACTGAGTAGAGTATGTGGGGTGGTTTAGTAAATACAGGGGTGCATAGAGGAGACAGAGCTGTGAAAGGCTTTTGAGTGTGAGGACATGAAGCTTGATCTTAATATGGAGAAAAAGAAGGAGGCAGTGGAGCGATTAAAAGAGGAGGGTGATGTGGTCAGAACTACACATGAGAAAAGCCTAATTAACAAACGAGTAAAAAACATGAGAAATTGCTGGAACATTATCTATACTAGGAATACCATCAGTGCCACCACCCATCCAGATGAACAAAAAGCAGTGGGGATTTATTTTGTGCATACTGTCTCTGCAAGGAAAAGAGATAGAGACTTCCTTTACCTTACTGGAATCTCAGGTCTCCATCTGTTCTTCACTATGCTGTACAAAGATTGCCAAAGCCTAGTGACAATATGAAATAAAATAATCCTAGTAACTTCAGTAGTTTGACAGACATCACATAAATTTTGGTCTTCACCTTGGCATCCTGATCTGATGCCAGTTTGGGTAAGCTACCTCCCAGTCACCTTTAACTAACACTCCTCAGACTCATGCTGAGGGTCGCTGCTGCTTGTCAGTCATCCAAGAACAGGGATCCATGTGGCCAATTCTCAAAGGAGAAGAATGGTGATTTACCCCAGTAACTGTGGTTCTCTGAGATGATGCCTACAGACAGATTCACGCTTCCTGCCCACATTCCCCCTTCTTTGCAATCTAAAGGGATTCCTGAATTAGTGGGAAAAAATTAATGGTGTCTGGGGACAACTCCCCCTTTTATACCCTGAGATCCCTGTAAGAGATGGGGAGCAAGGTAGACTGGCCTCAGGATTCTGAGTTTGTTTGCTGGGGGCTTTCATCTCAGAAGTGTGGGTCCATGTAGGCATCTGTCTCAGGGAAACACAATAACTGTGGTAATTAACTGATGTTTTTAAATAGCTACAAGTTCTTAAAAAAAACAAAATATTGGTTGAATAATTTATATCTTTACATTTTAATTTAAAAGTTTACAAAATGGCCAGGAGGAGCAGTCAATCTCCTGTGAATGGACTAGAATCAATGCACTTGAATGCATGGTAACAAAGTACACAAAGATGTATGACTCACTGCAATGTAATGTCACACTGTGTAATTTTTAAATGCAAACTCTTTTCCTCTAATAAAATATTTGTAAGTGCACACTATGTATATATGGTGATATGAGTCAGCCAAGAAAGTGTCTTCTGTTGAATTCTGAATGAATGCGTATGTTCCCTGGATAACATGCCAAGTGTCTGTGTCAGTTTATATTCTTGTGATTTCAGCAACTGCTACAAAAATATTTTGTTTCTAGGGTAGACAACTGTAAGTGTAAGTTTAACTACAAAGTTCTAGTCAGATTCTGTTTTCCATTATGTGCTGGAAGCACATATGAATATGCAACTCCATAGTCACTATGTGTCACCTAAAGTATATTGTGTTTTATTCTTTGAATAAAAGAAACATTAAGTGGATGCTGAAGATGAAAGCCAAGTACATGAAATAATCAGCTCTCCGCCTCTAGTTTCTTTGTCCTCAGTAGAGCCATTAAGCTAAAAAATTTCAGTATATTGAACTCCATGAGTTGAACGTGAAGAGAGTTACTAACATTGTGAGTCATTAGTTACATGCGACTAGGGTGATCAGATGTCCCAATTTTATTGGGATAGCCCCAATTTTTGGGTCTTTTTCTTATATTGGTACCTATTACCCCCCACCCCGTCCCGATTTTTCACACTTGCTGTCTGGTCACCCTATGTGCGACTCTTGTAACAGTTTGCCACAATCTTCCTCTGGCTTCATTATCATTGTGTTGAAACTGCTTCGTTTGTCACCCTATGGAAGTCTTTTTAAAAAATATCCAAAATCAGATTACACTGATTTAATTTACACCAGTGTAATTTTGGAATAATGCCACTGAAGCCAGTGGAGTTACACTAATGCGTAAAAAGCAGGGTATCTGAAATTAGAAGGAAATTATTGCAAAGTGTATTCTTTAATCTGATGTGAGTAGAATGCAAATGGGTGAGATTTGGGAGGCCTTCAGCTAGAATAGGACACAAGATACTCTAGTTTGAAAACTGCATATTATGCTGGCAAGGTTGATTTTCTGTAATTTATTACTGATCTCTGTTGGTCTTTTTATATCAAAGGGAACCTATAACCAACTTTTTAATAGACTGTAATCAGGATCCTAAACTTTAATGAATGGGTCAGACCTACTACTATATAAAGGGAATGCATCAATACAGAAAGGCTGCAATTGGATCTGTAGGTGATTGTATCTGGGTCAGCAGCAGGACATGTCTTGTCTATCAAACATTCTGTGTCAGCCCAGAATTTAAACAGGAGCGCTCCTTTCTCACTGGACAGTTCATAGATAGCCTCAGCCTGATGTTCCATGAACTGATATTGGTGTGAGATCAGAATCCAGGCCCATTACCTTTGCATACTATTATTTGGCTCAAAACTACAGCACCAGCAGTATATCTGGACTGTTCACATGTTGTGTAAGCAGGAAAGACGTATATTAATGTATCTTTTCCTCAACTATATACCAAACAGTTGTAGATTAATTAATTTGTATTCATAATTTTTTTTTAAATTTAGCTTTGACTTAGACTCTGGAATTAGTGCCTGTGGAAGGTGCGAGACTAGCCATGCTAAGACTAAAGTATGTTCTCTATCCTGGTAAATCTCAGGTAATGACTGTGTAAACTTACCTCCCAGTGTGTCTCAAGCATGTCCCAGAGGGACACCTCTTCTCCCTTGGGCCAAATTAATCCCCAATGTAATTCCATTGATTTCAATGGAGTAACATCAGATGCGTTTGACCTTTCATTTGCATTCAGACCTTGCTAAAACAGCCAACAAGGCTGATGTTTTTTCTTTATGGTCTTTTTGGGCATTGTATATCATAGAATCATAGAATATCAGGGTTGGAAGGGACCCCAGAAGGTCATCTAGTCCAACCCCCTGCTCAAAGCAGGACCAAGTCCCAGTTAAATCATCCTAGCCAGGGCTTTGTCAAGCCTGACCTTAAAAACCTCTAAGGAAGGAGATTCTACCACCTCCCTAGGTAACGCATTCCAGTGTTTCACCACCCTCTTAGTGAAAAAGTTTTTCCTAATATCCAATCTAAACCTCCCCCATTGCAACTTGAGACCATTACTCCTCGTTCTGTCATCTGCTACCATTGAGAACAGTCTAGAGCCATCCTCTTTGAAACCCCCTTTCAGGTAGTTGAAAGCAGCTATCAAATCCCCCCTCATTCTTCTCTTCTGCAGACTAAACAATCCCAGCTCCCTCAGCCTCTCCTCATAAGTCATGTGCTCTAGACCCCTAATCATTTTTGTTGCCCTTCGCTGTACTCTTTCCAATTTATCCACATCCTTCTTGTAGTGTGGGGCCCAAAACTGGACACAGTACTCCAGATGAGGCCTCACCAGTGTCGAATAGAGGGGAACGATCACGTCCCTCGATCTGCTCGCTATGCCCCTACTTATACATCCCAAAATGCCATTGGCCTTCTTGGCAACAAGGGCACACTGCTGACTCATATCCAGCTTCTCGTCCACTGTCACCCCTAGGTCCTTTTCCGCAGAACTGCTGCCGAGCCATTCGGTCCCTAGTCTGTAGCGGTGCATTGGATTCTTCCATCCTAAGTGCAGGACCCTGCACTTATCCTTATTGAACCTCATTAGATTTCTTTTGGCCCAATCTTCCAATTTGTCTAGGTCCTTCTGTATCCTATCCCTCCCCTCCAGCGTATCTACCACTCCTCCCAGTTTAGTATCATCCGCAAATTTGCTGAGAGTGCAATCCACACCATCCTCCAGATCATTTATGAAGATATTGAACAAAACGGGCCCCAGGACCGACCCCTGGGGCACTCCACTTGACACTGGCTGCCAACTAGACATGGAGCCATTGATCACTACCCGTTGAGCCCGACAATCTAGCCAGCTTTCTACCCACCTTATAGTGCATTCATCCAGCCCATACTTCCTTAACTTGCTGACAAGAATGCTGTGGGAGACCGTGTCAAAAGCTTTGCTAAAGTCAAGAAACAATACATCCACTGCTTTCCCTTCATCCACAGAACCAGTAATCTCATCATAAAAGGCGATTAGATTAGTCAGGCATGACCTTCCCTTGGTGAATCCATGCTGACTGTTCCTGATCACTTTCCTCTCCTCTAAGTGCTTCAGGATTGATTCTTTGAGGACCTGCTCCATGATTTTTCCAGGGACTGAGGTGAGGCTGACCGGCCTGTAGTTCCCAGGATCCTCCTTCTTCCCTTTTTTAAAGATGGGCACTACATTAGCCTTTTTCCAGTCATCCGGGACTTCCCCCGTTCGCCACGAGTTTTCAAAGATAATGGCCAAGGGCTCTGCAATCACAGCCGCCAATTCCCTCAGCACTCTCGGATGCAATTCGTCCGGCCCCATGGACTTGTGCACGTCCAGCTTTTCTAAATAGTCCCTAACCACCTCTATCTCTACAGAGGGCTGGCCATCTCTTCCCCATTTTGTGATGCCCAGCACAGCAGTCTGGGAGCTGACCTTGTTAGTGAAAACAGAGGCAAAAAAAGCATTGAGTACATTAGCTTTTTCCACATCCTCTGTCACTAGCTTGCCTCCCTCATTCAGTAAGGGGCCCACACTTTCCTTGGCTTTCTTCTTGTTGCCAACATACCTGAAGAAACCCTTCTTGTTACTCTTGACATCTCTTGCTAGCTGCAGCTCCAGGTGCGATTTGGCCCTCCTGATATCTTTCCTACATGCCCGAGCAATATTTTTATACTCTTCCCTGGTCATATGTCCAACCTTCCACTTCTTGTAAGCTTCTTTTTTATGTTTAAGATCCGCTAGGATTTCACCATTAAGCCAAGCTGGTCGCCTGCCATATTTACTATTCTTTCGACTCATCGGGATGGTTTGTCCCTGTAACCTCAACAGGGATTCCTTGAAATACAGCCAGCTCTCCTGGACTCCCTTCCCTTTCATGTTAGTCCCCCAGGGGATCCTGGCCATCTGTTCCCTGAGGGAGTCAAAGTCTGCTTTCCTGAAGTCCAGGGTCCGTATCCTGCTGCTTACCTTTCTTCCCTGCGTCAGGATCCTGAACTCAACCAACTCATGGTCACTGCCTCCCAGATTCCCATCCACTTTTGCTTCCCCCACTAATTCTACCCGGTTTGTGAGCAGCAGGTCAAGAAAAGCGCTCCCCCTAGTTGGCTCCCCTAGCACTTGCACCAGGAAATTGTCCCCTACGCTTTCCAAAAACTTCCTGGATTGTCTATGCACTGCTGTATTGCTCTCCCAGCAGATATCAGGAAAATTAAAGTCACCCATGAGAATCAGGGCATGCGATCTAGTAGCTTCCGTGAGTTGCCGGAAGAAAGCCTCATCCACCTCATCCCCCTGGTCCGGTGGTCTATAGCAGACTCCCACCATGACATCACTCTTGTTGCACACACTTCTAAACTTAATCCAGAGACACTCAGGTTTTTCCACAGTTTCGTACCGGAGCTCTGAGCAGTCATACTGCTCCCTTACATACAGTGCTACTCCCCCACCTTTTCTGCCCTGCCTGTCCTTCCTGAACAGTTTATAACCATGTACTCCAGTCATGTGAGTTATCCCACCAAGTCTCTGTTATTCCAATCACGTCATAATTCCTTGACATCACCAGGACCTCCAGTTCTCCCTGCTTGTTTCCAAGGCTTTGTGCATTTGTATATAAGCACTTGAGATAACCTGTTGATCGCCCCTCATTCCCAGTATGAGGCAGGAGCCCTCCCCTCACAGACATTCCTGCCTGTGCTTCCTCCCGGTATCCCGCTTTCCCACTTACCTCAGGGCTTTGGTCTCCTTCCCCCGGTGAACCTAGTTTAAAGCCCTCCTCACTAGGTTAGCCAGCCTGCTGGCAAAGATGTTCTTCCCTCTCTTCGTAAGATGGAGCCCGTCTCTGCCCAGCACTCCTCCTTCATGGAACACCATCCCATGGTCAAAGAATCCAAAGCCTTCTCTCCGACACCACTTGCGTAGCCATTCGTTGACCTCCACGATTCGACGGTCCCTACCCAGGCCTTTTCCTTCCACGGGGAGGATGGACGAGAACACCACTTGCGCCTCCAACTCCTTTATCCTTCTTCTTATCAATATGTTGATACATATTATGTAGGTATGTTGACATGGTGCTCAGATGCTATCATGAAAGGTGTTCAGATGCCACATTATGTGTGCAGTATAAATAGATAACTATTGTTATTTTGCCTCGCATGACAGTTTCTCAACTCAGTGTTTCCACCTCTGTCAAGTGCCATGTTTCCTCCTTCATTGTAGTTTGCTTCTATGAGAGTGGCATCTGTTGGTCTTCTATTTTCCATCTTCCCTAAGTCAAGGACTTATATAAGGGTACTTTTTTGACATTTGTACAACATGCCAATATCATTTCAGCTTTCTTCCTCAAATCACTTTCCCTGCCGTCTGTTGGCCAGTTCTTTTAACATATCAACATTAGTTATTTTATCCCACTAGTTGACACCAAGTATTTTCTCCAAGCATGTCTGATGGAGTGCATTAGGTTTCCTGTTGTTGGCTTATAACATTTGCCAAGTTTCAGAAGCATATACCAGTATGTATATCACCGTGTAACTTTATCTCGGTTCTTGTGTGAATCTCCTGACTTTTCCAAATATTTGCCAGTCTCGAAAAAACTTCACTTGCCTTCCCAATTCTTGCTTTCACTACTTATGAAGTTGTCCATCACCACTGATTGTGCTTTCCAGATATAACATATGTACCATCATTGCTGACTCCTCTTTCAATTATCATGACTTTAGTTTTCTTTTGGCTGATTCTTAATCCTACTTTGGCAGCCTCATGTTTGACACTGATCGTGGTTGTTTTCCTGGCATCATCATCTGTGTCCAATGTGATCTGAGAAGTCAAGATCTCGAAAATTTCCTCTACTTCACATAACTCCTGTATCTTCCTTTGATGTTGCTCTTTGCATCACATAATCTATCACAATGCAGAGAAGGAGTGATAACATGCAACTCTGCCACGCTCCAGTGATGATATCAAGCCAATTGGTCTCTCCTCTTTCTGTCCTTACACAGCATTTGAACCTTCATACAGCACCTTGACCAGTGACACTTTCTTTCTAGGATGGCCATTTTGTCACAAAATCTTTCATAGCGACTCTCTATGAATGCAATCAAAAGCTTTGGTGAAATCTATGAAATTCAAGACTAATTTTCTCTGGTAAGCAAACTCTTTCTCAATCAGTTGTAAAGATGTGATCCACACGTGATCTTTTAGTCTAAAACCTGCTTGCTCATTGTGCAATTTTTCATCTGTGACCAGTTTGATTCTGTTCAATAGTATATTGCAGAACACTTTTACAGATACTGAAAGTAATGTTTCTCAACAGTGATCTCACATCAGTTGGTTGCCTTTCTTTGGTAGTTTACAGATCACACCTTTCTTCCAATCCATTGGGCAGAGTTCTTTCTCCCAAATGATATTGCAAAGTTTATGTATTTCATGTATTACCATATCCTCCCAACCTTGAAGCATTTCAGCAGTGAGTTTATCTTGACAAGGCACTTTGTCATTTTTTAGCTGCTTAATTGTATTTTCTGTTTCTGCTTTGACATTTTTAAAAGTGAAATGTTTAATTCTTCACCCTCTTCAGATCCATTGGTAGGAATTGTTGGCTCTGGTTGGCTGAGAACTCAATTAAGATGTACTATCATCTTTGCTTTTGTTCTGTTTCCATTGTTACCATCTTCCACTTTTTCCTTTGGTGATACCACTGTGAATCTGGAACTGTGCTGATCATTGTTTACACACTTGAAGCAGTTTCTTAGTCACATCTCACTAATTCAGCTTATCTTGCTTTTTATTATCATGCCATTCTCTTTTATGGGTCTGACAATTTCTTTATTTCATTATCTTTCTCTACAGACTCTGGTTGCTATCTAGGTAGCTAACTCGATATTTAACATTTTTAAAATAAAATGTGAAAAAACACAGGGGCCATGTTGTGCCAATTCATAGATTTTTTTTTTTTTTTTTAAGGCCAGAAGGGACCATTGCGATCATCTAGCTTGACCTCTTGCATAACACAGGCCATAAATCTTTGATTGATTAATTTCAGTGTCAAGTCCAATAGCTGCCACTGGACTGAGCATGTCTTTTAGAAAAGCCTTCAATCTTGAGTAAAAGATTTACAGTGATGGAAAGTCCAACACAACCCTTCATAAACTGTTCCCATAGTTAATTACCCTCACTGTTAAAAATTTGCACCTTATTTCTAGTATGAATTTTTCTAACTTCAGCTTCCAGACATTGGATCTTGTTATACATTTATCTGCTAGGTTAAAGAGCCCTCTGTTATGAGATCTCTGTTCCCGGTGTAGGCACTTATAGACTATGATCAAATCACTCCTTAAGCTTTTCTTTGACAAACTAAAATAGATTGAGCTCCATGAGTCATTCACTATAAATGACTTTAAAATCTTTAATCATTCTTGTAGGTTTTTTCTGAATCCTCTCCAATTTTTCAACATCTTTCTTGAAGTGTGGATACCAGAACTGAACACAGTATTCCAGTAGCAGTTGGACCAGTGCCAAATACAGAGGTAAAATAATCTCTTTACTGCTACTTGGTATTCTCCTGTTTTATACATCCAAGGAATGCATTAGCCCTTTTAGACACAGCAACACATTGGGAGCTCATGTTCTGCTGATTATCCATCATGACCCCAAATCTTTTTCAGAGTCACCGATTCCCAGGATGGAGTTCCCTATCTTGTAAGTATGGCCTATATTCTTTGTTCCTAGATTCATAACCTTATATTTGGCCATATTGTTTGTGCCAGTTTACCAAATGATTCGGATCCCTCTATATCAGTGACCTGTCCTCTTCATTAATGATCACTCTCCCAATCTCTGTGTCATCTGCAAACTTTATCAGTAATGATTTTATGTTTTATTCCAAGTCATATATAAAAATGTTACAAAGTGAAAAGCCATGAACTGATCTCTCTGGGATACCACTAGAAACACATGCCTGCTGAATTATGTTTCCTTGTTTACAATTATATTTTGAGACCTATCAGTTAGCCAGTTTTTAATTCAGCTATATGCCATGTTGATTTTGTATCATTCTAGTTTCTTAACCATATGTGGTACCAAGTCAAATGCCTTACAGAAGTCTGAGTAAATTACATCAACATGATTACCTTTATCAACCAAATCTGTAAAATTAATTAAAAAATCCAATTTAATTTCACAAAATCTATTTTCCTTAAACCCATGTTGATTGGCACTAATCATATTACTCCCTTTAATTCTTTATTAACTGAGTCCTGTATCAGCTGTTCCATTGTTTTTCCCAGGTTTGATGGTCAGCTGACAGATATATAATTACCTGGCTCATCCTGTTTACCTCTTTAAATTCTGGAACAACACAAATTTTCTTCCACTCCTCTGGAACTCTTCCCCAATGTTCCAAGACTTACCGAAAATCAGCAGTAATGGTCCAGAGAGTACCTCGGCCAGGTTGTGTAAAACTCTTGAATGCAAGTTATCCAGACTAGCTGATTTAAAAATGTCCAATTTTAGTAGCTGCTGTTTAACATCCTCTTTAGTTACTGTTGAAATGGAATGTGTTTTATCAGTGGCATCAGAATTGTATGGTATGAATACATCATCTGGCTTTTTCCTAAAATACAGAACAGAAATATTTATTGAACACTTTTTCCTTTTCTGCAATATTATTAACAGTGCTACCTTTTCCATCATTTCTGATGGTGGTTTTTGTACTGTCCATGGAGACCACTGCTAACTCATTTCACAAAGGCTCACAAACATCTACCAGATAGTGGTGGTTACAGACCCAGGCAGGTGACTTCTGTTGATCTAGAAGAAAATGGGAATAGGCTACATTTCCACAAATAGTTCTACCTGTAAAAACAGTATTAAGTTGCCCAGAAATAAGTATGAAAAATGTGATCTGGCTGTTAAAGTAGTCATGAGGAAATTAAATCCTTCATGATGGAAGTTTGAATGAAGGGAAATTAGTTTGTATTTTAAATCTGCATTTGATACATTCAGAATTAACATTTTCTACAGTAACTGATTTCTTATTATTTTGGTTTGGGAGAGTAAGCAGCTATGGATGCAATCTTTAATGTATTTCAAACCAGTCTGTCCATAAAGCTATTTAGGGAGCTTTCAGCCCAAAAATACTTATGCCAGTTTATTAGTTACCTGCTTTGCTTAGATATACAGTTTGTTTCCTGTCATCATTCACCAGCAAATATTTTGAATTCGCATGAGGCTATGTAGCCTGCATTTCACGTTTAGCTGTCAATTAAGGATTAAGAACCCAATTCTGCCTGTTATTTAATTTTTTTAATCTTATAGAAAAATGGGTGAATCACAGCTTCAAAAATTCTGCAGAGTATCTAAACTCAAATACTACAAAATGGGTACTTCTGCTGTGAAACCACTGAAACGATCAGAGGAACAGATCACAATTAGTGACTTT
Organism: Dermochelys coriacea; assembly: GCF_009764565.3. NCBI lineage: Eukaryota > Metazoa > Chordata > Testudines > Dermochelyidae > Dermochelys > Dermochelys coriacea. The sequence continues at coordinate 16,329,054 of NC_050092.1, forward strand.
CAAACCTAGCCGAATACTCCTTTTTGAAATCTGCAATTTGTTAAACATTCAAATGTACAGTGAAGAGTTTGCACCTCATGGGGTTGATAGTAGAGTGGGGCAGAAAGTGCATGTATCATTTAATTTAAAAAGATAACTTATTCTTTATAAAGATGTATATTACGGTAGCATCCATCCAGATCGGGGCTTCATTAGGCTGGGCACTGCTCAAAGGCAGATAGAGAGATAATCCCTAACCTGGAAGTTGTATCTGAATTAATGTGATTTTAAAAGAGACACCCCACCCAAAGTGCTGCTATTTGTAAGCATGCCTGGTATCCAATTTGAGGGAGGGAATCAAATGTTCAGTGCGGCAAGAGGGGCTTATGGTGGGTCATATCGCTAGGTGGAGGAATTGGATGCCTGACAGAGCCACCAAGGAGGATATGACTCGACATGTTTATATGGCACAATGAGTCTCTCTGAAAGTTATGATTCCTAAAGTGAGCTCTGAGTTAAGCAATTCCATTACTCTGGAGAGATGTTAGAGACTTTGGGGAAAAAACATCAGATCTACAAATGTCAGAATTATTGGAATTTCCACAGGAAATGAACCCATTCAATCCCTGTTACATTAATGAGCAGATGCTGCCCAAACTTTCATGTTTACAGATTATGTTTATCTGAATTGTGAGAAAAGTTACAGAATACCTGTGAGAAGACAATGTGAGAAGGAAAGTGACTGTGTCTTTTGTGGCCATTTGGGGCAATAAATAATGCTGAACCGGTATAAAAACTAATGTTTATTTTCCCTGATATCAGCCATGCAACCCAAAGAATAAGGTGTAAACTGTGGTGTATTGAGGACTGAAAGTGTAAACCAGTCTAGTGTAGCACTTAACAATTAAAAACAAAACCATCTCTACAGCCCCAGTGTTTTCCTTAAGGGTTTCCCATCTAATTACAGACTAGACCCAAGCCTACTTAGCTTGTGAGATTTGGTACAGCCAAAGCTCTCATAGAAGCATTGCTGGTTATTTTAGTAGACCATTTTGTCAGCATGAAGTTAAAGATTTCAGACTTTGCGGTGGGGACGACCTAGCCAAAACTGGAAATAGGAGGTGAAGATGCTTCTTAACTAATGTCCAAAAGTCTTGCTAGTTTCACATTTTTAGCTAAATAGATAGATGTAAGTGTATTATCAAATTATACAGAGATGGAGTTCATGAGGGAAAACTTATATGGAGCGATAAATATATGTTCTCATTTAGGAAATATCATCTTTGTACAGCACCTGTATTATTTATTAGTCATATGTCCCGCATATCTGGAGCTGAGTAATGGGAAATATTGAAGAAAGAGTTTCACTAACTGTGACATTGTTAATTGGCACAACCTGCTGCTGCCTGGAATGACTTTCTCCATTTGAATACATGGAAGTATGAATCAGAGTCTGGTGAATTAACCAGGGAGAGGAAGACAGGAATCTTTACGTTGTAGATTATACTTTACATACAGAGTAGCTGATCTCATTTGTCTTCCTTGAACCTGAAGTTCTGTTCAGACTTAGATAATTAAAGCATCCAAAAACTGCACAGATTTCTCCAATAATACAAATAATTACAGTACTACATAAATTTCTGAAAGTGTAGTAGCATATTTAGGGACAGACTTCTTTCAGGTCACTGGTCTCCATTTTTGCGAGTGTCATTTTGTTCCAATTATTTGTGCCTCTATTTTAGAGCACTTGCATATATAAATTTCTGGTAAATTTTGGGATGAAAAATGCCACTTAGTAATTTGTAGAAAGTATTGTCCATTCAGGAACAGAACTCTCAACTTCCTTTCTTTACATATCCCTGAAAATGTACTCCAAAGTATCCATGACAAATATTCACAAGAAGCACCAAACCTACTTCTGTTGATGAACTTTGGTACTCAGTACCCTTCTAAAGTTCAGTACAATCCTTGTCAGCCAAAATTATGGATTTATGATACTAGAGTATATCCAGGTACTACTGTAAATAAATACCAGTTCTCCTAGACAATTCTTTCAAAATCTCTTTAAATATTGCATCCATTTTAAATAATTAATTTTAAAGGGGCAGTCTGATGTAATGTAACTTTTAAAATCACGTGGATAACTTTTTATATTTACCACCATGATGAGTGCCAAATAAATGCTTGTAATAATAAAAACTAATGTTATGAGTCTGGAATGGCTGTTTTTGCCAGTTATGGCATCATGTGAGTTACAAAGGATGTTTTCAGACCAGAGCTCGCTGGAAGGCAGCAGGTTTGTATCAAGTTACTGTAGAGCAAAGAGAAAAGAAGTACTTGTGGCACCTTAGAGACTAACAAATTTATTTGAGCATAAGCAGCTCACGAAAGCTTATGCTCTAATAAATTTGTTAGTCTCTAAGGTGCCACAAGTACTCCTTTTCTTTTTGCGAATACAGACTAACACGGCTGCTACTCTGAAACCAATGTTAGCTGTGATGGTCTAGCACTCAGAGGGTTTGTGTCCGCTTTCAGAGGGGACAGAGAGCTTGTGTGATTCAGTCTATTCTTCTCTTTTGTGAATTTCAGATCACAGAAAAACAATACAGTCACTGTCCCATATGGGTTTTTTAATTTCTATGCAAATTTTGGGGTTTAAGAGTTCTACACACAGCCTTATCCTATCCATACATGCAAAGGTTTTGAAACAAAAGCTAGGATGCAGCTTTTTGGCAACATGTAAACTATTAAATGCTTGATACTCTGAATTCTTGGGATTCACTTCTCCATAGGATTGTTTTCTGTCTCCATTTGCTTAAAAACCACCTGCTCTGTGTAGATGTCAAAGTGTCTCACTCGCATGAAATCAGCATGAAGCAGCCAGCCAAGAGGCCGCGGCGTGTATGAGTGAGAGAGGGGATTCTCTGCAGCCTTTATATACCAGAGTTATTTTTAACCACAGCCTCCATGCTTATTACAGTGTTTCCTCTCTCAGACGCTCAGGAAGCCCACTTGGCTCTGTTTCCTGCTAACATGCGGCCCTGGCTCACAAAATCGCTGAGAACAACAGGCCTGAGACTGCTCGGCTCCATTAAAAAAACTGGCAACTTTTCAAGCCCTGACAGAAAACCTTTGAAAGCTCTGGATTCCCTCCAGCTAACGTATGAGGCTCCTAGATCAGTGACAAATTAAACTGAAACAACACAAAATGCTCCTATGTAAATAGCCCTTTTTCTGCATTTACCTTTTTAATAGTTTAAAACGTTATTTATAGCTATTTCACTGGATGGAAAAATATTTTGATACTTTACAAAGATGGGTTTCAGGGAAAAGTTTTTTCTTCTAGTTTTCTTGTGACATTCTTCTTAGAATGCAACAGCAACTTTTGCCTTCACTGAAAACCAAATCTGATGACCATTGGGAGCTCTTCAGTGATAGGCCTGTGCTTTGCTCTGTGTTTGTATAGCACTGAGCAGAATGGTTGGAGCCTCAGGGTACTACCATAGTATAAGTATTAAATGACAGTAATAATGACCATAACTGGGCTCAGAGCTTCTGATGTCCCAAGTTAAGTCAGGGCAGAGATGGGGTGGTTGTATTTAATGGCTTCCTCAGCCCATTAATTTTACAATCAGCAGTAATTCTTTTCATTTATTTTTTTCTTGTTGACATGTTTTTACTTGCATCCAAAGGAGAATCGTGTTTCCAAAAAATAAAAAAGTGAATTAAAGACTCAGAATAGGCATGACCTTAAAGAGTATACAAATGCTGCTTTGTCCTAATGAGACATTTGTCTGATATCATTATTAAATAGTAAAGTGAAGCCTCACTTTGTGTTGGTTGATAATACTTCTTTGGAATTTGTTAACGATCACCCAAAACATTTGAGCTGAGGAATTTTTCATTTATTAAAAAATGTTTCTTGTAGCTCTTTGCCCTTCTCTAGCACCCTCTTTGCCTCTGCATGTCACACGAGTGCTTCAGCCAGTACAGAATGTGGCTGCTCTCCCAGTGAGCAGGATAGACCAGCAAGAGCAAATTATGCCTGTGTTCTCACTCTGTGCTGACTACCAGCTTATCTTGGTGTGAAGTGTAAGGTTCTGGTTAAAGCATTAATAGTACAGTTCCCGGTCCAGAATCTCATAGCCCACATCACCTGTCCTCTGGCAGGAATGTTTTAGCTGCCATTCCTAATGGTAGGACTTACATACTTTGGGAACAGGACATTTGCAGATGAAATTTGCTCCTATTCAAGACATGGCTGAGTCAGAACTTGGCCACTTAGCTTGGAAGTAAGCTGTATCTCTGTGTTAGAATGGAAACTAGCTGCTGGTTTTGGAATCTGTTGGTATTTCCCCATCACTGGTCTCTGTAGGGTAGTTGATTTGGTGTGGCAGGTATGTGAAAAGGAGACTATTGTCGAGTGTATGATTCATAATTTGAAGAATTATTTATTTATTTATTTATTTTGTCACTAAATCAAAATTATGTAAAAAGATGCTCAAATGCCATGGTGATGAGCATCTAGGGTGACCAGATGTCCCGATTTTATAGGGACAGTCCCAATTTTTGCATCTTTTTCTTATATAGGGTCCTATTACCCTCCACCCCTGTCCCGATTTTTCACATTTGCTGTCTAGTCACCCTATGAGCATCTTAAAAATGTGTGTAATAACAATAATAATAGACGAAGAGGAAAGTACACATGCTCGAGCCATTTTCATAGCATCGGATGCATTTCTAGACTATCCCATCATTTTGCTAGCTAGGGAAACCTTATCTATAATATATTGATCATAGTGAATAAACTCCACTTATAATATGTTAGTCACTGAGTGCCCTCCTCCACCCTAAGCATTGGAGCGCATGTCTCAAATCAGGAGGTTCACAACCGCAATCTAATCTGCTTGCCCTTTCCTTTTTTCCCAGCTCTGTTGTGACCAGTTGTGCCTGTTGGTCTTGTGTGAGGCCTGTGGACTTCTCTCCCATTTTTTTCCCCTCTTCTAAACTGAGCCATATAGAAGGAAGAAAGCAGCACTCTTATTTTCAGGACAACCTGAGTAGCTGTTATTGGGATGCAACAGCAGCAATTTTCCTGTCAAGTGGACAGAAGTAATTAGTTCTGCTGCAAATTTTCTTTTCAGCTGAGGCATTATATCTGAAATCAGAGTTTTTGCCCAGATAGCCCAGTGCCGAGTTAATCAATATCATTAACTTGAATTAATAATGAAAATCATTACTGTATCACTTCCTTACCAATAATTATGTGATATTAACTTATGGGGCCTGGCTGCCTGGAGCAGAACCTGGGTTAAGTAATGATTAATATCTCTCAAATTACCCTCATTTTGAGGGACATCACTCATTTTAGTCCCAAAATTACCTATGTTCCTCACAGAGTTCATGTTCCTTCACATTTATTGTTGAAAAGATCGGGTGTAACTAAAGAATCGTTAAATTGAAATTATAGTAATTAGTCACACTAAAAAGACAAATACCACATTTTGCTTTTCCAGCATGAATAATAATTTTTTTGTGAATCACTTGTTTTGGGACTTTGTCACACTTTGAGTCTGACATTTGAGGCAAGGTCAGAGACATTGCACCATTTTCTTGTCACATTAAGAGCTAAAGGGGGAGCAGAATTTGTAAATTAAGGGCTTAATTTTTGACAAATGGCCTCTAATTTTGCAAGTGAAATTTTGCCGTTAGTTGCAGATACAAATGGTAGCTGGCAGGCATAAAACAGAGAGCTGGGTATGTAATGTTAGCATCTGGTCTTACAGCTAAAAATGGGGGTACCAAACTTCACCACAAAATTGAGGGCCGTGTTGAGGAATTTTTTTTAAAAAATTGTTATTCTTTGAATTACATTTATCACACAAAGAAAAGGAATACTTGGGGCACCTTAGAGACTAACAAATTTATTTGAGCATAAGCTTTCATGAGCTACAGCTCACTTCATCGGATGTGCTCACGAAAGCTTATGCTCAAATAAATTTGTTAGTCTCTAAGGTGCCACAAGTACTCCTTTTCTTTTTGCGAATACAGACTAACACGGCCGCTCCTCTGAAATTTATCACACAGAAGAGCAGCAGTCCAAAAGCAACTTGGTTTTATGCTATTTGGTGTTCGCTGTAATGATAAAGTGACTCTCTACAGCTTGGCTTTCTGTGTCATGGCCCATCTTTTTCTGCCCTAGACAGGTGCTGGGTAACAGCAGCAAAGACAATTGGTTCAGCTATAGTTAGTTTCTGCTGTTTGTATATAGTGGTTTATGTTAGAACTTGAGGGTAGTCAGTCACTTCAAGCATTTTGCTGATGGTTTCAGCAATTGCCCCCTAAACATTGGAGGCAAGTCTCCCTTAGAACTTTCAAAGCTAAGTAATCCTCCTTCAAATATAACTGAAATTATATCTTGCAGCTTCTAAAATAGCTCACATCACTACCACCTCCAAAAACAACCCTGGGACTATGTGGCCTTGTGGTTATGGCTTCAGGGTTGTGGTGGTGAAATAGAGATTCAAATCCAGTTGTAGGGAGATAAAAAAGCTTCAAAGAAAGTGAAACTGTTTGCCTTGATTATGTGGAAATAATAAATAATTTTACTTAAACTTGCAAAACAAAATTTGTATCTAAAAATAAATTATGGCATGAGAAGGGTAAGAATCCTATGTCATATCAGGAGGCATGGATAATAGCATCAAGTCACTATGAAACCAGAGCACATTCTAATAACTATGTTACACAAGTTTGGAGCATGTTACATCAATGTGCTCAAAAATCTACATTTTTTAAGACTCCAAATACTCAGAATCTGGGGCATGTGCCACAATCTGAAACTGAGAGGAACAACATGTTTTAACTTCTTGTATCTGATCTGGTGTGGACTTGGTTACTGCCCCTGCAGACTCACAGAGGTCAAGTGTCTGCACAGGCCCTACAAACAGTGGCCCAATGAGCATTTTTGTAGAACCCCTCTAGTCAGTCTAGGAGTTGTATTGACCATCTCTGGAAGGGATGGGAGAGTGGATATGTGGGGATGGGGGAGCTGGTGGGAGCAGTAGGGTGGAGTGAAGGGGAGAAAGGAGTCCAGGAGGGATAGGAAAAAGAAGCAATAAGGCAATAATGCTGGGGAAGGCTATTAATCAATTAATGAAGGAATAAGCAAATAGGCAATAATGAATAAATCAAACAACTAAGTAGCAGATCAATTAGACAAGCTGGTTAAATAATATATGAGGCTGAAAAGGCCCCAAAGCCTTTACTCTTGACATGCCCAGACCTCTGGTCAATGGTCAGAGAGGTTTTAAAGTCTGCCCCACCATCTGATTAGCATAGTCACAGTTTCAAGCACCTCTGCAATTGTTGATGCCACCTATTAACATCTTCTAATAGAACCCTTTTGCTGCTCATCCTCCCAATAGCTTTTAACATATTGACACCCTGAAACGCTGAATGATTAATCTCCCAGTCAAAAATAATGGGGGGGGGGAGGGAAGAGATGGTGTGCATGTGTGTGTACACAGCCCCTCCTGTGGGGAGGAGAACGGGGGAACCCTGGTCTGGGGGATACTTGGAGGGACACACAGACACCCTCGGGGGAAATTGGGGGACCCTAGCGTGAGAGGAGAGAAATCACATAAAGCCCCTAGAATGCAGATGAGGTGGGAAATGGGGATGTGATAGATGTGGCAATTTGTTGCAACATCTTTGGGAGAGCTTACTGTATTGTCACTGTGGGCCAAGGACTGTATGTAATGCCGGGGGTTGGGGAGGGTGGGGATGACTACAGCTTCTCCAGGAACTGAGAACTCTCTGTGGGTGGGTGAGCGTTAAAGCAAATTGACTCAGACTGTAACACCTCCAGAGATGTCTCCGCACAGAGATTTGCATATATTGGTTCAAATTGGAGTCACCAGGGCCCAACAAACAAAGAAAGGATTTTTGGCTAAATAGCTTTCTGATGCAGCAACCAGAGAGGCTCTTCTGTCAAAAGAGAGCCCAAATCCTTCCTGGGAAGGGTGGAAGGATGTTGGCCTACAGGCAGCCCATAAGACTGTTGGGTGATTCTGTGCTTGAGTATGTGTATAAGAACTTTTATTATTTTGTTATAGTTGCTCTATAATGCTTTCACTTTAAGAGTCAATGTGCTTGCTTATAAAGAGCAGTGTGGAAACTTGGGTCTGCTGGTCATTACAGCTGTTCAGAGCCTTTGAAGAGTATGCAAAGTGCAGAAGCTGGCCTGTTTAAGCAGTCTGTCTTGCTGGGAATAACACATTGTAAGCAGGGACCTGTGCAGCCTGAAAATACCCTGGTCAGGCGAGAGAGCGAGAGAGAGAGAGAGAGAGCATCACCTCCACCCCAGAGAAGTGACAGCTGGAGAACCAGAAGCATAAAAGTGGGTGCCCTTGCTGGAGGGGGAAGACTGGGACAGTTGACCTGAACTGTGATGGACGAAATGGGGAACATACAGAGCCTCTTAATGGAGAGAAAGTGGGAAAGGGTTGTGCACAGTATGCCTGGCATAGAAGGAGACTTGGGGACCCCAGGGTAGAAGGAGGTGAGATTTGGGGGGGGCACACAGAATCCATGGTGAGGAGTGGGGAATGGAGGAACCTGGTATGAGCAGAGGGGAGATTGGGGCAGGGAGTGTGGTACACAGAATCTCTGAAGATTCTGAAGATTGGGGGAGTTACAGGGAATTTGTGAAATAGAGAAGGATGGGAGCATGGCGCATGGAGAGCTTTAGAGAGGAACAGAGGGACTGGTGGGTGCAATCACCCTGGCCTATACACATTGCAAAGTGTGCGCCCCTCTATTTGAATTATGATAGCACCTAGATGTGTCAGCTGAGATCTGATGTACTTAACAATGTAAAAACACATAGTTACAAACAATCTTTAATATGATACCATACAACAGGCATATCAGTCTGGTATATAGAGGCTCTATAATATATAGATTAGCTGATTTTTCAAACGCTGACAAACATAGCAGGGTTAAACTGTTTCTTAAATCTCATCCGGGTTTAGTCCACTTTATGGACTAACATGGCAGCATTTACAGTGAAGGAAGAACTGGCATTTCTATTGTAGAAATCCAGCAAACATCAAATAGTATGTCTACTATTTTACAGATAGAAATCAGCCAAATAAAATCAAATCATTCTTTTAGCAGATGGGTTTAATCCTCACTACTATAGTTATCTGATTTCTAGCATGGTTGATAATGGATCTCTGAGCAAGCATTGTTAGTGATCTGAGGTATAATAACATTTTAATTAAAAAGTTGTACAATAACAGACTCAAAATGTAAATGTAAAAACATTTAAAGCTCAAATTACACTGGGCTAAGAACTGGCATTGCATGTGTAATTTTTAACATTCCAGACTCCCTTCATTATAGTTCAAGAAGCCACAGAAATACACCATTACAAGCCAGGAATAGTTCTTCCTTTTATTTGGAAAAAGAATTACAGAGAGAGCTATTGGGAGCTGAAGTTTAGTTCCTAAAGCAGGAGCAGGCTACAATATTTTTATATAAAACTGCAACCACAAACTTGCACTCACTCATACATGCCGGACTAAATGGTGCCAGCTGTACAAATACTCAACACTAAGTTAAAACACAGATTCTTTTTTATTTCAGCTTTTCAAGGTTTATTGTGCTATTTTGACTTGCAATACCATTTAAAATCCATATGCATTACAAAAAAAACCTGTAAACCTACAAATGCAGACTACATTCCTCTGCTGTGCTAGAAGGAAAAAGAAGTTGGGGCTGTTCTGTTCACTGTTAATGGCCATAATGTTTGCTGCTGTCTAGGAGTTTACTATTGCAAAGCAAATATATTTTGCTTTTATCATCCTTTTTTTTGCTACTCAATCTTCAAGTGTAGCATAATTTGCATCTGATTTTTTCAGAACACTCTCCTGATATAATTAGCTGGTAGGCAAAAGAGCCAACTGCTGCTCTGAATTATGGCCATGAAACCCCATTAAAATGTATAGGGGAATTTTGCTTGAGAAAGGAATATGGACTGACACCTTTAATTGTGGAGTGCTTTAAGCTCTTCAGCTGAGCAGTGCTATCCAAGTACAAAGTATTAGGCTTTATTATTCTTCACCATGAATAAAAAGGGCTTTGGTCCTTGCTCCGGGGATGATGAAAACCTGGCTTTTGCCTACACCCTGAGAAAAAGCAGATTGTGTCTAATGTCACTATTGTTAAATTAATAGTAATCAATTAAAAAGAAATGTCAAGAAAAAAAATCCTATTTCTCGTCCATTTCATCAGAAAAAAATAGCTGTTTGGTTTACTGAATGTAATAAATGGCCCTTTCCCCCTCTTGTTGCTATAATAGGGGAGCTGATCCTGCTTTGAATCATTACTCAGTTCTAGACACAAATTCATTCCGAGGTTGAATCTAGGTTTCTGAGGTCTCTGACCTGGGACAGAACACTTTTCACAGTTTTTTAGAAGTTGTTTTGACTATTTTCAGATTTAGCATTGAACCATCATGGAAGTGCATGGATTCAAGATATTTCTGTTGACTGTTCAGCTGGAAAAACTGTTTTGATTTTAAAGTATTTTTGGCATGCAATTGAAAGTAAATAAGCAATTTTAGAAACTTAATAGAAAGTAATGGCTCCTGCAGGTTAGATATGCCAAATAACAAGCCTGGCAGATGGACTAAGAACTCATTATTAAACTTCAAATGGGAGTAATTTTTTGTGTAAAAGATCAAAATCAAGGGAATGTATACTAAAATGTAAGGAACTTGGACAGAACTACTATCTGCAAAGGGAAATATATAAACATATGAAGTGTGTTAGAAGGGAAGGCAGCTGAAGCAGAGTATAGATATACGCTCAAGAGATACTTGAATTTGTTCCTGGAGAAGGAGGGAGTTTAGGTAGGGCTGCCACTGCTTTGAATTGTAACCGATGTATGCACTATCACATCTTTCAGTGCTCCAGGTGTGATGTCATTGTCCCATCCTATCATAGTGCTCTATTGCAATGTAACGACACAGTGTAGAGGGACACAAATATGTTCATGGATCAACTCCCAGGATGTGGGGTGATCAGTCCTGTGAAAATCAGAACTGATCAGATTTTCAGCTGACTGGGGGAGGAGGGGATCTTGGCTTTATGGTTCTGGTGGAAAGTGGCTTAAGGTAGAAGCTGTCATGGTGTGTCTGTTCTTTCTCTTTATGATCCATCAGTAAACTATATATTAGTTGTAAGAGCATCAGTTTTGACTATTTAAAGTGTCATTAAAGTGAATGCTTTGTTCACTTCCTGAGCAACTAGATAATCTTTGAAAACTCATGGCGATCGTGGGAGGTCCCGGATGATTGGAAAAAGGCAAATATAGTGCCCATCTTTTAAAAGGGGAAGAAGGAGAATCCGGGGAACTACAGACTGGTCAGCCTCACTTCAGTCTCTGGAAAAATCATGGAGCAGATCCTCCAGGAAACCATTTTGAAGTACTTGGAGGAGAGGAAGGTGATCAGGAACAGTCAACATGGATTCACCAAGGGCAAGTGATGCCTCACCAACCTGATTGCCTTCTATAATGAGATAACTGGCTCTGTAAATATGGGGAAAGCAGTGGATGTGATATATCTTGACTTTAGCAAAGCTTTTGTTACAGTCTCCCACAGCATTCTTGCCAGCAAGTTAAAAAAGTATGGATTGGATGAATGGACTATAAGGTGGCTAGAAAGCTGGCTAGATTGTCAGGCTCAACAGGTAGTGATTAATGGCTCAATGTCTAGTTGGCAGCTGGTATCAAGCGGAGTGCCCCAGGAGTTGGTCCTGGGGGCGGTTTTGTTCAACATCTTTATTAATGATCTGGATGATGGGATAGATTGCACCCTCAGGAAATTTGCAGATGACATTAAGCTGTGGGGGGAGGTAGATACACTGGAGGGTAGGGATAGGACCTCAGAGTGACCTAGACAAATTGAAGGATTGGGCCAAAAGAAATCTGGTGAGGTTCAACAAGGACAAGTGCAGAATCCTGCACTTAAGATGGAAGAATCCCATGGATTCCTATAGGCTGGGGACCGACTGGCTAAGCAGCAGTTCTGCAGAAAAGGACCTGGGGATTACAGTGGATAAGAAGCTGGATATGAGTCAGCAGTGTGCCTTTGTTGCCAAGAAGGCTAATGGCATATTGGGCTGCATTAGTAGGAGCATTGCCAGCAGATTGAGGGAAGTGATTATTCCCCTCTATTTGGCGCTGGTGAGGCCACATCTGGAGTATTGCATCTAGTTTTGGTCCCCCCACTACAGAAAGGATGTGGACAAATTGGAAAGAGTCCAGCGGAGGGCAACAAAAATTATCAGGAGGCTGGGGCACATGACTTACGAGGAGAGGCTGAGGGAATTGGGATTGTTTAGTCTGCAGAAGAGAAGAGTGAGGAGGGATTTGATAGCAGCCTTCAACTGCCTGAAGGGCAATTCCAAAGAGGATGGAGCTCAGTTGTTCTCAGTGGTGGCGGATGACAGAACAAGGAGCAATGGACTCAAGTTGCAGTGTGTGAGGTCTAGGTTGGATATTAGGAAACACTATTTCACTAGGAGGGTAGTGAAGCACTGGAATGGGTTCCCTAGGGAGGTGGTGGAATCTCCATCCTTAGAAGTTTTTAAGGCCCAGCTTGACAAAGCCCTGGCTGGGATGATTTAATTGGTGTTGGTCCTGCTTTGAGTAGGGGGTTGGACTAGATGACCTCCTGAGGTCTCTTCCAACCCTAATCTTCTATGAATGCACCACTGTTTAGCATTACTCCCATAAGAACATAAGAATGGCCATACTGGGTCAGACCAATGGTCCATGGAGCCCAGTATCTTGTTTTATGACAGTGGCCAGTACAGGGAAATCATCAGCTGATCCATACATTGTTCAGTCTGACCTTCTGGTGGTGAGATACTTAGGGACATCCAGAGCATAGGGTTGTGTCCCTGACCATCTTGGTTGATAGCCATTAATGGACCTATCTTCTATGAACTTCTAATTCATTTTTGAACCTTGTTATAGTTTTGGCCTTCACAACATCTCCTGGCCTATGCATTGTGTGAAGAAGTACTATCTTTTGTTTGTTTAAAACCAGCTGCCTATTAATTTAATTCGGTGGCCCCTGATTCTTGTGTAATGGGAAGAGGTAAATACTTCCTTATTCACTTTCTCCATACCATTCATGATTTTACAGACCTCAGTCATTATCTTCTCTGAGTCGTGTCTTTTCCAAGCTGAATAGTTCCAGTCTTTTTAATCTCTCCTCGTATGGAAGCAGTTCCCTTAATAATTTTTGTTGCCCTTCTCTGTACCTTTTCCATCACTAATATTCACTTTTTTGAAATGAGGCAACCAAAACTGCAAGGAGTATTCAAGGTGTGGGCGTACTATGGATTTATATAATGGCATTATGATATTTACTGTCTTATTATTTATCCCTTTCCTAATGGTTCCTAACATTCTGTTAGTGTTTTTGACTGCAGCTACATATCGAGGAGATGTTTTCAGAGAACTATTCACAATGACTCCAAGATCTCTTTCTTGAGTGGTAACAGCTAATTTAGACCCGCATCACTTTGTATGCATAGTTGGCATTATGTCTTCCGATCTGCATTACTTTGCATTTATCAACACTAAATTTCAACTGCCATTTTGTTGCCCAATCATCCAGTTTTGTGACATCCCTTTGTAGCTCTTCACAGTCTGCTTTGACTTAACTATTGTCAGAAATTTTGTATCATCTACAAACTTTGCCAGAACACTGTTTACTCCTTTTTCCAGATTACTTCTGAATATGTTGAACAGTATTGGTTCCAGTACAGATTCTGGGGGACACCACTATTTACTTCACTCCATTCTAGAAACTGACCATTTATTCCTACCCTTTGTTTCCTGTCTTCTAACCAGTTTCTGATCCATGAGAGGACCTTCCCTTTTATCCCATGACTACTTAGTTTGCTTAAAAGCCTTTGGTGTGTGACCTTGTCAAAGGCTTTCAGAAAGTCCAAGTACACAATATCTACTAGATTCACGCTTTTCCACGTTTGTTGACTCCCCCTCAAATAGTTCTAATAGATTGGTGAAACATGATTTCCTTTTACAAAAACTGTGCTGACTCTTGCCCAACAAATCATGTTCATCTATGAATCTGATCATTCTGCTCTGTACAATAGTTTCAACCAATTTGCCAGGTACTGAAGTTAGGATCACTTCTGGAGCATTTTGAAAAAAAAAAAAAGTCATCACATTAGCTGTCCTTTAGTTATCTGGTATAGAAACTGTTTTAAGTGATAGTTACATACCACAGTAGTTCTGCAATTTAATATTTGAGTTCCTTCAGAACTTTTGGGTAAATCCCAGCTGGTCCTGGTGACTTATTACTATTTAATTTATCAATTTGTTCCAAAAACCTCCTCTATTTACTCCTCAATCTAGGACAGTTCCTCAGATTTGTCACTTAAAAAGAATGGCTCGTGTGTGGGAATCTCCTTCACAGCCTCTGCAGTGAAGAGCGATGCAAAGAATTCATTTAGCTTCTTTGTAATGGCTTTGTTTTCCCTGAGTTCTCCTTTAGCACCTCCACCATCCAGTGGCCCCACTGACTGTTTGGCAGACTTCCAACTTCTGATGTACTTACAAGTTATTTTGCTGTTAGTTTTTGAGTCTTACACTAGTAGCCCTTCAGATTCTTTTTTGGCCTGCCTACTTATATTTGAGTTGTCAGCTCCTTTCTATTTTCCTCAATAGTAATTGACTTCCAGTTTTTAAAGGATGCCTTTTTGCTTCCAACTGCTTCTTTTACTCTGTGGTTTAGTCACAGTAGCTTTGTTTGTTTGTTTCTTTGTTTGTTTCTTGGCTCTCTTACTATTCTTTTTATTTTGGGGGTATACATTTAATTTATGATCCAGTAACTATTGTCTCAAAGCCTGAAACTAAATGCTCTTACAGTTTGTTGCTGTTTAACTATTTAATCTTTAATCAATATTTTAATGCATCAAGTATGTTGTACATGCCTCTGAAATGTCAGTATTCTCAGTGTTTGCTCTATAAAGTATTGTTATTACCATCAGTAGCTTAACAGTAGATCAGTAAACCTCAAGGGGCTGTGGAGAGCCACACACTCAGTAGTCAGGGACTCAAGTGGTTTTCAAAACTGAGGCCACCTGCAGAAAAACTTCAAGGGGTGTGTTTTTTCAATCTTATTTTTTTTTTTATAAGACTGCAGGTTGCTCCTGCTACTCTTTTCCTGAGTTCTAAGACTGCCAGTCTATGGTGCAGAGATGGCTTTCACAATGGCTAGATTTATGCAGAAAGAGTTATAATTGTAGTTCCTAGACATTCTTTTCACAATCCAGATCTGAACAGCAATGTCCATCAGAGGAAACTGAGACAAGCTGCCTGTAGGTTGTTGTTGGCCCCACTGAGAGGTGTGGAATCTAACATTTATGTTTCTATTTGGTTTTATGTGTTCAGGAATGTGAGGTCCCTCCATAATGCACGTTAAATTAGACACGAGACCTCATTCTTCACCCACACCAGTGACTCCACTGGTGTCAGTAGTTATTCCAGATTAACACTGGTGTATATGAAAGGAGAATAAGGCCCATGAAGGGCGAGAGGGGATTTCTTTACACATACATATGCCACCACCTTAAGTAAAATCAAGGTATGTACCTATATCTGGGTTTTCATTGCTCTGGTGTCTGGGCTTTCAGAGAAAATTCTAGCTTGGCTGGCCACTTTGTGGGCACCTATCATGCAATTTCTGCCGGTTAAATTAACAGGTTCCTTCTTTATGATTTTTAAGAGAAAAAGCCATGTCTGTATTCACATTTGGGGAGGATTGGATGTACAAATGGGTCTACTTTCTGGTATTCAATTAAAACAGCTTCATGGAAAGTGTGTCTGAAATACTGGAATGTTTAATATTAATAAAGCTCTAAATTTTCAGTTTCCTGATGGATGCTCATCAAAATATACAATTCTGTTATATTTACCATCCATTTTAACATGTGCAGAGGCAACAATATGTTTCCTTATGATAATATGGAATAAAATATCTCCTGAACATGCTGATAGTAACACTTAGCATTTATAGCCTTCTTTTCATCATCAGAGCATTTTACAAACATGAACTAAGTTTACATATTTTAAAAAATATTGTGGAAATGAAAAGTGATTACTGTAAGAGGCAAGAAGAAGACATGGATTAAAATGTCACCAAGAGCTCATTGAAGTCGACTAGAATAATCTCTTAATTTCAAGAATGGAGAGGTCAATGAGAAGGGAAGGGGTCTGCCTACGATTGTGCTTTATGGAATTAATTGGCTTCAGAAATTCTGGATAAAGAAATGCATGTGTTTCCTAATCAAACTGTGTCTTGCTTCACACCAATTTAGAAAGATAACAGCTAGCTGCTTGTACTGGTACTAAAGAGAGATAGAGGAAGTGGTTTTTCAGGTAGACAGGTAGCAAGTCACAATGGGTTTGGCTCAGGTGGCATGTGGTCTGGAAGTGCTTAAAAATCACTAAAGACCTTCAACAAATCAACAAGAAAGCCATAGAATCATGGCATTCCATTAGTTAGAGTTGGAAACGCCCAGCTATATCAGTGGTTTCAAGCACCGCACCCAGGGCTGGATCCAGCTGTTTCAAAGTATTTGTCTGACCCCATCATAGAGTGTCTGCAGAGTGCAAACTTTCACTTTTTAAAATGTAAGTTTCTAGAACTTATGACTGTGAAGAAAACTTTCCAAACATAAACTTGGAGCAACTGATTCAAGTGCTGTCTTTACAAGTATGTAACCAGCCTGATTTGACAACACTATGTGCTGCTGCATGCATCTCATAGTAGCATTATTAGGATGCTGATTCTTAAGACTAATGACGACACTTTAAGAGATACATTTTAAAACAATTTATTGGCATGTTTGTGCTCCTCATTTCCACAATTACCTCAGCTGTGTGTACAAAATTGGTAACTCCAAAGGGCAGAAGTAGTGGTGGTCCTAAAAGTATATTGGATTATTTTTCCCAGTGATTGATATTGATTGTAACAATAAGGTTACTATGTAAAAGATTAGTTACAACATAAGGCCTATATTCTGCCCTCAATCTTTGTGCAAATCTCCTCTGGTCTTAGACAATGGGTGAACTGCAGTGGATGGAGAGGACTACGTGACCCTAACTTTGTAAACACAACCCATGCATCAAAACTAAAATTTAATTTGTCTCTTTTCTCAGAATGAGTTTGAAACCCTTTTAATAAATCATTCAAGCCATCTCTCTGTATACTCAGGATTGTTCCCTATGTTGCATTTAATAGTGTTTTGTGCAGTCTAGTTTTTAAAGTCTCTAACAATGGATCTTCCACAACTTTCTGTGTGTGATTATTCCATAGCCTAGAACATCTCACAGGCAGGAAGTTTAACCTGTTAGTCAGTTATGTTCCCTTTTAAAATGTCATCTTGCTACTTATAGTTACCACCAAGTACCACGCTAAATAGTTCTTGGTTCTTGATGTTTGCACCCATCAAATATTTGTAGATTGTTATAAAGGTCCTATCACATTAGCCATACTATATATTTTTAATTCTTACTCTTGCATCATAAAAGCAGCCCCTCCAGCCACTTGATCATTTCTGTTGCTCTTCTCTGAATTCTTTCTGAGTGCTCAATATTTTTTCAGTCATGTAGTACCAGAATTGAATGTACTATTCCAGGATGAGTGCACTACAGATCTCCAGAGAAGAACAACCATCACTTTGCTCTATAACATGAAACTTTTGTGTATGACACTCAAGACTGTATCTAATTTGCTATCTGCTACCAGCCCTAGGTCCCTTCCAGCATTCCTGTATACCAGGTTTTCCAGTCCCACTGAATGTCTATTTTTATTATTATTATTTCTCCCAAATGTTTTACCTTAATTGTTCCAAGATGAATGGAATCAGGAGTGCTGGAACAATTTGTATGGGGGGGGTGCTGAGAGTTATTGAACCAAACTGTAAACCCTGTATGTAATGGAACCCACTTAAGTCAGGGGGTGCTGCACCCTAGTTCAAGCACCTAAGAATGCAATGTTATTTTCTTTCATGTGTCTTAGCTTTCAAGATATGATATAATGTTTTTCTGGTCTCAGCCTAATTGGATGTGCATCTCCTCACTATTTAGTATCAGTTGAAATGTCGTTAGCCAGTGGAAAACATCCAGAAAAAAGAGACTGGGAGGGTGTGGCTTGGGTTTTTTAGCATGTGAGCTCTTTTGCGCTCTTTTCTCACAAGACCAAGCACATCGCCTTAACCTCCTAACTTTCCTCTTGGTTGCACAACATTTTGCATCTGTGCCAAGACGCTAGTCCCCAGGGCTAGTCTCCTCCCCCTGTTGACATTTTGAGAGCAGAGGGTTATAAATATACCTGTCTGTGAAAAAAAATTAAACTGATGTCAAATGTATTCATATGATTTATTTTCAGGTTTCAAATCATCATCTAAGTCAACACATCTGGCTGTTTGTGTTTCACAGCTTCTCTCTATCCTTGCTCTCTTTGAGTACCTGCTGCTTTTACTGCAGCTGACAGTTTCAACTGCTTTCATAAGCTTCCCTTGAGGGGCTTCCACAACTCTGCTCTAAGTAGAGTACTACACAAAATTGATGTAGCACATGTGAAATGGATTAAAACCTGGCTAACTGGTAGATCTCAAAAAAGTAATTGTAAATGAAGAATCCGCACCTATTAGGAGTGTTTCTAGTGTGGTCTCAAGGATTATGTTATTGGCTCAATGCTATTCAATAGCTTTACCAATTTTCTGGAAGAAAATATAAAAGAAGTGCTGCTAAAATTTGCAGGTGACAAAAAAATTGATGGAGTGGTAAACACTGTGAGCACTTGGGTCAGGGATCATCTTTTTGTTCAGTGTTTGTGCAGCACCTAGCACAAGAGGGGACCAGGCCATGACTGCTGCTTCTAGGTGATATAACAATAAAAACAATATTAAAAATAAAATAATTAATACAGACAGGGCAGTTATACAGCACAATCTGGTTCACTTGGTAAACTAGGTTCCTTTGAACAACATATGCTGTAATACTATCAAATGCAGTGTCACAAAAGATATGCTGTAACTTGACTAGAAGTTATGGGCTAGATGCAGGAAAAATTGGGTGAACTTGTCTGTCAGTGTTATGTGGGTCAGACTAGGTGAACACAGTGGTCCCTTCTGGCCTTATCTATGTACTATTACTGCTACACCTAGCTCACCCTCACTGCTGCAACTGATAGACATGATGCTCTGATGCCAGCTGTGCAGCTATTACATATTCTGAAATGTGTTGTTTAATAGCGCAATCCACACTCCAGTTACTCTTCATTACTATGACAATGAATAATAATCCAGAGCCAAAGCAGCAGTCTTCCAGGCAACACCACCACTTGGGTACAGACTAGAGCAGTAGTGTTTGTTATATTAGGCACGATAGGTCACATCATGCTTTACAATAAATTACAGTAAACAAGCCTTCACAGGTTTCATTACTGATAGGTTCTAACGTTAGGAGCCCGTATCATATGAATCTTGATTGAGGGAAAGATAAATGGGCTGTTTTTTTAGCATTTCACTACAAACATGGTGTTTGTGCCAACTGACACAATGATTAAATATGATCCTCTCTTCTCAGAAATGAGGAGCAGAAAAAACTGTAACCACACATAGCTCTCCGCCGCTGATACAAGATAAAAAGAGTCAAAACGTGTGTGGTTTTTTTCAGACCAAACTTGTGGCGCAGCGTTCTTGAATGATGTTGTCCAAAATAAAAATAATCTGCTTTGCCCCAAAGTATTTTTTATGGGAAACTGCTACAAGAATAATTGGTTTATCCTGCCTCACCAGTGTGGTTAGTATTATCTCTTTATTAGTTCAAGTAGAATCAGAAGGTGAAATATGTCCTAATGGCTCAGGATGGGAATGACTTTCCTTGTGTTGGATCTTGCTTGGTATTGTCTTGTTGCTCTGATAATGAATTCCATTTCTATGGGCAGCAGCGCTTTACTGCAATGCCATCTTTCAGTTCTGAAGCTTCCTTATATCCCCCTCACCTTGGCCTGCAGCAGCACCATATAAGCTCTGCTTTTGGGTATTTCTGAGATGCGACTTGAGCAAGACCCAGAAACTGCTGCAAGTGTTCAGAGCTCCTGGTGCACGCTTTGTGTAGCATTGTCATGGGTGCAGCAGGAGCCCCACCACCAAGCCTAGCTCTAGCCACAATATAAGGCTGAATCGGTTAACATGTAAAATCAACAGCAGCTGGTTGTTTCTTTTTAAGAGTATCAGAAAAAAAACAAGCTGGCCTCCTCCCCTGTAAGGGGCAAAAGATCCTTCACGCTCTTCACTTTCAACCACACACCAATGACAATAATAATTCTCTGCTCTTCTCTAATGCTCTCAAAGCAGCCTTACCAAATTAATGACTTGAGGCTCTCAAGTCTTCTTGGAGCTAAGTAACGTTATCATCCCCATTTTACATATTGAGGAAACTGAGGCACAGAGCGGGGCAGGACCTGCCAAAGAACTAGAATGCTAGATTCCTGAATCCCTGCTTCTTGCTCTAATAACTAGCCATCACCAACCACAGCCAGTGACTGCATGTCCAAAGCTCATGTGTTTCGCAGTAACTAATATGAGGCGGGGGGAGGGGGGAGGGAATGGACATTCCTCAGCCTCCTGGAAGCTCTGAGGTGGGTCCAGATTGTTATATCTGACATAGACACCCTGCCCCTCTTACAAGCAAAGAACAACTGGGCCTTATACTGAGATCATCAATGCTTCCTACACAGAAAGTAACTATGAGCCACCTTAAAAAGTGCAGGACTCTACACTTACCCAACCATCTAGCCTTTTCTTTTTAGCAAGGGTATTGAGAAAGTGGTGGCATCCAAGTTCCAGCAGCATCTCTCCTGCATTCACCATGCTTAGGTGTCAGACACTGCCCAGAGATGGTTTTGCTGGAGCTGATGAACCATCCCTTGTTGGCTCTGAGCCACCCCAAAACCCCTCTGCAGTTTCTGCTAGAGCTCTCTGCAATCTTTGACACTATTGATCATCCAGCACTGGTGACACTTGTATGAGATTTTGTGGGAATGAAGGGGCCAGCACTATGCTAGACCTGCTAATTCCTACTGTATCTATTCTGTGGAAAAAGCACAAGAACAAATCTGCACACACACACACACCCCTAGAATCTCAACCAGGGGTATTCTACCCAAGATCCATAAACCTGGAAATACTGGATGCCCCATCATCTCAGGCATTGGCACCCTGACAGCAGGCTTGTCTGGCTATGTAGACTCCCTCCTCGGGCCCTACACTACCAGCTATCTTCGAGACACCACTGACTTCCTGAGGAAACTACAATCCATCGGTCATCTTCCTGAAAACACCATCCTAGCTGCTATGGATATAGAAGCCCTCTACACCAACATTCCACACAAAGATGGACTACAAGCCATCAGGAACAGTATCCCCGATAATGTCACAGCAAACCTGGTGGCTGAACTTTGTGACTTTGTCCTCACCTATAACTATTTTACATTTGGGGACAATGTATACCTTCAAATCAGTGGCACTGCTATGGGTACTCGCATGGGCCCACAGGATGCCAACATTTTTATGGCTGACTTAGAACAACGCTTCCTCAGCTCTCGTTCCCTAATGGCCCTCCTCTATTTGTGCTACATTGATGACATCTTCATCCTCTGGACCCATGGAAAAGAAACCCGTGAGGAATTCCACCATGATTTCAACAATTTCCATCCCACCATCAACCTCAGCCTGGACCAGTCCACACAAGAGATCCATTTCCTGGACACTATGGTGCTAATAAGGGATGGTCACATAAACACCACCCTATACCGGAAACCTACTGACCTCTATGCTTACCTACATGCTTCCAGCTTTCATCCAGATCACACCACACAATCCATTGTCTACAGCCAAGCTCTACGATACAAACGCATTTGCTCCAACCCCTCAGACAGAGACAAACACCTACAAGATCTCTATCAAGCATTCTTACAACTACAATAACCACCTACTGAAGTGAAGAAACAGATTGACAGAGCCAGAAGAGTACCCAGAAGTCACCTACTACAGGACAGGCCCAACAAAGAAAATAACAGAACGCCACTAGCCATCACCTTCAGCCCCCAACTAAAACCTCTCCAACGCATCATCAAGGATCTACAACCTATCCTGAAGGACGACCCATCACTCTCACAGATCTTGGGAGACAGGCCAGTCCTTGCTTACAGACAGCCCTCCAACCTGAAGCAAATACTCACCAGCAACCACACACCACACAACAGAACCGCTAACCCAGGAACCTATCCTTGCAACAAAGCCCGTTGCAAACTGTGTCCACATATGTGTTCAGGGGACACCATCATAGGACCTAATCACATCAGCCACACTATCAGAGGCTCGTTCACCTGCGCATCTTCCAATGTGATATATGCCATCATGTGCCAGCAATGCCCCACTGCCATGTACATTGGCCAAACTGGACAGTCTCTACGTAAAAGAATAAATGGACACAAATCAGACGTCAAGAATTATAACATTCAAAAACCAGTCGGAGAACACTTCAGTCTCTTTGGTCACTCGATTACAGACCTAAAAGTGGCAATTCTTCAACAAAAAAACTTCAAAACCAGACTCCAATGAGAGACTGCTGAATTGGAATTAATTTGCAAACTGGACACAATTAACTTAGGCTTGAATAAAGACTGGGAGGGTCATTACACAAAATAAAACTATTTCCCCATGTTTATTTCCTTCCCTCCCCTCCACCCCCCATTCCTCACACGTTCTTGTTAACTAATGGAAATGGCCCACCTTGATTATCACTACAAAAGTTCCCCCCCATCACCCCTGCTGGTAATAGCTCACCTTACCTGATCACTCTCTTTACAGTGTGTATGGTAACACCCATTGTTTCATGTTCTCTGTATATATAAAATCTCCCCACTGTATTTTCTACAGCATGCATCCGATGAAGTGAGCTGTAGCTCACGAAAGCTTATGCTCAAATAAATTTGTTAGTCTCTAAGGTGCCACAAGTACTCCTTTTTTTTTTGCGGCTACAGACTAACACGGCTGCTACTCTGAAACCTGTGCAAGTTCTGTGAGACAGAATCTAACCAGGGATGATGGATACTTGCTCTGTCTCATCTGCACCACTATCCTTGCAAGCCCTGCAAGGCTAACTACTCTCCTGTTCTTCATGAGACAGCTCAGACATACGGTGAGGGGCCAAGAGCTGAAATACCATCAAAAGGTGGGTGACACCCTCAGTGCCTATAAGTCTCACCTTGCTATATCTTTTGTTTGGAGGTGCCAAGAATTAGACTATTTAACTTCTTCATACTCAATTATTCCTCTTCTTCCCTGATTCTAGTTCTGTCTTTGTGAGTAAATATTTTTAAACTGGGAAAGTCACAAGGAATTCCAGCCTAGAACCTCTTGTCTGGGCCACACAGCTTCTGGGAGAAAGATGAGTCTAGCGAGTTAGGCAAGGAAGTCAGGATTTCTGGATCTGGTCCCTGCTCCGCCACTAACTCATTATGTGGCCTTGGCAAATCACTTCTCCTCCCTCCAATATCTATGGTTCCTTATCTGCTCAATGATAATACCACCACTAACCTTTCTCCCAGGTGTGTAATTACGAAATGGCTGTTAAGTGCTTAGAGAGCCTCAGGAAAAAGGCACTATTAACAAGTGCTATCCTACAGGGATAATTATATTATCTCTAAATACTTCTGTAAGGGGAAAGAATTATAACCACAAAAAAATAGATATTCTACAATATTGTGCCACAATTCTCTGGCTTGTTGCTGTCTCTGACAAAGCAGGTTTATGTGTAGCAGAAGTCTAGATGAGCATACGTGGTGCTAGAGTCCTCTGCCAAAAAGGAAAGGGAGGAAATATTTCCAGCAACAGGTAGAAACACAACATAGAGATTTTCAGGAACTGCCCCACTTACTCAGCTGGACTGTTTGTCCCAAGTGCTGTTGTGCAGCAGAAGATTTCCCCATTTGACCAATTGTGCTGCAAATACAGGGGCCTGGTACAAGCACAGACACATCATCTCTCCCATGTAACACCTTCTTTACATCATTCTCCCTTCTGCTCTAATTCTTGGCTCAAGCAGGAAGTCTAGCTGAGACTTTTCTCTGAGCAGATGCTATTCTTGCTGCATTTGTTTCTTGGTGAGAGAAATAAAGCTGGCACTGTCCATCTTTGTGAATTGCTTGTTCACTTCTGGTTTTTGGGCTCTGCTCTGCTCTCACTGACTGTCTTCTAGATGGTTTGCTGTGGATACTCCAGGACACCAGCAGGAAGCTTCAGATGTGTCTCAAGGAGCTTTGCTTGTATCAAGGGGAGATAACTTAATCTAGGGGTCACTGAAAGAAAAAGAAATGTTTAGAATGGATTGTTCAGAGATTCTAAGACCAGAAAGGCCCACTCTGATCATCTAGTCTGACATCCTGCCTCACATAGGAATATAGGACATAAGACTGGAAGGGACATAGGCACCGACTGCATGAGTGCTCAGGGCTGGGGCACCCATGGGGAAAAATTGGTGGGTGCTCTGCACCCACTGGCAGTTCCCTGCTCCACCCCCACACCCCAGTTCACCTGGGGTTGGAATGGGGCAGGGAAGGGGTAGAGTCGGGGCAGGGGTATGGGGGTGCAAGCACCCACTGGTGCTGGGGAAAATTGATGCCTATGGGAATGGACCTTCTTGGTCATCAGTCCAGTACTCTGCTATCACAGGCAACTTCATAATATAATCTTGTTCACAAATTTATCAAACTCCATTTTAAATCTAGTAAGGTTGTTTTCCCCCAATATTCCTACTAGAATGCTGTTTTGGAACTTCATTGTTCCGATGGTTGGAAGCCTTTTAATTTCCAGGTTAAATTTATTCATGGCCGGTTTATACCCATTTGTTCTTATGCCAACATTATCCTTTAGTTTAAATAGCTGTTTTCCTTCCCTGGTGTATTTATAGAGAACAATCATAGCCCCTTTGAGCCTTGTTTTACTAAGCTAAAAGAGTCAAGCTCTTTTAATCTTCTCTTGTAAGATGGGCTCTCCATTCCTCTGATCATCCTAGTAGCCTTTCTCTGCACCTGCTACAGTTTGATTTCATTTTTCTTGGATGTGGGGTGACCAGAATTGTACAAAGTAATCCAGAGGATGTCTTACTATTACCCTTTATGATGGCATGAATATGTCCCTATCTCTACATTAAATACTTTGCCTGATACATACTAGGCTTGCATTTGCCTTTTTTATGGCTTCATCATAGTGATGACTCATAGTCATCCTACGATTGACTAAAACACACAGATCTTAGTCCCTAAAAGCATGACCTTGCACATTGTACTATTAAATTTCATCCCATTTCTATTGCTTACATCATCCTAATTCTTCCTGTATAATATTTTGATCCTCCTTGGTATTTACAATGCCTCCCAACTTGTGTCACTGTCAAATTTAATTAGCATACTCCTACTTTTTATGCCACTGTCATTAATTAAAATATTTAATAAGAGCTATTACAAAAACAGATCCTTGAGGAACTCACTAGTAATTTCCCTCCAGCCTGATAGTTCTTTGGCACAACCCATCATTGCTCCACTTTAGCCAATGCCTTAGCCACTTTACAATATCTGTGCTAATCCCTATCTTCTGTAGTTTAATTAATATTTTCTCATGTGGTACCATGATCCATCTAGTCTGGTATCCTGTTTTATGACAGTGGCTAGTGCCAAAGGCTTCAGAGGGAATGAACTGACAGGACAATTTCAATTGATTTATCCCCTGTTGTCCAGTTCCACCTTCTGGCAGTTGAAGGTTTAGGGACAGCCAAAGCATGGGGTTGACTGCCACTGCAGCAGATGTTTTCAGGGCCCTATTCATTATAACACCAAGATCTTTTTCTCGGGTGGTAATAGCTATTGTAGTCACACATACACACAATCCATAATTTTGTATGTATAGTTGGGACTATGTTTTCCAATGTGTATTACTTTGCACGTATTAGCATTGCCTTTCAGCTGCTGTTTTGTTGCCCAATCATCCAGTTTTGCGAGATCCTTTTGTAACTCTCACAGTCAGCTTTGAACTTGCTATCTTGACTAATTTTGTACCATCTGCTAATTTTGCCACCTCACTGTTAACCCCCTTTTCCAGATAATTTACAAATATGTTGAACAACACTGGTCCCAGTACAGAGCCTTGGGGGACCCTGCTATTTAGCTCTCTTTACGGTGAAAAACTGATAATTTATCCTTACCCTTTCTTTCCTATCTTTTAACCAGTTACTGATCCATGAGAGGACCTCCTCTCTTAGGCCATGACTGGTTAGTGTTCTTAAGTGCCTTTCATGTGGGACTTTTTCAAAGGCTTTCTGAAAGTCCGAGTATAGTATAGTATAGTATAGTGACTGGATCACTCTTGTCCACATACTTGTTGACCCCCGCCCTTCAAAGAATTCTAATAGATTGGTGAGGCATGATTTCCCTTTACTAAAACTGTGTTGACTCTTCACCAAGATATTGTGATCACCTATGTGTCCAATAAATTTGTCCTTTATAATAGTTTCCACCAACTTGCCTGGTAATAAAGTTAGGCTTACCTGCCAGTAACTGCCAGGATCACCTCTGCATCCTGTTTTAAAAAATCAGCATGACATTAGCTACCCTCCAGTCATCTGGTCCAGAGGCTGATTTAAGCAATAAGTTACCTACCACAGTTGGTAGCTCTGCAATTTCACATTTGAGTTCCTTCAGAATTTTGGGTGAATACTAGCTGGTCCTGGTGACCTATTACTGTTGAATGTATTAATTTATTGCAAAACCTTCTTTATTAACACCTCAAGCTGGGACAATTCCTGAGATTTGATACCTATAAAGAACAGTTCAGGTTTGGGAATCACTCTCACATCTTCTTTAGTGAAGGCTGATGCAAATAATTCATTTAGCTGCTCCGCAACCGCCTTGTTTTCCTTGGGTGCTCCTTTAGCAGCTCAGTTTTCCAGTGGCCCTACTGACTGGCAGGCTTCCTGAGTCTGCTGTACATACAAATATTTTTGCTGTTAGTTTGTGTGTCCTTATCTAGTTGCTCTTCTAATTCTTTATTGGCCTGCCTTACTATACTTTCACACATGACTTGCCAGAGTTTATGCTCCTGTCTATTGTCCTCACTAGGATTTGACTTCCAATTTTTAAAAGGATGCCTTTTGCCTCACACGGGCTCTTTTATTCTGCTGTTTAGTATGGTGGCATTTATTTTTTTAGTCTTCTGGGTTT
The DNA here is from genome assembly GCF_009764565.3 of Dermochelys coriacea. Classification (NCBI taxonomy): domain Eukaryota; kingdom Metazoa; phylum Chordata; order Testudines; family Dermochelyidae; genus Dermochelys; species Dermochelys coriacea. The sequence goes on from NC_050092.1 coordinate 16,356,433, forward strand.
TTTTTAAATTTGGGGTATACATTTAATTTATATACACCACTATTATGGTGTTTTTAAGTAGTTACCAGGCAGTTTGCAGGCATTTCACCCTTTTAATTTCTGTTTAACTAGTTTCTTAATTTTTATGTAGTTCTCTTCTTAGTCTCTTTTTATTTATATGGCTAAAGAACCTCTATTTGTTTTAATTTCCTTTGAAATGTCTAAATCTGGTTGACATTTGGCAATTCTCCCTTGAGCCCTACACATTTTTACCTCCAAGATATAGCTTTCACCAGAAATCTTCTCCCCATGTTGGGACATCTAGACAGTGGTCAAGTCACCCTCTTACCCTTTGCTTGGATAAACTGAATAGATTGAGTTTCATAAATCTCTCACTGTAAGGCAGGTGTTTCCAGACCTTCCAGGAAAATACCCTTCCATGTAGCCTCACCAGGGCAATAATTTCCTTCCTGGAAGACAGTGCCCAGCATTGGACACAGTGCCTCACAAAGAAACTAATGAGGGCCTTAGCATCACACTTCACTAGCCAGTAATTTCATTCCTCTGGGAGGTGCCCCACCACTACACCCAGTAGGAGCCTTAGTAGATAAAAGGTCGCACAACACAGAGATTTGGTGAATGTGACCCTGGATCTTTTGCCTTAATAAATTTGCTTATAAGAAACAAAAACCATCTAACATTAACAATCCTGCCTTGGTGGCTATGTGTAATGTTGGTAGCCAGGGAACTGAGTAACTTGTCCTGTGGCAAAAGGCTGGGGGAAGTGATCTCTGTGAGGATCTCCTTGTGGAAATCCTCACACATCAGCCTGGTGGATGAGTGGGTAGAATTTTCCGCTCCCCTACCCGAACAGCTGCAGGGCCTACCCAAGACCTGGTGACTCACCAGTCAGCTGCTTGCATCCAAAGGGATCTGTCCAATCCATGAGGAGGCCCTCTGCTGCCATCCCTCCTCTGAAGCATTGTTACCCTTATGTCACATACTCAAAGCTACATGGAAATGGTAATACAGCCCAAGGCAGTGTTGTCTTTCTGGGATAGAGCTGAAAAGGGGACAATGTGTGGGCCCCCCGTCCCAGTGCTAGCTTGCCTATTCCTGCCCTGGTTTACCTTGTCTCCATCCCTTATCCAGTGAAGACCCCAGACCTGTGTTAAGGTCTCCATGAGGTTTGGAGCAGGAAGAAAAGGAGCTGTGGTGGCATCTAGTCCCTTTTTTGTGTGGGAGAGGGAGAGGCAGGTTCAGCGTGTCTCCTTGTGTAGCTCTCAATGAGAAGGACATGAACCCAACTCCTTTGGGTATCAACTACGGAGGTGCTGCCAACAGTGAAAAATTTGTGGCTTTTGCTTTATCCTTGTTTCATAAATTTGCATGGCTACTTTTACAAAAAATTTCTAAACCAGTGAGTGAGGTATTTAGCCTGGAAATCAACTGGAGACGTGAGTAAGAAGGGAGGAAGGGGACAGAAATCAAGAATGAGAAGGAAAGAGTGAAGCGAATGAACCCTTTGGGTTTTGAAATGTGGAACATTGACAAGATACAGTTATTCTTTGCAAGAAGCAAAATCAGTTTCTCTTTATCTGGCATCCTTCATACATGCTGTCATAAAACATCACACAAAGAATTTTAACACTGATGTTATTACGTACTCATTAAGTTTGTGCAATCAAGCACTTAAAAGTCAGGCAGCTCAAAATGTTAATGTTTTTCCTATAATCTTAACTCAGCTATACTGAACAGCATCTAGGTTTGAGAGATTTACTTACACAGGCATGTTTAAGCAAAACAGGGTTTTGCTCTCTGAAAATATTCCATCTGTGAAATGTGGTCACCTTAACACACTGCAAATAACTAGAACCTTCCAAATCTGCAGATATCCATTTTATACCTGCAGACCATATTTGTGGATCACAGATTGATGCAAAGCCAAATTTTATATCTAGAGCCCTGCAAATCTGTGAATAGCTACTTTCTATCCATGGACCATGTTTGTGGATCTCGGCTTGGATGCTGATAACCACAAATCTCAGATGTCTCTGACTTTTGGGTGCTTGATACAATGCACTTTTGTTTGGATTTAATTTAGCTTCTAAAATTTAAGGTGGAATCAGTCAGTTTACACAGCTCACAGAATCTAGCAGTAGGACCATGGCTATGCCCCCACCAAATCAGTACCACAACTTTTTGTGGCAGTGCTGGCTAGGCAGACACCTTGCCTTTCCATCAGCATGGGATCAGGCACCCTGCATTATGCTGGGTTAAGACGATAGCATAATCTATGGGTAAAGCAAATTTGCAAAATTATGTGAATATCACTTCCCATGGTGTTTTTGCAAGGGGAGGACATGCTTAAAATCAAAATAAGACCCTCACCTGCTTGGTGGTGTGCCACTTAATCTTACAGCCCACAACCAATCCTGCTATCCAGCTCTGCCGAACTCAGCATCAGCCGTTCAAAACATATATTGTACATTAATGAAATAAAGTGACAGCTATTTATGAATAAACTGTAATAAAGATTATGGACATTTAAAAAATCAACATGGATTGGTCTCAGGGAACCCAGTCCTGAGAAGCTGTTCACATCAGAGCAATCCTTACTTACATGAGAATTCAGGATTAGCTGCTACGATGTTAGGTATGGTATAAAAATAGGCAAATAGCAGCCACAGGACTAATCACTTGAGTAAGGGTTTGTAGGACTAGATCTATCATTTTATAGGAAAGTTTAAAAACAGCTTTCCAGCTATTACAATTTTTTCTATTATGCTCATCAGGATCTATTTTTTACCCAGCCATGTCTTTAATACCACAGTGATCTCAGATAGTTACTTCAGAGGAGAAAGCATTTCACACTGAAAGGGAATCCATAGTCAGCACTTTGGGCCTGATCTTGCCTTCCATGTGACTTGACTTCATTATAAGATTAGAGTGCAAAATCGAAGATGAGTCACATCCTGTATGAATGGACAGAACTGACTGATTAGCTAAGGATTGGCCATTTAAGTGCTAGTATGAATTATTTTTCTTATTAGGTAGCTGAAGTTGCTACTGATCCAATCAGCAAAGGAAGCCTTGGAAAATACACTTTAGCAAATGGGGAAAGGGAGGCTTGTAATATCCAGCAAAGGTTTGGCTCTGAGCAGAACATTAACTGTAATTTTGTTCACTCTTCCATCTCAACTCTTTGCTGCACCAGTTAAATACCATTTGCTTTGCTTTAAAGTGAGTTGTATTTGCACTGAACTTTTTCATTCACTAATTGAACATTAGTGACTAGCACAGAGACTGCTCCTTTGAATATACATATCACAGCATAACTCTCTTACTAGGTCAGTACCTGAGTCCATCACACATATGAAGTTCTATAATTTAGAAAGTTACTGAAGTTTGTTTATATGGAGCTTAATTCTGTACCTTTGAAGTCAATGGGCATTTTGATAAGGAATGACTAAGGACTTCTATATTTGAATTAATTATTGTAGCTAGTTATTTGCAAAATATCTCTTTAAAAGCTTTCTCTTAGTGTTAAGTATATCTAATCATACATGCATATACATGCAAAAATGTCGTAAATATGTATGAATTGTGATGAAATATCAGCCTAAACAATGCATGATGAGAAAATAATCCCCTTTACAACTACAACAACTAATAAAATAGCAAAGCACCACTAAATTTCCCACATTAACCTGTTCCCAATGTTCAAAAGACACTATGTGCTGTGTGCTTTATATATCAGCTCCCAAAATATCTGACTCCTGATAGGATGAGAAAAATACTGTCATGTTCTTGCACCAAGCCAATTACAAAGCTGTAGTTCCTGTGCTGTTAAAGATGTTTCCTGTTGATAGCGCAAAGGGACAACATAGCATTTAGTTGCTAATGTTATCTGGGACCTTTGTGACCTCTCAGAAACCTTAACAATTGTAAAGTTCACAACATTTGGAAGCACTTCTGTCTTGGTGCTTTTGCTTTAATAACTAAACACACAGAAAATAAACACTCATTCTGCAAATAGTCACTTGCTATTGGTCAGAAATTAATCAGAAAGGGCCAGAACGTACAGGAACTCTGCTTGAATAATGAAAAGACCATGAAAGTAGCTTTCAAATCAAGCAGAAACTTCACTGGCAAATCCCAGTACTACTTAAATTGAATAACGAAGAGAGGTGATGCATTGTATAAAATAAAATATTTCCTTTTACCAGTTTTAAATTTACTGCCTTTCTATTTAATTGAATGCTCCCTTGTGCTTGTGTTTTGAGAAAAGTTAAGCCGAAGCGGCTGATTTACCTTTACACCATTAATTATTTTATATACCTATCATATTCCCTCTGATCATCTCTCTAAAGAGAATAGTCCCAATCTTTCCAACTCTCCTGTTATGAATTTCCAACGTGCTAATCAATTTTGTTGTGTCACTTTGGCCAGTCTCCATTTCTGCTGGATCTTTGTGGTGATGGAAGATCAGTCCTGAACACAAAACTCCAATATTTTAGGCAATTGCTGCTGACACAGTACCTGATTTTCTTTAGTGTGGCTCAATTATTTTTTATTATAGCTCAGTTGGAAGGTATGGGAAGAGCTGGGAGAGCTTGAGGTGGTTTAAGAGAATCAAGGGTAGGCTTTGGGAGTGACAATGAAGCCAAAACATAAAGAAGGACCGAGAGGAGAATCGTGGCTTTTACATTTTGCTTTATGAAAAACATTTTTAAATATTAAAATTAAATATTTCCTTTGGGAGTTTGCTTTGTGATGACAGTGGGTCCTCTAAGCCCCTCTCAGACCCCACCCTTAGTTTCTCCCTTTGCTCCCCCATCCTATATCTGGATGACTACAAAGGACTGGATGCAGACTAGGTCATTGTTGTTCCTTAGTCACTTGTGGGGGCTGATGGGAAAAGAGAGAGTTCCTTGTGATTGACAACCCTTTTTCATTATAAATTAGATGAGGAAGGCATGGGGGTTGGGGGCAGTGTAGGCATACCCTATATTACAAATAGAAAACTTCAGGGACATCCACTAAAGATACATATCTTGCAATCAGTTCCATGTGGGCACACCTTCATACTCAGGCAGAGCCCCCATTTCATAAAGCATTAGATTAATTAATATTTGTGGAAGTATTTAACTACTTACATCTAATAATGTGTGTGCACAGTCCCCTAGCGGGCAATGTAGTTCTGTATCATTTTACATGGGTAAATGTATTCCTTTGCTCTTGCTGACCTCTAGTATTTGTCTAGATGTACTACCACTGTCAGGTACTAGAAAAGCAGGAGTGTCAATGGTAAGGGGAAATCAGTGAATGGTAAAGGTATAGGAAGTATAGTCATGCCAGAGTTTCAGAGTAGCAGCCGTGTTAGTCTGTATTCGCAAAAAGAAAAGGAGTACTTGTGGCACCTTAGAGTAGTTGTGGTACCTAAATTTATTTGAGCATAAGCTTTTGTGAGCTACAGCTCACTTCATCAAGTGCCAGAGTGAAGACTAAGATATAAAATTTAGAAATCATGTTCAAAGACTTAATAGGTAAGAAATTTACTTTTGTTAAAAATTCTATTTAATGAACTCTACAAGACAATATTGAAACAGCCACAACCTTCTAAATCAGAAAACATACATTCTTCCTTTAAATGTATGTCACTGATCCTCTTCCACTGACTTTAAATAGCCCAAACACAAGTATGGTAAGCTGGGAACCTTAAGGAGAAAGGTTATGGAATTGCTGGGAGATAACAAACCTTTTCCAAAGCAGGCGGTAGGGCAATTTGAAGTTAACACACTGGTGTAATATTGAGGTGTCTGGTAGATATGTTAAAAGAAAAAGAGTACTTTTGGCACCTTAGAGACTAACAGTGGAAAAACTGAATGCATCCGGTGAAGCGAGCTGTAGCTCACGAAAGCTTATGCTCAAATAAATTTGTTAGTCTCTAAGGTGCCACAAGTACTCCTTTTCTTTTTGTGAATACAGACTAACATGGCTACTACTCTGAAACCCGGTAGATACGTTGTCCTACTACTGTACATATTCTACCTCCTGCACCAACTCTGCCAGGACACATTACTGCCTCACAGCTACCAGGGTTTTCCAGTAAAGAGGAAGGAGTTTTTTTCCCTCATCAAACAGCTTAACTTTCTGGAAATGGGACATGTTTTATCTTAAAGCATTTGAGACTGCTGTGCCTGGCATAGTTTTATATTGACTAGTGAGTTAAGCACAGAATTCTACTTGTCATAATTCTAGAGTCTTACAAAGTTTCCATGCTTTTTATAGAAATTTTTGAAAACCCAAACTAAGGTACAAGAGAAAGTGCATCTGTAGGTCTAGCCCTGAACACAGCCAGCTTGATAGCAACATGAGGCCTCTCTGTCAAATAGGCTGTTTAGCACTGTTTACTACTGACTTGAAGACAACCCTACAGTTCTTTCATAACTCACCCCAGACTTCAGGATTTTGGACTCTAAACTAAGACTCTAGAAACCGGGGTGAAGAATAACACCAGCCATAGTTTGTAATAATTTCTGTAAAATGGAAGTCTCGGGATTATTCAGACAGATGAGAAAGCCAAATAGCTTCACAACATGGATTATGAGATGTGGCTCCAGCAGTTTCAAAAAAGTGCAGAACTAGCTTTTAAAAATAATTTTAGTAAGTATTTCAAATCTTAAATCCTGATCTGTGGAATAGAAGGAGCTTACTAATACCATGGCATGTTTGTATCCATCTTAAATGTTAAAGCTTGTAAATTGGCAAGAAGCAGGGCACATTCAAGAAAGGCCTATGATTATTCTAGCGGGTGTAAAGCAATGACCTACTAAGTGCCTGAGGCTAGAGCTGAATTGTACACCAGAAAATAAGTAGAGTTAAATCATTGAATAAAACTGACTGCAGACTGGTGTGAGTGGTGAACGATCAGGAAGCCAGAGACTAACACATTACTTTCCTATAAATTCTACAGAACTCTCCAGCTCTAAACAGCCATCAAGCTGACCAGAAAGTCATCTGGCTTTAATTACCTCAACTACACACAGATCTACTCTTTTAAGCCACAAAATGTCATTCACCATAGGTGGTCTAGCCCACCATGCTTGCTAGAGCAACATTTATGATTTTTTAAAATTAAACAATTCAGGCCAATTAGAACAGATGACATGCGAACATGTGAGCATCTCATGTATGGTTCTGTACATGTGCCATTCATAGGTAGAACTGGCTACATGCAAGCTACCAGTAATTCTATCCCATCCAAGGACAGTGGATTAATGGGCAGACAAAACTGTAGCCACAGGATGTAGGACTACTTTATTATGACATTAATAGGACCCTACAGCCAAAGAAGAAGCATCTTGAGAAGCTGAAAGACCCAGTTGCTAATCAAATAAGGTAGTAGCCAGATCACAGTAGCCATTACAAACGTTGGAAATGAATGTTTCACCATGCTCGCTGTCCATGAAGTGGAGGCATCTGTGATGGGATGGACTCCTCACACTAACCCTGCAAGAGCTGAATTAGGGAAGGTGGGCCCAATCAGCTAATTAGGCGCCAAGCAGGGGAGATTTAGGTTGGAGGTAGCTAATTAAGGACAGGCTCACCTGTGCAGGAACAGGCAGGGCCTGTATAAAGCCCGGTAGCTGGGTGCAGAGAGAAGGGCTACTACTCCTTGAGTGGAGTTAGAGGCTGGATATGCAGGAAGAAGCCCAGGGAAACAACAGCAAGAGGTAGACCTGCCTAGGGATTATGGTTCTAGGGTCTCTAGGATGGAACCCAGGGTGGAGGTGGGTTCCTTTACCAGCTGTGGGGGAGTGGCAAGGGTGTAAGAGGTGCCAGCCAGCCACCAGGTCTGGAAAGACCCTGAAATCCCTAGAAGGGGAGGACTTTAGTGACATGGCTGGAGGGCCAAGCCACAGAGGAAGCTGGAGGGCCAAGAGTGAGTGGGGCAGCAGAGTGAGACAAGACAGGAGTAGACAACACTTGTTGATAGCAATACTGTGGGAGGGAAGGGAGGAGAGTGAGAACCAGGCTGAAGGAAAGAAAATATGGATGGAGAAGTGTGCCCCCTGTAAAAACAGAGAAACTGACAGAGAAATAAGGAGGAAACATGTATCAACAAGAGGAAAAGACTTCAAACACCAAAGATTTAGTTGTGTGAGGTGTCGAACTAAATCTATGCCATCTGTGAAGGTGTTACATGCTTCTGACTGAGGAAGGTGTACATGGTCTTACTGGCAGTTGAGCATTCAGCAGGAATGGAAAACTGTACTAGGAGATTAAAGCAATCCATAGATAGGTATTCTGGACTATAACCAAATGGGGAAGTTTTTGGGGTGGGGGAACCCCTGTGAGGCAGCTACAAGGGTACCCTGTCCCTGGCTACCAGCTGTTGGGAGACTGAGGGTTCCACAATAAGGATGTTGAGATACTTGTATAGCTTGATCCCTTCCTCAATGGAAATAGGCAAGTAACAATGCTAGGATTTGGTAAATGCCCTCCCGCTGAAGATCGACCACATGGCCAGCTATTAAATTGGAAATATCTATCCTCTAAGGAGAACTGCAGAGAGCACTAGGAACTGGAGGAATATGAACATGCAAATATGTGCCCTAAGCTCTATTGAGCAGAGAGTCACCCAAGAGGGACAGGAAATCTGGCCTGATTATTTCCACCTGGAACCTCCACTGTGAATATGCGTGTTTGGAATTTTCACACATGAAAAGTAATCAACAGTAGAATGCCCCTATATGCTCCTTTAAAGAAACAAATTGCTCTCTTGCAAAGCAGGTTCTAGAGTGCCATCACCTTTCAGTACCTCTGCTTCCTGCTCTTTTAAATGGAGACAAGACTTCCCTAGTTCATAGCTGAAAAGGCCAGGTCATTAATATTAAAATTCTGAGGGCTACAAATCATTATGAAAGCACAAAACGTTGTATGGACCTCACAGCAAATAGGCACCACTGTGAACAGTGACTTGTCTAATACAGTTGCTCACTCACTATATATTCATAAAAAGAAAAGGAGTACTTGTGGCACCTTAGAGACTAACATTTATTTGAGCAATTCTTTCGTGAGCTACAGCTCACTTCATCGGATGCATAAGTTCTATGATTTTTAGGTTATTTTCACTTCTCACATGAAGCTCCTGGCAAGTCAGGATTTCCTGTTACAGTAGAACCTCTTATGAACTCCTTGGGAATGGAAGTTGTTCATAACTCCAAAATGTTCTGACCAAAACATTAGGGTTTTTTTTTCAAGTTTACAACTGAATATTGACTTAATACAGCTTTGAAACTTTACTATGCAGAAGAAAAAATGCCGCTTTTAACAATCTTAAGTGAAACAAGCACAGAAACAGTTTCTTACCTTGTCAAAAAAATTTAAACTTTCCCTAGTAGTTTACTTTTAACACAGTACTGTGCTGTATTTGTTTTGGTTTCTTTGTCTCTGCTGCTGCCTGATTGTGTACTTCTAGTTCCAAATGAGGGCTGCGGTTGACCTGTCAGTTTGTAATTCTGAGGTTCTACTGTATTTCAGTTCTGGCTTCAGCTACTAGATGCTGCTGTTGGAAATCTGAGCTGCAGGCCTTGGGGAAGCAACAGCTGCTGGGGACATGTGGAGCCAGCTTAGAACAGAAGTGAGGTAATTCCTACCTGCTCTTCTCTCCCTCTGCTTTGTGCTGTACTGGGGAAAGTTAGCAGTGAGAGGGTTGCATGGTGGGGAAGAAGGTGTGACCCAAGCAGGTGTGTTAGTGTTCCTCTCCTTTCTGAGCCAGAAGGAACTGGCTCCAGCCCAGCTGTATTTTCCTTCCACTGCCAATACTGCTAGCCTTAAGTGTAGTAGCAGGGGCCAGTATACTAGGGAGCAGTTGTGTAGGTAGGAGTGGGCACTGGGGATGAGATAATGCCCATTAGAGGGAAGGGGTTGGGTAATGCGGCAGGAGCAATCTCTCCTTGGCAGGGGGAAGAGGGGAAAGAGAGAGAACATGAACACACAGGGCAGAGGGCAATTTCCAGCGCGATCTGCTAAAAGTCTGCAATGGAAGTGAATGAGTTGGTGTGGAGAACACAAAGAGACCTTGGACCCCTTCATCAGAAGTAAAAAAGGAGGTTGATTTTTTCCCCCACCCTGGTTAGTTTAATTAACTAAAACTGAGTTAATTAGTTCAGATTAAACCTAAAGATATTTTAAATACCAAAAAGTTAATACATACTTTTTCTCAGACTATAGTTTATCTTCAAAGGAACTACTAATGTAATAAGCACTACTTAGGGTAAAATTAAAGAAATAAATTCTCGGCAGGTTTTTTGGTAGTAAGAATTCATGTAGCACTTGCATTCAACTATTATTGGGTTTGAAAAAAGGGGTGTTACACATAAGGGCAGACAAGTTATTTATAAAGGTCTGTATGTGCTTGAGCACTGTTTCAAATTAACAAGCCTATAAAAGAATGAACTGTACCCACCCACAGCCTCTTGTTTTTGGTCCTACAAATCAGCATTTTTGCAGGAACATTCTCAAATGTGCCAGGGAGCTACTAAAATTAGATGTGCACATTTCAGAACAAGGTGATTGTAAGAGATGTTACCCTTTCAGTGTTCCCACACTAAGCAATAAAGAACTAGAGCCTTCCTAGTTTATGCTGCTGAATTCCCTGCTACTTATGATAGCCAGAATGTGCCAATTCCTAACTAATTTAAGAGTCTATGAAACCACATTGACTTGGAAACCTAGGTGAATATATACATATATATCTTTTCCTGCTCATTTTATAATGAGGTAAGTGGTTAACATCTTATTTAAAATAATTGTCTACAAGGAGACCAACACTATTCAATTCACAGTTGCAGATTGCCAAACTAAAGTTACAGAAGCCAGCCAGGAGGTGATAAATCACCAATGCAAAATGAAGACAGCCACTGCAAATTGTAAAGGAACAAATTTAATATTTAGCCAAAGGAAGAAGAATATAGAAATAGTCTCTAAACAAAGACCAGCACTAGACTAATGTCACAGCTCTTATTTCTGCCTTACATCCATATAGTATGTAGCTACAGAACATTTGGGCAACTGTTGGATTAAATTGGCCTTTTTTGAAGTATCTGGTAATGTGAATGACAAACAACTGCGAAGGTCTTTCTACCATAATTTGTGCAGTTTGATAAATACGCACATGTCGTTAATTGACTTGCCTACTGCAAAATATTTAATGTTGACAATTCTCTTACACAGTATGATAGTAATTAAATCAGGCATATTAAATGAATACTTTCAGAATTTATAAAACATGCTCCTTGAGTTTAGAATCTATTAACTGGAGGCACTTTAATCCACAGGCAGATTGGCCCTTTTACTTTATAGCGACTGAAGAATGACAGTGGAGTTTAATGCTGCAAGAAAGATTCCTTGTTCTTTGCTGCCTATGGCCACTCTAATATAATCAAACTTCAGCAGCTGCAAAGAGCGAGTAAAATACTGTTCTGGTTTGTAAGGTACATGCTTCAACAGGGAAAACCAAAGCTATAACACCTGCCACATTTAACAAGCAAATAATTAAAAGTACTGCATAAACAATGTAGACTGAAGACAACATCTGATGGTTTATGTAAGAGGTTAGCTAAGCACATTATATTAAACTTGTAAAATGGTAGGTTTGGTCTCAAGATTAAAATTTCAACCAAGAATGACAGTAGTAAAACCAAAATCTGGTGTAAGAGGATTTAATTTGTTTTAACATTTTGTTGGGTAATAAAATCCAGTAACCTTACTCCAGAAAACTACATGCATCAACATTTAACATTGTCCAATTATCAAGCTACAAGAATATGATCTTCCAGATGCTTTAACAATGCTATTACAATCTTCAGCAGAATTAGTCCTTTCTGAAACAAATCCTCCTCCTAATATCAAAGCTAAATTGTTCAGGGGAATTTTGTGAGTATTTATATAATATTGCAGACATACATACAGTCCACAAAAATCTACAAGGAACAAACAGGCACAGTGACCTATCCCCTCTCTGGCAGGGCTCAGGCACTTTAACATGGCAAAATAGGGGTGGGAAAGCTTGCACCCCATTTATCTGTGCTGCATCAGTTGTGGACAGCGATTTTCAGTCTTCAATGTTGTTAAGTTAAAACTTGGCAGAAGCAATACATTCACACTAAAAATAAAAGTTTAGTCTTTTAAAAAGAAAACACTGATATAACCGCTGTTTAACATTTTCTGAAATTGATGCAACTATGTACAGCTATGTGGTTTGCAGCATCCTCAAGTGTAAAAAAACCAAGTTCTAACACATGAAAGTGTAACATTCTGAACTGTGATGATTTCTGCCCGAAAGCTTATAATGAACTGGGCAACCGTTTACAAGTGGAAGAGAATGGCAAAGAAAGTAGCCTTTCAGGAGAAGCTGAAGAAAATGTAAATTATTGAAAATTGAAGAAAAAAGAATTTACCTAAATCTAACCTAGACAACATATATAATTTCTTATTCTTTTATCTACCAGCCCCTCTAATGACAGCAATCAATTATCAGGAAGTGCCTGAAGTACTATTATTTATTACTACTTACAAACATATTCCATCTGCTGAATTTTGTTTTAAACATTTAAAAGTCAATATGGTTAATCTGAAGTTTCATATTTACAAGTTGAGACCTTTAATTTTTAAATTTCTTTTGCAATTAGAAAAATTAAAGCCAAGCAAGTTTTATACGATAGTTGATATTGAGTTTTCTTAATTTGTTTGGACTTCTCAGCTTTGCATCTTGGCTCCATAATTTGAACAAGCATTGACCACGATACTCCACAGAGACCATAGGCATTTATTCTTGACGTCCCTTTTCCCTCAAGTTAATATAGTAGTTTATGCACCTGTATTTTTATCATATTTATGCTTACAAACACCACCCCCAATATCTCAAGGTTTGACAGATATTAAATGGACTGAACTGTGTCAATAAAACCAACTTTTATTTTGAACCTAACCTTTCTTGACTCATCATTACCTTTAATAATTCCTTTGCAAGCTAAGAAATAAGCCTCAAAACTGTCAGGTGTTTTCAGTGTAAAATAAAGGCCCATGGTTATTTACAAATTAAGAATGCTTAGCAGCCACTTCAGTTGCACCATGACCTCTCTAGTTTTTAAATAATGCTTCCACTGGCTTTAAAGATGGTATTTACACACTTTTAAAATATGGAACTTTTAAGTACGACTAGCAAGGCAATCCTGGCATCTCAAAATAACTGCTACTCCTAATATGATCAGCATTTAGCAGAAGTAGTAACATGCTTTAAGAATTAGACATCCATACAACCTGCACTAATAGTCCAAACACTTAGTGTTGAACACAACAACAAAACAAACAAACCAATCTCTCTTCTCCTTGGTTCAAGTTTGCTGATATAATACCCTGGAGACAATGTTCACAGCCTTTACTACCACAAAGTTTTCTACAAACAAATTCTAGACCTGAAGATTTGTCATCTGTTCTGGTTGGAAAAAGTACTATTGTGTTCGGAGCTGATAATCTGCAAGAGAAAAATAAATTCAGAAGAGTCAGTTAAATTAGTTCATCTTATTTTATTAATACAAAAGAGTAGCAATATCAGAGCAGAAATATTTATGATACACCAATGCCAAATTAAAGCAAAGATTACTCAAATAAAAAGGAGATCTGTATAAAGGACCATCTTAGAACACCACTAGCTGTTTACATGCTCATGCTCAATAACCAATTAAAGGAAATTTTACTTCATTAGAGTTAAATATTCCAGGTAATAAGAATTTCTGTTCACCAAACTGGACCTTCCCAAATGCTTAATAGATTCCATGACTAAGCATCACTCTGCCAGTCTTTTCTTTGAGGTGTGTATTTTCTTAAAATGTTTGCGCTACTGGGGTTGAATCTCTGCTTTAAGTGCAAAATACTCAACCCAAGCCTAACTATAATGTCACAACAGTGGCACTTTCCTAATAGCAGGGTGAGTGGAGAGAGGAATATGTTTATGAATA